>NC_067401.1:186420488-186761019 GCF_016432865.1 Antechinus flavipes
TGACCTGAGACAGCGCTGTAAAATGTATATACAAACCTAAATGGTCTTGCATCCTCTGGAGACAGGATTCTCTTAAGACTCATGCATAAAATAGGTCTTCAGAAAATGTCTCCTTTGATATACAAACTCAAATGGTCTTGCATAAGCACTTGGAGGAAGTCTGACAGGATGTCAATTCTTGGACTCATGCATAAAATGGGTCTTCAGAAAATGTCTCTTTGCAGATCACTTCTCTCTGGAGAATGATATGCCTGCCAAGAGAATCTGTCTTGGTGTTCCCTTAAAAATAAAGCTTTTTTTACCATAGCCTTTGGGTTTAGCGAAATTCCTTCTTTGCGAACTCGTGCCTTGGAGAACAAGGAAACCTCACCCATTCCTGCCTAACCTCTTCTTCCATACCCTTGCCCTCATCACTAGCACCAGATTAACATGAGATAGAATGTAGAACACATTTTTTAATACACAATAAAGAATACCAAAAAGATTTTTTCCTTTCTTAATGTTACTATTCTGCTGCTGCTTGGGTATGTAACTCCTCATCTTGATCAAGAAATTACTCTTCTCTTAAAGAAAGGAAAGGGACCACATATGCAAAAATGATTGTGGCAGCCCTTTTTGTAGTGGCCAGAAACTGGAAATTGAATGGATGCTCAATGATTGGTGAATGGCTGAATAAGTTGTGGCATGTGAATATTATGGAATATTATTGTTCTGTAAGAAATGACCAGCAGGATGATTTCAGAAAGGCCTGAAGAAACTTACATGAACTGATGCTAAGTGAAATGAGCAGAACCAGGAGATCATTATACATAGCAACAACAAAATTATACGATGAACAATTTTGATGGATGTGGCTCTCTTCAACATGATTCAAACCAGTTCCAATTGTTTAATAATGAAGAGAGTCAGCTACACCCAGAGAGAGAACTATAGGAAATGAATGTGGACCACAACAAAGCATTTCTACTCTTTCTGTTATTGTTTGCTTGCATTTTTGTTTTCCTTCAGGTTTTTTTCTTTCTTTCTACATCCAATTTTTCTTGTGTGGCAAAATAACTGTATAAATATGTATACATATATATTAGATTTAACATACACTTTAACATATTTAACTACCTGCCATCTAGTGGAGAGGATGGGGGAAGGAGGGAAAAGTGGAAACAGGTTTTGCAAGGGTTAATGTTGAAAAATTATCCATGCATATGTTTTGTAAATAAAAAGCTACAATAATAATAATTTTTTTAAAAAGAAAGAAATTACTCTTCCAGTGATTCCTTGCTTGACAGCTGTTGCTACCCATTTATTGCTTACATAAAGACTGCCAGGGCCAATGTTCCTTCTGACTACTGAACATATTTCCAGTTGTGTGTTGAGTCAGGTCCACAGGGACCTTCTCATACCCATCATCTCATACTCATCATCTACATTGAATTAAGAGTATTAGGATTATAGAATTTATATCAACGATAGAGTTTCTGACAGAGGGAACACCGAAACTGTCCTCCCTGACTATGAGGCGGGAGAAGCCATGAGGGTGAACTCTGAGAAACTCTCCTCTGGGAGAGGCCCATCTCAGGGAATCAAGATAAAGTGGTTTCATACTCTTATTTTGGTAGGACTAGCTGCACCCTCTATTGAGTTGAAAATTAATCCAGTTCCACTCCCAGTAGCTAGAACTTAAGTGGTCTCATTCAATTAGAAATCTAGGCCTGGGGGCAGTGACAACATTGAAGGAATCTCATTCTTTTTTAAAAAAACATAATTAATTAATTTAAAAATTATAGCTTTTTATTGACAGAACATATGCATGGGTAATTTTTGCAACATTGTCCCTGGCACTCACTTCTGTTCCAACTTTTCCCTTCCCTCCTTTCACCCCCTCCCCTAGATGGCAGGCAATCTCATATATGATAAACATGTTAAAGGGATAGATACAATATGCAGAACCGAACAGTTCTCTTGCTGCACAAGAAAAATTGGATTCAGAAAGTAAAAATAACCTGGGAAGAAAAACAAAAATGCAAGTAGTCCACATTCATTTTCCAGTGCTCCTTCTCTGGGTGTAGCTGATTCTGTCCATCATTGATCAATTGGAACTGAATTGGATCTTCTCTTTGTCAAAGATATCCACTAAGGAATTTCATTCATATAAAAAAGGCAATTTTAAACTCATTTCTTTGCAGAGGTCCAAAGCAGGATTATGCCTTGTCAAGGAACCTCTCTCCTTGGCATAGCTACCTTCTGGGACTCTTGCCTGCTGTGAAGAGACCCTCTTCTCAGTGATAAGCCTTTTGTTATTTCTCTGCTAGGACCTTGTCACTCAGAAGTTTGTCTTCCTAGCAAAGTTGGCTTTTGCAGTTGCCAACAATAAAACAGTCAAACTTTTCAGGTCCATGAATTCTTTGAAGTTGAACCCGTGCTGACCAGAAGGGGATTCTCACACCTCAACTCTCTGCACTGTCACTAATCGCTTCATTTCAAAGTTTATGTAGCATTTTTTTTTCTTTATAACAACCCTTGAAATGAACTTTGGGGATGTGATTATCTTCATTGTTGCTGTTTTGCTGATTAGTCTTGTCTTTGACCACATTTCTCCAATTCATTTTTTTTTTCACATTGATCCATTTAATTTTAAAATTAAATCTTGATTTCCCTATCCTTTTTTTTTTTTTAAATTTTTAAATAACTTTTTATTGACAGAACCCATGCCAGGATAATTTTTACAACATTATCCCTTGCACTCACTTCTGTTCCGATTTTTCCCCTCCCTCCTTCCACCCCCTCCCCCAGATGGCAAGCAGTCCTATACATGTGAAATATGTCACAGTATATCCTAGATACAATATATGTGTGCAGAACCGAGCAGTTCTCTTGTTGCACAGGGAGAATTGGATTCAGAAGGTATAAATAACCCTGGAAGAAAAACAAAAATGCAAGCAGTTTATATTCATTTCCCAGTGTTCTTTCTTTGGGTGTAGCTGCTTCTGTCCATCCTTGATCAATTGAAACTGAATTAGCTCTCTTTATCGAAGAGACACACTTCCATCAGAATATATCCTCAAACAGTATCGTTGTTAAGGTATATAATGATCTCCTGGTTCTGCTCATTTCACTTAGCATCAGTTCATGTAAGTCTCGCCAGTCCTCTCTGTATTCATCCTGCTCATCATTTCTTACAGAACAATAATATTCCATAATGTTCATATACCACAATTTACTCAACCATTCTCCAATTGATGGGCATCCATTCATTTTCCAGCTTCTAGCCCCTACAAACAGGGCTGCCACAAACATTTTGGCACATACGGGTCCCTTTCCCTTCTTTAGTATCTCTTTGGGGTATAAGCCCAGTAGAAACACTGCTGGATCAAAGGGTATGCACAGTTTGATAACTTTTTGAGCATAGTTCCAAATTGCTCTACAGAATGGCTGGATGTGTTCACAATTCCACCAACAATGATTCAGTGTCCCTGTTTTCCCACATCCCCTCCAGCATTCCGCACTATCTTTCCCTGTCATTCTAGCCAATCTGACAGGTGTGTAGTGGTATCTTAGAGTTGTCTTAATTTGCATTTCTCTGATTAATAATTATTTGAAGCATATTTTCATATGTCTATAAATAGTTTTAATTTCTTTGTCTGAGAATTGTCTGTTCATATCCTTTGACCATTTATCAATTGGAGAATGGCTTGATTTCTTATAAATTAGAGTCAATTCTCTATATATTTTGGAAATGAGGCCTTTATCAGAACCTTTAACTGTGAAAATGTTTTCCCAGTTTATTGCTTCCCTTCTAACCTTCTAATCTGCATTAGTTTTGTTTTTACAAAAACTTTTCAATTTGATATAATCAAAATTTTCTATTTTGTGGTCAATAGCGATCTCTAGTTCTTCTTTGGTCATAAATTCCTTCCTCTTCCACAGGTCTGCGAGGTAAACTATCCTATGCTCTTCCAATTTATTTATAATCTCATTCTTTATGCCTAGGTCATGAACCCATTTTGACCTTATCTTGTTAAGTGGATCAGTGCCTAGTTTCTGCCATACTAATTTCCAATTTTTTCAATTCATTTTACAGAAGAGTAAGTGAGACAAATACGTTTAATGACTTGTATACCAGTAAATCCAGATTAAAACTCAGATCTTCCCAATTTCAGGGCTGGCACTCAATCCACTGTGCCACCTAGATACCATTTTATGGATTAGCAAACTGGGGACCAGAAATTAAACAACTATATCCATGTTCTCACAAATAGTAAATTTCAGAGGTATCCTTCTTGGATTGAATTTCTATTGCCTTTCTTTAACCCATTCTTTCCCCTTTTGTCCAATTTGGGATTGTTTCACTGAAATTCTTCATAAACTAACTTCCATATCTCCCTATCTCAGTACAATGGAGAAAGAATTGAATACAAACAAATTCTGACTTTGCTACCTAGCTATATTTGGGCAAGACACTTTCCCAATCTGGGCTACCGCATAGTCTAGTGGCTAATAGGCCCAGTTTGAATCAGGCTGGTCTTGTAGTTCAGGTTTGAGATTGCAATGAAATAGAGTACTTACAGATTATTTAACAATTACAAAAGTCAAGGAATGGATATTCAGGGAGAACACAGCAAGTAGTTTGGGTATAGCTTTCTTGACCTTATGTTATTCATGCTGGTCAGCTTGCACAAGGGATGGGGCATTTAATTCTCTGTACCTTTTATGTAGGGGGAAGGGTATTGAAACTTGTGCTGAGTCTGCCTGAATGACTCCATTGCTTCCAGTCTTGCTTATCTTTCTGTATGTGTTATTCAGTCTGTTGGGAGAGGTAGCTTGTACTTTACTCCCATCTCCTCTTCCTTTATATTACCTTCTAGTTAATATATAACCATATGTGCTTTCATCCTATCTCCCTTATCTCTAATCTTATTTTCCTATGATATGCCAGTGAGGAAGAAGCTGAGAGTCAGTGGCCCATGCCCTTTTGGATATGTGTATCTATCAGCATTATCTTGGTCTTCTTTAGAAAAGCCCTTCTTGGAAAGGGACCCACATGTGCAGAAATGTTTGTGGCAGCCCTTTTTGTAGTGGTGAGAAATTGGAAACTGAGTGGATGCTCAGCAACTGGAGAATGGCTGAATAAATTATGGTGTATGAATGTTATGGAATATTATTGTTCTATGAGAAATGATCAGGAGGATGATTTTAGAGAAGCCTGGCGAGACTTACATGAACTGATGCTGAATAAAATGAGCAGAACCAGGAGATCATTGTACACGGCAACATCAATATTATATAATGATCAATTCTGATGGGCGTGACTCTTTCCAACAGTGAGATAATTGATGTCAGTTCCGATAAGCTTGTGATGAAGAGAACCATCCACACCCAGAGAGAGGACTGTGGAAACTGAATGTGGATCACTGCATAACTTTCTCATTCTTTTTGTTGTTTGCATGCATTTTGTTTTCTTATTCATTTTCTTTCCTTTCCGATCTGATTTTTCTTGTGCAGCAAGAGAATTGTATAAATATGTTTACACATATTGTATTTAACATATATTTTAACATTTATAATATATATTGAATTGCTTGTCATCTAGGAGAAGAGGTGGAGGGAAGGAGGGGAAAATCTGAAACACTAGGCTATGCAAGGGTCAATGTTGAAAAATTATTCGTGCATATGTTTTGAAAATAAAAAGCTTAAAAAAAAAAAAAGTTCTTCTACCTGGCAATTAGATGACACAAGATCAAGCTGGGCCTATTACGCCACTAGACTATGTGGTAGCCCAGATTGGGAAAGTGTCTTGCCCAAATATACCTAGGTAGCAAAGTCAGAATTGTTTGTATTCAATTCTTTCTCCATTGTACAGAGATCTAGAGTCAGAAAGATTCATCTAGTCTCAAATGCTTATTAGCTATTTGACCCTAGGCAACTCACTTGACCCTGTTTGCCTCAGTTTCTTCATCTGTAAAATGAATTGGAGCAGGAAATGGCAAACCACTCCAGGATCTTTACCAAGAAAACCCCAAATATGTCATGAAGAGTTGGGCACAACTGAAATCTTGTGTTTACTTGATTATTGAGGGGAAGGCTGAACAAACATTTTCTTTTGGTGGAAGAAGGTTGGTCTTTTAAGCTTTAAACTTATGATCCTCTGATCTGTAAAATGAGGGCTATCCTGGACTAGGTCTGACTTGGCCACTCTTTATTTGTGTACCTACATTTGTGGGTCTTAAACAGTTAACAAAAAGAGATCCATTTAGCCATAGTAGAAGGAATATATTCAACAAGAAGCAGCATCGAGGACACCTTCAATTGATTCCCTGGAGCACTTTTGCCTGAGGAGGCAAAGGATTAGTCAGTGGTCAGGCTGAATACCTGGAGGAGGTTCTCATGACTGTTTTTGTACTCAGATGATGATAAAAAGGTATCAGTAGTTTGAACCTTAGTCTCCTAAACAAACCTTGTCTTAGCAATGGTCTCAATATCTTTTAAAGTGTGTGTGTGTGTGTGTGTGTGTGTGTGTGTATGTATGCGTGCAAATCCATACATGTTCATACATTGTATTTATATATATAAATAAATATATATATACACATACATACACATATACATACATACACACATTATATACACATGCATAGCATATATATATATGTATATTGTGTGTGGGTATGTGTATTAATCTAACTTGTATGGGACATGGAGTTAGTAAGATTGCTTCTAACACAATTTGAGTTGGATAAATGGGCTTTTTTGCTATTTGATATGGTGTATTCATTGTGGAATTGGTATTAGGTAGGAAAGGAGTCAAGTCTTAGACATAACTTAGGGTTCCTCTTTCCCCCAAATGACAAAGTGATCAAAAGTTAAATGGAATCTGATCATAAATACTAGATGAAGAATATTTAAAACAACATATAGATAAGCTGCTTGCTGGTACTCTCTTCCTCTGAGGAAGACTCTCCTGTCCCAATCTCCTGCTTTCCCTCCTGTGAGAAATGAAAGTCTCCCTCAGAGAACAGTTGGGGAGAAGAAGCTAAAATTATCTATTCTGCATCTTTCAAGTCACCCAGTAATAGTTTATTTACTACAAATGAGCCTTCCTTACACGTGGACCTTTCTTTACATATGAGCTCACCATTTATATCTTTACACAAAGTTATCTTAACCTGGGATTAAGAATCTCATCTAGTTACTAGGGTGCTTTTTAGTTCTAAGTCGTACAGTCCCTTAATTCTTCCAGAACTCTGAATGATTTGCCCTTTCTCTTTCTCCCATAGCACAGACTTTGATAGAATCTCCTAAGTCCCACTGTTTCTCTACAATAACAATTTTCAAACTTTTTGTTCTCAGGATCTCTTTACAGTCTTAAAAACTATTGAGAATCATCCCTCTTTTTGTTTATGTAGGTTCTATCCAGATGTATGTTGGTAAATGTTTAACAAACAGCTTTGGATTGAAGATGGGGGAATAGGTACAAATAACAAGTCTCAAGAAACAATCAATAAAAACAAAACAAGCTCTTATTTGTAGTGTTTGCCTCACACTGAAAGTTTAACAATCAGTTCTCTGGAACCAGGTTACAGAATACCTCTGGATATCTATTAATCTTAATTGTATTAGAAATGAAAACATCTTAGTATTATTGTGAAAATAATTTTGACTTTTGGACCCCTAAAGAGGTCTTGGGGTTCCCTGAATTTTTACTTTATTTATAGTATAAAATTTTATTGATTCCTATTAATAAAAAATGGTTGAGCATGCCTCTCAATATATGCATGTTTACTTATTTATACCCTACATATAGTACTGTACTAAATGTTTATATTATAAAACTTATAAAAATAAACATTTTAAAAGGACAAATTGTAATAATGTTTGATCTTAAAAGTAATGGAGAGTAACTGGAGTTTATTGAGTTACAAAGTGACAATAGTCAGACATACACTTTACATTCATTGTAAAAAATTATTACTATTATGCTGAAGCAATTGAGGTTAAGTGACTTGCCCAGGGTCACACAGCTAGGAAGTATTAAATGTCTAAGGTCAAATTTGAACTCGGGTCCTCCTGATTTCAGGGCCGGTGCTCTATCCACTGCGCCACCTAGCTGCCCCTAGACATACACTTTACAAAAAATTTAATGTAAAAGTCAGAAGAGGCAATAGTCCTGGTGAGACAGAATGAGGGACTAAACTAGAATGATAGTTGTATGAGTAAAGGGAAAGAAGACAGACACTAGAAATGTGAAAATAGAACTCACAAGATAAAGTTGTAAAAACCTGGATGAATAGAAGGATGCTGCTGCCCTCAAGAGTAGCAGAGAAATGAGGAAATTGGGTGGGTCTGTGGGGAAAACAATATCTGCAATCCAGCTCACAATTCAACCATGTCTGTTCACCCTATGTGACTCACTCTGTCTCACTCTGAATGCAAAATGGTTTGGTCACTGCCCCCAAACACAGAGCCTACATCCTCCAGGGAAGCAGGCACCTGATGCCAAGATGAGGTGATCTGGGAGCGTCAGGGAGTGGGGAGCTGGAAATTTCCCAATGGCACTTGTGAGAGTGCCTTAAGGAAACTTACTGGGCTGTGTGTGTGTGTGTGTGTGTATGTGTGTGTGTGAGAGAGAGAGAGAGACAGACAGACAGACAGAGACACAGAGACAGAGAGAGAGAGAGAGAGACAGAGGGAGAGACAGAGACACAGAGACAGAGGCAGAGAGACAGAGAGAGAGAGAGAGAGAGAGATAGAGAGAGAGACAGAGACACAGAGACAGAGAGAGAGACAGAGACACAGAGACAGAGAGAGAGAGAGACAGAGGGAGAGACAGAGACAGAGGCAGAGAGACAGAGAGAGAGAGAGAGACAGAGAGAGAGACAGAGACACAGAGACAGAGACACAGAGACAGAGGGAGATTCAGAAAGAGAGACAGAGACACAGAGATAGAGACAGAGAGAGAGAGAAAGACAGAGAGAGAGAGAGAGAGAGACAGAGAGAGAGACAGAGAGACAGAGGAAGAGACAAAAAGAGACAGAGGGAGAGACAGAAAGAGACAGAGAGAGAGACAGAGACAGAGAGAGGCAGAGAGACAGAGACGCAGAGACAGAGAGACAAGAGAGAGAGACAGAGGAAGAGACAGAAAGACAGAGGCAGAGACAGAGAGACAGAGGGAAAGACAGAGAGAGAGATAGAGAGAGAGAGACAGACAGAGACACACACACACAGAGACAGAGACAGAGAGAGACAGAGAGAGAGAGAGACAGACACAGAGACAGAGCAACAGAGAGACAGAGAGAGAGACAGAGACAAAGAGAGAGATGGAGACAGAGATAGAAAGAGACAGAGAGACAGAGACAGAGAGACAGAGGGAGAGACAGAGACAGAGACAGAGAGAGAGAGAGAGAGAGAGACTGAGAGAGACAGAGACAGATAGACAGAGAGAGACAGAGATAGAGAGACAGAGACAGAGGCAGAAAGAGGCAGAGAGGCAGGGAGACAGAGACAGAGACACAGAGAGAGACAAAGAGAGAGAAAGAGAGAGTGAGCAGGTAAGCACTTTGTAGAGCAGAAACATTGGGATGCAATATGGGGGGAAGGAGCAATAAAACTAGGTATGATTGTGTTAGTCTCAAGAAACAAACAATAAAACAAATCAAGCCCTGATTTGTATTGTTGCCTCATATTGAAACTTTAACAATTAGTTCTCTCATCTATTTCAGGGAGTGTGTGGGATGTGACCGACCTTCCCATTCTCAGATTGGTGAGCACAGTTGTAAGGGGAGTTGAGAAGAGCACAACTTAGGCTAAAACCTCTTCATACACTGGAACTTGGGTGTCTGTGCAGAGGTGCAACCCCCAAAGAAGAGGGGATAAGAGGAGACATTGGAGCAGCTCTTGCTCCCTCTTGCCTATTAAGCCAGTCTGACCGATCCTTAGTGCCAATGGACTGGCCAGGCTCTTTGAACTCTGGCCAGGATCAGAGTAGAACTGGTTGATCCTCTCTGTGCTGTATCTGATGTTATGTACTTTAGAGACTGAAGTGGTGTGTGGTGGGGGAGAGTTTGTATGTTCATTACTCTTATGTTTCTGAAGCCTTGTTAAGTGGTTAAATGAAATAGAATGCTAGCCACTGGGCCAGCTATTGGCAGCTTGAGCCTAAAGAAAAGATATATTCCCAAATATCCTCAGGATCCCTTAGAACCACAAGGGGAGAGATGTAGGGCTACAGCAAGCAGGTGAAGTGGCTGGCACTCTAAGGTTTGTAAAACACTTTATATATTTCATTCATTTGATCCTCATGACAACTCTGTGAGTAGGTGCTATTATTATTCCCATTTTACAGATGAGGAAATTGGGGCTGAGACAGTTTAAGTAACTGGCCCAGGATCACAAAATTGTAGGAGTATTTGAGGCAGGATTTGAATCAGGTCTATCTAACTCCAGCCCCAACATCTACTACAATAGGAATTGACAAAGTATACCCTCAATTTGTTTTGGTATGGCTTGTGAGATAAGGATAGTTTTTATATTTTAAAATAAAGTTTTATTGTTCTTAAGGATGTAAAAAAATCACTTAATTCACGGGCTTTATGGAAACAGGGCAGATGTGGTCCATGGAAAATATTTCCCAACTCCTGCCCTATACCAGCCAGAGAGTAAAAGTCAAAATGGTAACTCCTACTTCAGAATGGATAAAGACAGACAGTGGTCAAAGGATAAGGACACAATTTTCAAGTAAGGAACAAATTGTTACTATAAAAGGAAATATTTATAATTATTTGAAAAAATGCTCAACTTCACTCATAATTAAAGAGAAAAAATTTTTTTAAAAAATTGAGAGGTACTACCTCAAGTCCATTGGATTGGCCAAAAAAAAAAAAAAAATGAAGCAATAAAATTAATGTTGGTGGGGTTTTAGGGAGACTCATACTGATGGTGATGAAAATATTAATACTAAAGAATCTTTTAGGTGAGCAATTTGGCAATAAAAGTTACAAAAATAATCATTTTGTAAATCTTAAGAGTATTGGCAGCCCTTTGGTCCAATAATTAATTGAATCATATTTTTATTATAACACAGATTCAGGGAAATTCAGACTATTACAATATAGTACAAGGAAAGAAGAAAAGGTAGTAACTGAAGCGGGTTGGGGTCCCTTTAAGAAACTATTTCCTAATAATCTGTGATTCCTTTCAGATTCCCAGCCCCTCTTGGCTGAGGCTTATGCTCCCCAGATAAATTGTTTTTCCAGGATGCCAGAGCCTTTAATTCAATTACAAATCCTGGTCAAAAAGCATCCCTTTGAATTCCAATAGGAGATCCTGGCTTGTCCCAGCCTGCCCTGGTTTTGATCTGCTCAGGCTTTCCCCAGCCTCCACCAAGACACTCCATATAATAGCTTCCATCAATGAAAGTCTTTGCAGATGGACCTTGGCAGCTCCCTTTTCTCCCAGGACCTTCTGTCCACTGAGAACTGCATTCTCAGGGGCAAAACTCCATTTCCATAGATCTGCCACTATGGAAGTCAGTCTCTGGGTAAACTGATTTCTATCTAACAATAAACTTTCATTTTGCAACTAATATTTGGGAATGAGTGAATTCTTTCACTCCTAAAACCTGCGGCTGATTTAAAGGGGATTCTTAATAACTCTCTTATAGCCACTAACCTCTAGACCACCAGGAATCTGGACCACTCAAATAGCATCAGTAACCATTTGCCACGAGTATGTAGTTTGAGACAGGGTTCCTAGTCAGCCCATAGGAGAAGGAAAAAGGAGAAGGCTCTTGCCACTGGGCCAAGTGCAATTTGATTTAGCTTTTGCATTTTGCATTCCTAAGTCAAAAACTGATAGAAGTGTGTCATATTCATGGAGGAGGTTCATGCTTCAGAAGAGGAAATTGGCTTGAGAGATAGAAGAAGTAGCAAAACAAGATTAGAACAGACAGAAAGTGAAGCATACCGGTTTTATTGAAGAGAGTTACTCCCTAAAGGAGGGGTGGTCAGGAAGAATGGCTGAAGGGTAGTCCACTGGGATCTGGGTCAAATAGCATCCAACATTTGGGAAAGAGGAACTCTGAGAAATTAGCAGTTAGGTAATAGTCAAAGGGAGCTTCAGGAAACTGAAGAGGGGAGCCCCGAAACTCTCTTTCTCTGTGACTTGGAGGGGAACACTAAGCTCTCCCCTGAGAGACCTGCCCTAGTGAATCAAGATAAAGTGGTTTTATTTTATTATCTGGGTGGGACTAGTTGAGTCCAGGACCACTCCTACTTAGCCCAACTTGGAGATAGGATTTCTATCCAACTCTATTGAGTTGGAAATTAGCCCAGAGACACTCATTCAATTCCAAGATTCTCTATTCTGATTCCAGCTCAAACTGCTCCGGTCCCCACCAAGAGCTGCCCCCAGCTTCTAGCCATAAAAGCGGGAAGCTGGGCTTAATCTTCTGCAGTAGAAGATCTCAAAGCAGGAATCATGACAGGTCAAGGGGCCTCCCTTGGCATAGCTACCTGCAGGACTTTCTGCCTGCTGAAAAATATTCTCTTTTAGTGTTACTCCCTCTTTGTCTCTCTCTCTCTCTCTCTCTCTCTCTCTCTCTCTCTCCTATTTCCCTAACAGGACTATGCCCTCTTTACCTTCCTGCTGGTATTTCTCTGCTAGGATAGGATTTTTCTGCTAAAAACTTTATATTCCTCTGTCGGGATCTTGCCACCAAGGAATTCAGTCTTTCTAGCAAAGGCTGACTTCCCAATGCCAATTAATAAATTTCTTTTTGCTAGTTTAACTTTTCAGGTTCGTAAATTCATTTATGAAGGACCTGCGCTGCCAGAAAGGAGTTCCCACAACACCCTGCCCTGGGCCAAATCTCATCATACAACAAATTTTACTCTAGCAGGGTGACTCAGCAATTTCTTGGGACTCCTTCATTTTGCAGACTGAGAAGATTATTATATTCCTTTTAATGTGGAATATGTATTTTAAAAATTCTGGTCAAAGATTTTCTTAGCAGTATTATAAATAGTTGCAAAGTTGAAAACAGTACAAGAGGATAAGTAGGATAGCTGGATGGTATAGTTGCTAAAACCCTGAATTGGAAATGATGGAGTGTAGGAGTACAGAAACATTGAACCTGTGCCCGACTAAATATTGGGATTCCAGGGCTCTCCAGCATGGCCTATCAATGTTGGGGAATGGGGTTGGACCCCAAATATATATTGGGATTCTGGGTCAGTTTCATGATTTGTCTCAGAAGAATTTGTAAGCTTAAACCATCTCCAAATCAAAGATTTTATTATTATATCATGATTGGCAGACTAAATTCCAAAAATGAATTTCCTAGCAGAATTTGCCATAACAAGGGGAAAGATGCTATAACAAGAAGACACCATCAAGACAGGCTGATTTCCTAATGAACTAGCCACTGAGACAATAAGTAAGCTAAAAGGAGTTATCAAAGAAATGGGGAATCAGTAGATTCTTTTATAGGAGAAAAATAACCTCAAAGGTTGATATTATAACTTGGCCTTCTGATTGGATATGTCTGCACTTATATAAGTCCTTAGAAATAGCTTTGAAAAACAGTTGCACAAACCCCTTGAAGCTTGGGACAATGGAGGCATGCTGGAAAAAAGCCTTACTTTAACAAAGATTGAAGCAAATACCAGAAATAAATTCTGACCATAGAAAGTTATTATAGTGACAAGGAAGCTCAAAACTCATACTCAGAATTGGAAATTGAGGGGGATGCCCACCAATTGCAGAATGGCTGAATAAATTGTAAACAATGCTATCTATATCCAGAAAAAGAACTGATAGTGTCTGAATGCAGACTGAAGCACACTTTTTAAACTTTATTTTTCTTGAGTTTTTTTTTTCTTAATCTATACTTTCTTTCACATGGTTAGCATAGAAATTTTTTGCATGACCACACAAGTATAACTTATATTGAATTGTTTGCATTTTCAATGGCAAAGAGGGAAGAAGGGAAAGAATCTGAAACTCAAAATTTTAAAAACAAATGCTAAAAATTGTTTTTACATATAATTGGGGGTAATAGGATACTAAACAACAATAACAACAAAAAACAGCACAAACAGTAAATTAACATTAGATAATCATAGCAAAAGCAAAAACAATAAATATTCATTTAATGCCATGTACATGATTGTAATTCTAAGGGTGATTAATATTAAGTAATTTTCATCTTCATGGAGGTTATAATCTTTAATACTAATTACCTCACCAAGCTAAGTAGGGAAAAACCATTAACTCATCTAGAAAGGTAGAAAATCCTGATGGAGGAAAATCACTTTTGAATTGAGTTGTAGAAGATAGATGAATACTCTAAGTGTGATGGGAGCATATAGTGTCAGTGCCAGAATTATATCTAGTCACCTCTATTTCCCAGTTTTCTGCTTATTACAAAGGCTTGTCATAGGATTTATTCATTTACCAACTGAGGACATGTAGTGCATTATTCAGCCACTAGATGGTGATCTGAGTACCTGTGAATAATCTATTTTCTCTTCTAATCTCTTTCCATCTCTCCCGTGAGATCTCATGTGGTGCTGCACCTAGGACTGAGGTTCAGTAGAAGTCTAGTTTGCTTCTTCTAGAACATACTTTAAATATTATTGAAACAGGAATCTCTTTCATTGCAGATCTTTTGAGTGCCACATCCTACAATTGGATTTTTCCCTCCTTATTTGTAAGGTGCCCCATTCACAAGATTTAACTATTCATCTTTTTTTTTTTTTTTTTGAGAACAATTCATTCTTATAAAATTTTTTTTGTGATACCTTTTGTTTTTATATCACCTAGATTCCCCCATGTTATCCCTTTCAGCAAGTATTGCTTATTACTTATTGGAATAATTTTTATTGTAATGATATTATATAAGCCTTGCCTTACTTGCTTATTATTATTTATAATAAATGTTTTAACAAGAAAAAGGAGGAAAAAAACACTAGGAAATCCACCTAACACATAGAATAAATCTGATAATGATGGTATAGCTAGCTAGCATTTAAATGATGCTTTAAGTTTTGCAGACCACTTTTAAAATATCTCATTTTATTCTCATGACAATTCTAGGAAATAGATGCTATCATCACTCCCACTTTTATAGATGAGAGAATAATCAGATAGAGATTAAATGACTTGTTTGAGATCACAAAACTAGTAAGTATCTGAGGCTAGATTTGAATTCAGGTCATCCTAAAAGTTCAGCACATTATACACCATGCTGCTTAGCTCTCTCTTTAGATTAAATTGTTTTGTGGTGGTTGTTCTTTTTATATTATTACTGTAGTTACTGTGTGTGTGTGTGTGTGTGTGTGTGTGTGTGTGTATTTTTTTTTTTGCCTCAGCTTATTTCATTTCACATCAGTTCATTCAAGTCTTTCTTCTCTTCATCACATTTTTTGTTTCTTATACAGCACAATAATTTTCTATTATATTCATATACCACAAATGGGCATCTCCTTTATTTCTGTCCTTTTCTACCATACACACACACACACACACACACACACACATATACGTGTGTGTGTGTGTGTGTCTATGGAGTCTTCCTTTTTATCAATGACCTCAGCTGTAGATTCTCTAGATGAAAGGGTGTAAGATGTTTTAGTCACTTTGTATAATTCAAAACTGCTTTTTTCAAATGTTTGTTCCTGAAAACAGGCCCACCAACAATAAATTGTTGTTCCTATCTTTCTATAATCTCTTCAATATTGACTATCCTCATCTTTTGTGACTACCTTTATTTTTTATCATCTTTGCAAATTTTCTAGTTGTGAGGTAAGGCTCTGGGTTTCTTTAATTTCTATTTCTGCTATTTGAAGCATTCTTTCATACTGATTTGCCTTTTCCTTATTAAGGAACAATGATTTAGAGTATTCTTTCATATGGTTGTTAATAGTTTGCAATTCTCCTTTTCAGACCTGTACTTAGGAGTACACAGGAGGTGCTTAATTATTGGAATCTTTACAAAGTGTAAAGTCATTAGAGTTGATAGAGACAATAATTATCTAATTTAGCATGGTTCGGTATGATTGATCTGATCTTACAAGGAGATGTTATGGGCCAGAAGAAACAAGGTACTAAGTGGAACTGAGAAACAGTGCTTGTGTTCACACCTTTAGAGAGCTCATATAAGCAAGAAGCTCTTAGGGCCAGAGAGCACTCTGAGAGAGACACAGAGCACTCTGGGAGAGCCAGAAGCCCTCTCTCGGAGGCAAGACAGATTCATTCCAACTTTCACCTTGGTGCTGGCTGGAGACATTCGGAGTTGAGCTAGAGGAGTCAGATCCATTCCATCTTCCACCTTTGTGATGGCTGGAGGCTGAAGACAGCAGAGGCAGAAGCAAAAGACAAAGCTGCAAGAGCTCTTAGAAACAAGGAGAGAGATAGGCCTTTAAGAAAACTAACCGGGCTATATTGAAGGACACAATAAAAGATCTGAACTTTTAGCACCTGGCTGCATTTGGGTGATTATTATTTTTAACTGAAATTAAGGCTGCCTCCAGAAAACCTCCCCGAGAAACTTGCTCTCTCCCAAAGAGAACTATTATATTTTAAAGAAGAAAAACACCGTACTTAATGAACATTTATTGATTAATTTGTTAAAGGATACTTTGACCATTTCTCTATTAGGCAATGGCTTTTGATCTTATATCCTGAATACTCATTTTTAATGGCCATGTAATTTACTGTAACAAAGAAACAAAAAACTCAAAATATATAGCAGAGTATAAGATGGCTTTTAAATAACAAGGATTCACTGTAGCTTGGAATGACTTCCTTTCGTCACACTCATTCCCTATTCCCAGAGAGCAAATTGGACAGCAAGCAAAAAAAGGAAAGGATACAGTAAGTTTTGTTTTTTTTTTTTTGTTGTTGTTGTTTGTTTGTTTTGTTTTTTAAAGAATTCAGAAAATGTCTAGTTGGAGTAAAAAAGTGATGGCAAGAAAATTATGGTGAAAACTCAGCTGTGGCTAATTCTCAGCCTGGTATACTCACCTTCATATAATCAATTCTGAATCCTCCTCTGGTCTGCTTTGCATCAGCTCTACTTTTTGCTTTCTCTACCTTTCTGATGTAAACTGTGTCCCCTTTAAAATTTGAGGGGCCCTGATTTAAACTGTGTCCCCTTTAATCTTTGGGGGAAGAGTGATATGGAGTCTCAAACTCTCCCAGCCTTTGAGAGGGCCACAACTTTTGGTCCATAAGAGAAACTTTCAAATAAGTAATCTCTTTCAATTGGAAATTTTGACCTGGGGCATGGTCAACTATTGAGTTGAAGAATAGTCCTAGCTTGGGGCCGGGCAAACCCAATAAAATCTCAGGCCTGTCAATCCATCTCTGCTAATTCCTAATCAGGAGTTTGCCCTCTAAGAAAGCTGTCTTCTTAACATACTGTTTTCTTAGTGTAAATAAACCCATCCTTGCCATAAACCTCAAGCCTGTATTCATCCGGGTTTGCAAATTCTTTCTTTCGCAAAAGCTGTTACCAGCCAAAGGGGATCCCACTGTTGTTAGGGGATCTCTCAACCCTCACCCAGCTCTACAGTGACCTAGTGATGTGCTTGATGATGTGGGGTTTGACACCAAATGATGGTAAGCACCAAAATTGGGGTTCAGTCAAGTGAAGAATTCACAATGGCCATTTTGTTTGGCAAAAGTATAAATACTAAATAAATCTAGGGGAACAGATTACAGACAAAATGAAGGGATATAATAGACAAGGGGAATGGTAAATATGAAATAGAATGAGAGAGCATATAAAAGACAAGTTCCTCAGTGGAACTCAGAATTACCCAGTAGAAAGGGAGCACCCACAAGGTTGGGGCAAGCTGACAAGCAAAATCCTGAAAGGGACTTAACACCCTAAAAGAATGAGTTAGCTGTAAAGTGGAGAAGTGGCTTTGGGAAGCATAGTGGATTTAGGAAGATACCACCTGGCATGGGGGAGAGGTAAGCAGAGACACTACAAGGCAGAGTGCTGTGGTGGACTGACCCAAAGGAAGGCAGCAGCCATGGGATGGCCCATAAGTAGATTTTATAGGGAAAATTTAACCCAGTCATTGGGACATAACTGGGATTTCTGACAGAGCATGGCTGGGTGAGATAGCAGACAGGTGGATCTCAGAAGTTTGACATATTTCAGACTGGTTGATCTCCCCAAAGTGTAGGACCATGGAGATAAACTAAACTCTCATCAGACCCTTTGATGTGGGAAAGATTCCTTTCTAGATTCCCACCCCATCCTAGTTAATGTAATTACCCTTTGACTCACAAATCCTGCTCCCTTTGTATTCCAGTAGAAGATCTGGATCTATCCCAGCCCCATCCAGATTTGAGCCAACTTTGGGGCTACACCCAAAAACCCCTCGAACTAAATCTCCCATTATAAAAGGGACAAGCTGAGACCCCTCTTTGCAGAGGTCCCAAACATGCTAGCCATGTGAGGACCCTCTGTTCACTGGACCCTCTGTCCGGTGCCCTCCTTATCTCTACCTTCACCTATCTCCTTACTTCCAAACCCAAAAATAAACCTCTTTTATCAATCTAGCTTCTCAGGCCAATAATGCCTTTACTGGGGACTCGTGCTGCTACTAGACCTCATTTACCACCAAATCCAGGGGGGTTGCAGGGGAGCTCTGTTTGACTCCCTGTACCCCAAACCTGCCACTAGACCTCAACTAAACCCTAATTTCATTTAGGTATCCCAAATCTAGACCTCAACACCTTCTCCCTGCCAGCCTCAGGGATCGATTGTTCTGCTAACCACACCTAGCAATGAAGATCTCAACACTAGGACTGAAGTAAACTGAGTTCTTTCAAACTGAATTTGTCTCTGTTTTTAAGAGACAGCTTAAAGGATAATCTTTAGGAATAGAGGAAGTGAATTGTCCCATTTTGCCACAAGCTTCAGATTTTTTCACTTCTATAGCTCCTTGTTCTCTTTAGGATCCCTAGAGAGAGAGAAAGATATAACAAAAACTTTCCCTGATTAAGGGTACTTTTTTGTCAAGGTGCAGGAATTCCAGTTTGAGTGTCCCAGGTCAGAGAATTCTGCTGGGTATGGAGCCCCAAACAGCCCAAATTTTCTCCGGAGTTTGGCCTGTCCTTGCTATAGAATAGACCACCAGAAAAGAGGGGCTTACCTCAGTTGGGCTCTTGGGGATTCCTATACCAGGCCACCAAATGATGAGATGTGGGAATAGAGGGAAAGATCCCTTCTGTTTAAAGATGCAGGTCCAATGCAAAAGAATTTGCAAACCTGAAATCTGTATGACAAAAGGGATTTTTATTGTTCATTAAGAAGGAAGCTTTCTTATAGGGCAAAACTCCTCATTCGGAGTTTGGCAGAGATGGCTTGACAAATCATGATTATATGGGATAAGTTTTGGCCTGGGGCTGGGAGCTGTCTGGGCTAATCAATAGAGGACCATCAGACAGAGATCTCCAATTGAATAAAATCACTTAATTGGGAGATTAAGGCTTTTCCCAGGGTCTGAGGATTCCCTCAAGGGGATACAGGCTACTTTCAAAAGATCTCAGTTTCAATGGAGCCTGATACCAAGATCTCTGATTGAATGAAACCACTTAACTTGAGAAGGGCTAGTTTGCATCAGTTTACATCAGGGTGATCTCAATTCTTGTCACTCTTCTCAATTCAGTATCCGCTAAATAAAGTTCTACTAGAAATCTCTTTTCCTGCCTCAGTCCATGAAACCTGTAGCAGAAAAGTGTCTAGGAGAAAAATGGAAGAGAAACTTGAGGACTCTGGGAAATATATAGCTACACATATTTCTTCTACTGTAACCACTTTCTGGAGGTCTTGGAGAAGGATGAGAATGTAGACTTATATATGTTGTTATAAATATTTTCATGTTTGTGGAGCCTTCCTTTTTTTCCAGTGACTTCTTTGAATGATTCCTTGTCTGGCAGTAGATCTCTAGATGAAAGGAAATGGAATTTACATAATTCCAAATTGCTTTTTTGTATAAGTTCAAATATGAGCAAAGACGGATATAGAAGCAGAATAGCATACAGAAATTAGTTATAGCCAAACTATGTGCTATGTGTTCTATAAGATCTGCTTTCTGGTTGCTTTATTCTCTCTCTCTTAAATATGGATATGGACATATTTGCTTGGTTAGGATTTTTGTAATTCCCAAGTGCCATTCTCCATCCTTTAAGATGTAAATGAATTTATATGGCTGGCTACAGAATGCAGCTAAATGTAAGTTTATTGACAAAGTAAGACACCATTTTTCCTGACATTGTGACCTTTCCCCACCCCCAATATTGGTGATTCTGCCTTTGTGCAAATAAATGCCTTTCAAGTGCCCCAGTGACTTTCCATCAAAAAAATCACAACAAAATCCATGTGGCAAAATTGCAGTTGGTCTTACAAATTCCAACTTAAAGAATAAAGTTCAAGTAATTTCTTCAGTACAATTATTAGTACTAAAATCTGAGGGAATCTCTCTTGATTTGAATTCTCACATTCTGATTCCACACTCCTGAATGACTAGCTATATTTGTAGGACTGAGAGGTCCAAAGGTTTCATTTGTTGTTATTCAGTCATTACTGATTTTTTATAATCCTGTTTGGGGTTTTTCTTGGTAAAGATACTGGAATGGTTTGCCCTTTCCTTCTCCAGCTATTTTACAGATGAGGAAACTGAGGCAAGCAGGAGGTCACACAGTGTCTGAGGCCAGATCTGAATGTAGGAAGATGAGTTTTCCTGACTCCAGGTCTGGCACTCTATCCACTGTATCCACCACATAATTTGCCCCAGAGATTGCATAGTCATTTCTAAAAATCCATTCAAATAAAACCAGTTTATGCAAAGGCCTAACAGTAGAGCTTGGAGTAAATGGGATTAGACAATCAATTGCCCCTTTAGGATCACAAGGAGTTTTGCTGATGTCCCTCCAAATTGGCATATCTATGGTTACATCAAAAAGTATCCATTTACCCCCTGCTGAACTGAATTGATTCCATTATGAGAACAGCAGATTTAGGAATGGATCTATTACCCACCTAGACATGCAGGCCATGGTGCCATGTTGCATTGAACATAGTACCATATGATCCCTCTAAACATGAAGTTGCTGCTTCTGCCTAATGGTGTCCATAGGCAAGCATGGTATGGTTCTGCATGGTTTGTTTCTATGGATTTGTTTCCAATTGGCAAATTAATTATATTGGTTCTATTTTTCCATCTCAGAGCTATCATCAACCTTTATCATTAAGTGTGGTTGATCTCTATTCAGGATATGGCGTTACTGTGCCTGCCAAATATACCGCTATAACCATCTCATAGAATTTACCATTCTTTCTGATCCTTTTCCCTTTTGATCTTTTTTCCAAGACCAAAGGTAGGGCCCACTGTCATCACATCTACTGGGTTTCCCACCTAATATATCAGCTCAGGGAGGTGGCATTTTTGAATGAATTTCAGGTTCTTAAAATAACAGCTTCTTCTATTATGCCCATAACTATCATGATTGGGTATTCTACTTCCCTAAAATTGTGTGCTAAATAAAATCTAAGCCGTCCAAGGAAGGGGGAAGGTTCTCCAATTCAGCAGTTCCTTGGACCCAACCTTTAGGAATATTTACCTGATAACAGACCATTGTTAAGGATTTGAGTGCAAAGAGGAGAGGGATTTAAGCAGAGACAAGAAGGATAGTTTTGAAAATAATATGGAATTTCTATAATTTTGTAATATAAGTAACAAGTGGTATGAAATGGAAATTCATAGTCTTATAAACAATTCTTTTTACATACTAAAATGTTATTTTAATAGTATTTAAATTCAGAAGTCAAAAAGGGAAAAGAGAATAAAAAGTATTCTAGAGTTGAAATTATGCTAATACTTACACAGCATTTTTAAGTTTTACAAAAGACTTTTCATCTATATCATCAATCCTCACAACAACCCTGTGAGGTGGGCACTATCATTTTACATATGAGAAAACTGAGACTATGAGGTTATCTATTTCTTATAATTAGATCTTCTGGTACCAGATACAACGTTTTTTTGTCCCAAAGTCTATCTCCACATTCAACCTACTTAACTTCTCTAGTACTGTTGCTGTAAAGACCTCAATAGTTTGTGGAGGGCTTCTGGATTTGTTACCTGCTCTGGTGGGAACATTAAATAAGGAGAGATAATATCCAATTTGTACCATTTTATGATGCCACAGAAACTTTAAACAAGAATGTTATATTTTCAACCACTCCTAGAATGTCTGTTCATAGAATTTGTAATGATTAAAACGATTGAAACCTCTTCTGCTCTTAAGGACCTTAGTTTCCTATGAGACTGTACCATAAAATGTATTCTGGTATTTAAAAAAAGTAAAAAACGGCTTCCATTTCCTCATAATTATATTAAAAGGTTTATACTCTAGTATGGATTCTCTGATGCTGAATAAAGGCCAAACTCTGACTAAAAACTTTTTTGCACTCACTGCATTCATAAATGTTCTTTCCAATATGAATTTTCTTATGCCTACCAAGATCTGAGCTCCACCTGAAGGCTTTTCCACATTTATTACATTCATAGGGCTTCTCTCCACTATGAATTCTGTGGTGTCTATTAAGGTCTGAACTTTGATTAAATGTTTTTCCACATTCATTGCATTCATAGGGTTTCTTTCCACTATGAATTCTCTGATGCTGAATAAGTTGTGAGCTTCCCC
This sequence comes from Antechinus flavipes, assembly GCF_016432865.1. Classification (NCBI taxonomy): domain Eukaryota; kingdom Metazoa; phylum Chordata; class Mammalia; order Dasyuromorphia; family Dasyuridae; genus Antechinus; species Antechinus flavipes. The sequence continues at coordinate 186,443,208 of NC_067401.1, forward strand.
TAAAAGCTTTCCCACATTCACTACATTTATAAGGCTTTTCTCCTGTATGAATTCTCTGATGTTCTATAAGGATTGAATTTCGACTGAAAGCTTTGCCACATTCGTTACATTCAAAGGGTTTCTCACCAGTGTGAATTATCTGATGTCTAATCAGATCTGAGCTACACCGGAAGGCTTTTCCACATTCACTACATTCATAAAGTTTCTCTTCTTTATTAATGTTCTGCTGTCCAGTAGGGTCTGTGTCCTGTTTGAAGGTTTGTTCATCAAGTTCTTCAACAGTATGGAGTCTCTGATGCTTAAGAAAGACTGTACGTCCACTAAAAGCTTTCCCACATTTATGACATCCATAAGGTTTCTCTCCACTGTGAATCCTTTGGTGTTGAAGAAGGAGTGAACTCTGTCTGAATGATTTTCCACATTCACTACATTCATAGGGTTTCTCCCCAGTATGAATTCTCTTGTGTGTAACAAGGTGTGAACTCTGACTAAAGGCTTTTCCGCAATCATTACACTCATAGGGTTTTTCTCCAGTATGAATTCTATGATGTATGATGAGATCTGAACTCTGATTGAAGGCCTTCCCACATTCTTTACAAACATAGGGTTTCCCTCCACTATGAATTCTCTGATGCAGGATAAGATTTGAGCTACCCCTGAAGGCTCTTCCACATTCATTACACTCGTAAGGATTTTCCCCAGTATGAATTCTCTGATGTCTACAGAGATTAGAACTCTGATTAAAACCTTTCCCACATTCATCACATATGTAGGGTTTCTTTCCTGTATGAATTCTTTGGTGAATAGTAAGATTTGATCCCCGGTTAAACACTTTTCCACATTCATTACACTCATGGGTTCTCTTTAAAGTATTAATTTTTTGATATTTAGTTAGTTCTGACTTTTCTTTTAGCCTCTGATCATATGGTTTACGTCTTTGATATTTCTCTCCTGCAGGAGCTCTCTGATGAATAACAAGGTTTGAGCTGCATTTGACACTTCTCTCTTTTTCATTACATTCCTTGTGGCTTTCTGCTACATGGCTTTTTCTTTGGGTGTTTTTCACTCGCCTGACCCTTCTCTTTCGGGAATGGGCCTGGCTTAGTCCATCTCCTGGAACATTTAAACTTTGCTTCTCTAACTCATCTTCACACACCCTGGTTTCCACCAATTCATATCTTTCAGGTATTTGGCTTGAAATTGTTTCCAATGCTGCTTGAAATGACTCATCTCCAGAAATTTCCTGCTTTGGCTTCCATTCCTCCTTTTCAGACCTGTTCTCACAATCTGAAACAATAAAGAAAAAATTTAAATAAATGTTAATTTTTTGCTAAGAGAAAAGAAATTGTTTGAAGGGAGAATGAATAATTAAAATGAAATACATTTTCACCCAGAATAATAAATTTTATTTATTGGCCCTAAGTGGCCAATGTTCACCGAACCACTTAGCTGCCTTCTTAACTTCAATAGCATGGCATTAATATTGTCCACTGGCCTCAGTTTTATTTCCTTTTATTCAGTGGTAAGCTGGTAAAGGTTTAACAACTGGCTCTCCAGGGGAGAAAAGTACACAAGACATTCTAAGTTCAATATGCGTTATTCAAAAAAAAAAAAGATGTTATTAACATTTTCTCCATTACTTTTTTTTTTAATTATAGCTTTTTATTTACAAGTTATATGCATGGGTAATTTTTCAGCACTGACAATTGCAAAACTTTTTGTTCCAATTTTTCCCTTCCTTCCCCCCATTATTCCCCCAGATGTCAGGTAGACCAATACATGTTAAATTCTCCATCACTTTCTTAAATCTAGACAATTAACAAAACAATAAAGCCATGATTTTCTGATTTCCAAGATATAGTCACACTGAAAATTTAAGGACTGGCTATTGTGTGCTTCTTTGAACTAACTCTAGTGATCCCTATTTTGATTGTAACATTTTAAAAACTATAGTGTTTTAAAAGTATCGATCAATCAACTAATCAATAAACATTTATTACTATGTGCCAGGCCTACATGAGCCTAGCAAAGGTTAGAAGCTAGGGATCCAAGGAATAAAGCAATCTGTTCACAAGGAATTTATATTCTAATATGAAAAGCAAGTATGTATAAATAAATATAGATGTGTTTGTATGTATATTCAGAATAAACACAAAATAGTTAAATACAAGATAGTGTGGTAAGAAGGACCCTAATATTTGGGAGATCAAGAAAGACTTCATATAGAAAGTAATGCTTGGGTTCCATCTTACAGCTTCCTTCAGAGGAAATTAGTGGGTAAAGGTCAGAACAAAATCAATTCTAGGAATAATGGAAGGTCAGTAAAACAAGCATAATGAGAGGGGATGACTCTCATTATGTAGTGAGCAGAGAAAATAGCAATTTGGCTGGATCAGAGAATGTGAAAAAAAGATTAAGGTTTAAGAAGTTAGAAAAATTAAGTTAGTGCCACGAAAAGTAATAGGAAGCTACTCAAGTTGACTATGCAGGGAGGGAAATGACATTGTCAAATCTGTTTTAAAGTTAAATCACTATGTCTATGATATATAAGATGGATTGTAGATATGACACACTTGAGACCAGGATTCTTGGTACCTGAATGGTCCATGCCCTAAAAACAAAAAATCCCATTCTCGATGGGTGGATGGATAGGTCTAAAGTGGTTGACCAGACTTGTTTCTGTGTGGACACAAGGAGGCAGTGCATACAAAAGCTAAACCTCACAGTATCCTTGCTGGTCTAGGACTGTCAACCTCTTTTTATTACTGTTCAATGATTTTTGAATGCTTCATTTTATATCAGCATTGAACTTGAATTGAAAAGGTGTTGGTATTATGCCTTCTCCAGTGGAGACTCATCAGAAGACTACTGTGATCATCTAGATGAAAAATAATAAGGGACTAATATGTTTGTTGATTGATCGACACTTTAAAAATACTATAATTTTTTAAATATTACAATAAAAATAGGGATTGCTAGAGTTAGTTCAAAGCAATTCACAACAACCAATCGTTAAATTTTAAATTAAAACGAACTCAGGGTTTTTGGGGTTTTGTTTTTGTTTTAACAAAAAAGAAAGTCCTAAAACAAAACAAACAAAAAAAGTCCTAAATTCCTAGGGAACAAACCATGAGTCAGGGAAATAAGTATTTATACAATGGGCTCATATTGCCTCTTTTCTTCCAGTTTATAATATTGAAGTTATCCTTCCTGACAAGACAAACATCTTAACATATACTCTTGATCCCATCCCCTCTTGTCTTTTCCAGCAGATTGCAATCTCTCATCCCCTAAATCTATCATCCTGTTATCACTTTTCCCTTTCCCAGCCAAATTCCTTTGAAAAGCTTTCTACATGAGTTATCACCACATGCCTCCTCTCACTCCTAAGACTTTTGTAATTTGACTTCTGACCTCAACTTAAGTCAAACTCAACTGACACTGCTCTCTCCAAAGAAAATGATTTTTAATTGCCAAGTCTTCTCAGTTTTCATCCTTCTTGACCTCTCTGCTGCATCTGACAATGTTGACCCCTCTCTTCTCCTGGATAATCTCTCTTCTCTACATTTTTACATACTTTAGATACTTTCCTTAATTGTTTAAGAACTCTCATCAGTATGTTATACTACCTTGTCCAAACTAGATCAAGGATCAACGACAATCATCCAAACTGTCAAGGGCATTCATACTTTTCTGATGTCTTTTCATATCTACTTTCAACCCTAAACCACTCCCACCATTTGTTTTCTTTGTTTCTCCTTTATGGAATATTGCTAAGCACATACAAGGCTCTGAAATACCTATATTTTATTAGTGGATCCCCAACCTCAATTTCCATCCAAAATAGCTTCTCTTTTTCTGTCAATGACACCATCATTTCCACAGTTACTTTGGTTTAGAACCTTAGAGTAATCTTTGGATATAGAAAGTAAAGAAGGCTGACATAAAATCTGTTCTTCTTATGAATATCTCTCACATCTGTCCCTTCATTTTTAGTCCCATTGTTAAGTTGAGGCTTATTATTTTGAGAGGGAGTGTTGGTCCCTTCCCCCAAGGGGGGACCTCTTTAGTATCATCTCATGATGATACTATTCTTCTAAAACATCAACCATTTTAATTAGCTGAAAATTAGCTCATATACCCTCTCTTCTATAGAGTAATATTCAAGCACACATAAAAGTTGACATGAGTAAGATCCTAACTCTTGCCCCATGAATATTAGGCTGGTTTTTCCTTAAAAAATATTGAAACCATCCTTGAGACTTGTTTGGCTGAGGAGACTAAAGGCTCAGGCTGTTGACATCACTTTCTAGTCATCTGTGTACCAAACAGTCACAAGAATGCTTGCTTGGGTAGTGAATCACAACGGGCGGTTCAGGGCAGGGGGCTTTGCTTACCTGAATCAACAAAAGGTATCTTCAAAACCTATACTTGTTGAATATCCTTTTTCTGCTATGATTAAGTGTTAATTTTTTAAGTGTTTACCTTTTTGTTAACTATGAACCTAAACTACTAGAAGTGGTGGTGGCCTGAGTTTGGTCATATTCTAAAAAGTTCAAGATCTAGGGAAGATGGATATAGCTCAAAAGAACTGACTCTTACCCTTTTTATTCCACCCTACATTTCTAGATTTCAATAACTTCCATGGTACTTTAATGGAAGAAAGTTCAATGCTGAATCTCAGTTGCTCTAAGAGAAGGGGATTGCTTAAGAGATGAGAATTGGAGGGTGTAAAGGAAAAGAGGAGAAAGAAAGTGGAGGAAAAAGAATCCTCTGCAAAAGTAACATTAGATTTTGACCTTTTGCCCCAGCATATATTTACAGATCTGGAATTTTCTCATCCTTGAAGCAGAAGTAATGAATAGGGCATTGTCAAGTTCTCCATCTTCATCATCACATACACACAGAAATGAGTGGCAAAATGAGTACCTATGGTGAACAATTGGGATATACAGCATTTCCCAAACTTGAATTAACATAATTCTTCCAACTGTATACAAGTAACAGGGAGGGAACAGATTATTGTAATAGAAAAAGACATTAGATTTGGAGTTATAGAACCTGGGTTGAAATACTGGCTCTGCTATTTATTGCTTATGGTATATTGGACAAGTAATTTTCTCTCTCTCAGCATGTTTCTTCATCTGTAAAATGACAATCTTATAAGGGCTCCTCTAGCTCTAATGTTTATGAATCTTTTAATGGAAGGGATCTTAGAGGCAGAAGACAGCCACCTTCCCCCTATCTCCCCCAAAATGAGTGAGGGATTCCAGAAATAGGCAAGTCTTTGCAGTGAATCAGTCTTTCCTGTCACATTGAAAGAAGACTCTTTTTTGCAAGACTTCTAAGGAAAGTGAAGTGGTATAGATCAGGGAAGAAATCAATGAATCATTCATTTCCAATTTTTCATTCACCAGACTAGACTCCTTGACACAGAGAATCAAAACATCCAGCCTCTGTACCTCATGAATACCTGGAATTCTATAGTTTTTAATCCCAAATTAAACTGATTTCTTCAATGACTGCATTTTAAAAATTTAAAAATGTCTCAGAATCTAAATGAATTATGGGTTAGGGGAGTAAATGCTTACCTAATGAGCTCATCTTTCCATCATTCTCCAGCATCTAATCCTTACAGAGATTCTCTTGTAGGAAGACCAGTCTCTTGGATTCCTCGTGAGTAAGAAATACTGCCACTGCCTTCATCATACTAGTTCTGAAGCAGGAATTTCTGTTGCTGTGAGGAAACATGAAAAGAAGAAAGCCCTGAAAGAAAGTTTTGGTATCAGTAGGATAAGAGGTGGAAAGGACATAAAGGATTTTCATCTGACTTCAAGGTGGTGATATATTGCCAGGATAAAAGAGATGCTGTTATTAGAGGGTGATCAGGGATTCAGAAGGGAGGGGTGTGTGTGTGTGTGTGTGTGTGTGTGTGTGTGTGTGTGTGTGTGTGTGAGAGTGATAAGAATTGAAACTCATATAGACCTTAAAACATTTACAAAGTGCTTTACATATATTATCTTACTCAACTTTACCCTATGGGATATTGTGTGCAAATATCATTATCCCCATTAATCCCTCAGAAAACCGAGACTCAGAGCACTTGGGTTCACACAGTTTGCAAGCCCCACAAAACTAAAAAAAGTACAGAAGTGGAATTTGCACCGGGGTACTTGCTGACTGCAAGCCCAATACTTCCCATTTCACACTAGACCAGAAAATGTAAGAGTGGGAGGAAAGGCTAGTGCATAAATTTCTTATGGGATGGGGAGCACAAAAAAGAAGAGTGTACAAGAAGGGATGTATGTGTGTGTGAAGAAGGGGTTTTATGTGTGTGGAACAGGCTGTGTATATTGGGGACAGGTTGAGGGGAGGCAAGGAAAGGGAGGGAGAAGTGTGCTTAAGGAGCTATGGGGGAATGTCTGAATGCCTACTGGGCTCCCCAAAGTCCAGGGGAAGGTTTGGGGCACAGATGTGTGTTGCGGGCCCAGGATAAGGGGTCCTGCCTATAAGGGTAGGGAAGGAAAATGCTTATGGGGGTAAGAGATATATGACAAAGGGGTAGGGGCGTGGGGAATCTAATTCAGGCTGGTACTGAAGAGGACAAGTGCATGGAGAGATGAATGAATAGATGTGAGCACTCGCCCGCGACTGGGAGCACAGTCATGGCACATACGCTGGGGTGGTCGTGGGGAGAGAGGCAACCGTTAACATTCGGACCACGAGGAGAAGCAGGGGCTTACCTTCTTCGGGCTGTCACCAGCCTCTTGCTCTTTCATTGCCCGCGCCCCACCCACGGAGCCGCCATTACCGCCGACCCTCGGGACCCAGCCAGATGGGAACGGCCACTTCCGGTGCCTTTCTTGACCAGCCTGGGTCCCTTTCCCCTACCCCGTTCCCCTCTCCCCTCTCCCCTCCGCCAACTCCAGTCTCCTCCAGGAGCCAATGACATCGGAGTCTTTCGATTTCCTAGAGCGTCCGAGAGGAACAAAACTTCCGGCACATGGACTCCTACCAGGCAATTCAATCCAACCCGTAATTACTAAGCCCCGTGTGCCCGGAGTATGTATAAGTGCTGGAAACACAAAGACCAAAACGAAAACCTATTTGGGGGGTGGGGATGGGGAGAGAAGACAAAACATTTGCACAAGTCAGTGCACTCTTTCTGGACTCTCGATGTAGACGGGGTTGGAACTTGAGGGAGCTGAGCCTCTAAAGAAAGGGATCAAGCTATTTTTCTTAAACTCGCCATTTTACACCACTGCACAGAGCCCTGGGGAAAATAACATAAAGGTTTATTTCGACTCAAAGCTAGATTTTCTCCAAAAGGCAAGTAGATAAGGACTCGATAAACGAGATCCTGTACAGGACTTTTCACAAAAGAAATACACACAAGATCCACAAGTGTGCCGGTACACTGAGCGAAAAACAAACAATAATAATGGTAAACTAGGAGTCCAGAGGATTGAAAATGAAATATACCACCCATCTCAGTCAATTAACATTTATTAAACACTTTAACTAAAGTGCTTGGGATACAAAAAGCTCTAAACGGCAGTGGGGTTCTCAAAGGAGCTCCCAATCTAATAGGGAAGATGGTGTAAACAATTAAGCACAAACAATATATACAGGATAAAGTGGAAATAATCATTAGAGGGAAGACATTAGAATAAAGAAGCTTTCTGTAAGTGGGATTTTAGCTAGTACTTGGAGGAAGTCAGAGAAGCCAGGAGGCAGAGATGAGATGGGAGTATGCCCAGTATGAAGATGGAGTGTCCTGTTTCCCAGAACAATAAAACTTCCCCTCTTCCTAACTTTCCTATTACCATCTAAAGTATTTATCTCCCCAGTCATGATTCCTAGGTATCATTCTCAGCTTCTCCCTCTTTCACTCCTTCCCCAATTGTCAAGTTCTGTTACTTTTGTCTTTCTAATTTCTCCTGCATAAAACTTCTCCTCCTTCACTCTTCTTACATTTCTACCCCTCTGGTGCAGTTCCTTATCACTGCACACCTGGACTACTTATAGCCTATTGGTTTCTCTCCCTAGCTCACAAGTCTCTCACTCCTCCAGTCTATTGTCCACGCAACTGTTAAAGTAACCTTCCCAAAGCATAGATCTGACCATATCATCTCCTTATTAAATGAATTCTAGTGACTTCCTATCTAGTGGTCCAGGATCAAATATAAAATCCATTAAAACTCTTCATAACTAGGTCTCATCTTTCTAGTCTAGTGGAACCTCCTCTTGGAACCTCCCTCAGCCTGGGTCCTCTTCTTGCAGACACCTGTATAACCCCAAACTCTCATGGTTATTTCTCTTCTCTGCAACAGTTCTGTTCTCCCTTGGTTTCATGCTTATTCCAACCTCTCTAATTCAGATGTTCGGAATTTCTTCTTTTACAGATTCAGAAATCACTTCCCTTTTTTATACAAATTGCTAAGAGCATGATTCAGTCTCTACACAAATTTTTCACACAGGCTTTCTCAGACAGGCTCTTTTCACACATTTCTGATTATTTCAATCAGAAAACATTTTCACTTAAGTCGTCTCTAGAACCAAATAGAATAGTTTCAACCCCATCCTTATAAAAGCAAGGGAGACAGGGAAAATTTTAATTTGGGAAATAAATAGCTGGATAAGAAGGTGGTATCTGAGAATGAATTTTCAATTATAGCTTACAATATAGAGATGACAGATTCTTGGCCAGAAATGGAATACATCTAACAAAGTTTAGAAAGAATATTTTTGCCAGAGTGGTTTGCAAATCTAAAAAACAAACCAACAAAAAACCACAATCAGACTTCCTGCCTGATCACCTGAACAGGAGGTACACTGCTCAATTTTCATATATCTATTGACACATGACAAAAGCCTTGAAATTCACATCAGACCAAATGATGATTAAGAAATATGGTATTACAACTCTGAGATACCACTACACACCTGTCAGATTGGCTAGAATGACAGGGAAAGATAATGGGGAATGTTGGAGGGGATGTGGGAAAACAGAGACACTGATACATTGTTGGTGGAATTGTGAACACATCCAGCCATTCTGGAGAGCAATTTGGAACTATGCTCAAAAAGTTATCAAACTGTGCATACCCTTTGATCCAGCAGTGTTTCTACAGGACTTATACCCCAAAGAGATACTAAAGAAAGGAAAGGGACCTGTATGTGCCAAAATGTTTGTGGCAGCCCTGTTTGTAGTGGCTAGAAGCTGGAAAATGAAAGGATGTCCATCAATTGGAGAATGGTTGAGTAAATTGTGGTATATGAATGTTATGGAATATTATTGTTCTGTAAGGAATGACCAGCAGGATGAATACAGAGAGGACTGGTGAGACTTACATGAACTGATGCTGAGTGAAATGAGCAGAACCAGGAGATCATTATATACCTTAACAACGATACTGCTTGAGGATGTATTCTGATGGAAGTGGAGCTCTTCGATAAAGAGAGCCTTAATTGATCAAAGATGGACAGAAGCAGCTACACCCAGAGAAAGAACACTGGAAATGAATATAAACTGCTTGCATTTTTGTTTTTCTTCCTGAGTTATTTCTACCTTCTGAATTCAATTCTCCCTGTGCAACAAGAAAACTGTTCGGTTCTGCACACATATATTGTATCTAGGATATACTGCAACCCATTCAACATGTAAAGGACTCTTGCCATCTGGGGGAAGGGGTGGAGGGAGGAAGGGGAAAAATCGGAACAGAAGTGAATGCAAGGGATAATGCTGTAAAAAATTACCCTGGCATGCGTTCTATCAATAAAAAGTTATTAAAAAATGTAAAAAAAAAAAAAAAGAAAAGAAAAGAAATACGGTATTTAACTATGGTAAAGTGATTTCTTCTACTTCAGAACAAAAAGTCAGGAAGGGAAGTTTGGAGAGGAAGGAAGGAGCCTAGCCAAGCCGTCATCAGACAATGTAATTTTCCTTAGAAAACATAAAAAAAATCAGGGACAATTGTAACCCACAACATCTTCCAAGGACAAAAGGAATGGATGACACTCCTGAAAAAGTCAAGTATAGATATCTTCAGAGCCTTGAGGAGCATTCTCAACTGGGACAATACCACAGTACTCAAACTAGGACACTTTAGGCACAGGGGCTCTGAGGTCCCTAACCAGGAGTGTGCTGGTAAATATTTAATAACTTGCTCTCTGGGGAAAATGTACATACTAAATTAAATTTATTCTGAATTATTGATATTTTCTCCATCATTTTCTTAAATCTAGAAATCAACAAAACAATAAATCAAGCTCTAATTTGTAGCATTGGTTGATTTCAAAAGGGAAAATGCTTAACTGAAATTTAAAAATTGGCTCTTTTGAGCCTGTACAAGTTGATTCTAGGCCGCTTCTGTCCCTAATACTCTTTCTTAAGATTCCAGAGGGAGGCCTGAAAATCCAGTACCTATATTTCAAACCAGTAGGACTAAGCACTGGAAACTGGAGGTTAGTATGGGCTAACTGTACCAGCTTTTAAAAGCACAGTAGGAAATGGAATCTAGCCCTTGCATAAAGCCCTAACTTAGGAATTAAAGATGCAGAAAAGGAGTAAATAAAAAATTATTACAAAAAGCCCTAACTTAGGAATTAAAGATGCAGAAAAGGAGTAAATAAAAAAATTATTGCAAATATTACTTCACAATAACTTAAAGACTCAAAGGAACAAGAAGGATTTTTTCACAAGAATTATATGAATACCTAGAAGAAATAAAGCAACAACCATTTCAATATGGCTCCAGCACAACCCTGGATGGGAGATGCTCAAGAATGAAATTCTGAAGACACAAGGGGGAATAGTTCCAATGGGGATGTAAAATGAGATTTCTTTGAAGAGACTGATGCACACCAAACCAATTTTGATTTTAAAAAAGAAATGGATGTAGAATGCAAGGCAAGAATGAATATAACAATCTTATTTAAAAAAGGCAGAATTGCAAACCTAATGGGCTGAGAGTAACTAGGAAAGCTAAGAAAAACAAAAGATTACAGTTTTTTTCCCCCTTTTTTCCAAACCTATCTTGGGAGGAAAAGGAAGATTAAACAAGGATAAGACTTTTGCTTAGAGTGTTTGGGACAGTGATAACATGCATTACAATTACAGGGCTTCTATTTGGAATGGATTATCTGAAATCTAATAAGTTCCCACTCTATATACACTGATTGAGGTTTCTCTATCTTATTAATTCATTAGATTTCTCTTCTTTATTCATTTTCTGTTAAGAGTTGAACACTGATGAAAGATACTGATGTTCACAAAGCTTCTCTCCAACATGAATTTGTTTATGTTTAAGGAAAGCTGTATGCTAAATGAAGATTCTCCCACAATTATTACATTCATAAGGTTTTTTCCACTATAGATTCTCCTTTGTTGATGAAGAAAAGAATGCTGTCTGAAAGTTATTCTTTATTCATTATATTCATAAGCCTTCTTTGCAGTATGAATTTTCTGATTTGTAACAAGATATGATCTTTGATTAAAAGCTTTCCTGTATTTATAATGTGCATAAGATTTCTCTTCAGTATCTGAGCTACTTCTGAATGTCTTTCTATATTCATTATATTCATAAGGTTTATCTTCCTTTTGAATTCTCTGCTCTCCAATAGGGTCTGAGTTGTGATTAAAGACTGACTCACGTGCATTAAGGCTTTTTTCAACATGAGGTTTAAGAAAAGCTGTTTTTCCATTGTCTTTCAACACTCTTTACATTTACAGGGTTTCTCTCTACTATGGATTCTTTGATGTTCTGTAAGATGTGAAATTAATTTCCTGAAGGCTTTCCCATATTTCTGAGGTTTCTCCCCAGTGTGAATTTTGTAATGTGTAACAAGTTATGAATTTTAAATGCCTATCTCTCCATATAACATTTAAAGAGTTATTCTCCAGTATCAATTCCATGATAAGATCTGAACTCTAGTTGAAGGCCTTTTCACATTCATTATGATATCATTTAGGAGAGCAATTTCTAGTTCTAGCTGATGTATATGTTAGCACCAAATGATGAGATTGTAGGCATTACATGTTGGGGTTTGGTCATGTGAAGAATTCACAATGGCTATTCTCTTTAAAAAAGGTAGGCTTATTTAAGAGCAAAATGAAGAGATACAACAGACACCAAGAGAGATAAATATGAAATAGAGTTGGGAGAGCATACAGTTAGGAAGAAAAGGGGTTTTTAACAATTTAACAATTAATGATGAAAAGGACAAATTTCCTAGTGGAACTCACAATTAACCAGGAGAAAGAGAACACCCCATGGGGTTGGAGTATGCTCTTAGCTGATGGGCTAAATCTTTAGAGAGAGTTTAGCACCCTAAAAGAGTTAGTTATAAAAAGGAGAAAGAATAGAGGCATGGTGGAAGATGAGAGGAGATACACCATGTGGCCTAGGGGAGGGTTGAGGAGAAAGACATAATAAGACAGAGTGCCAAGGCAGGCTATAAGCCAAAAGGGGTTCAGCAATGATAGCATGAACCCTGGAAAGATTTATAGGAGAAATTTGATCTCAGAGGTTTGATGTAACTCAGATTTCTGACTGGACATAGTAAGGTAGGGCTGACCATGACCTCCACAGAGGGTGGGACTATGAAGTTAAACTGATCCCCATCAGTGCCCTTCCCTGTTTGCTGAAGGGGATAGTCTTCTCTGCCAACCACACCTAATTACTCTGGATCTCTTCAATTACATACACAGGGTTTACCTCCACTGTAAATGCCGTGATATAGAATGAGATTTGAGCTTCCTTTAAAGGCTTTCCCACATTCATCACATTTGTAGGGATTCTCTCCATGTGAATTCTCTAGTGTTTAATAAAATTAAGGCTCTAATTAAATCCTTTTCTACATTCACAACATATATAAGGTTTATTTTCTGAATGAATTTTCTGATGTGTAAAAGAATTTAAGCTATGATGAAAATATTTGCCACATTCATTGCATACATATAGTTTTTTTTTAAAATGAATTCTTTGGTATATTTGAGTTTGAGTTCCAACTAAAGACTTTACATGGTCAATCCACTACCCTGCTTTTGAGTGCTATGATGATATTATGGCACATGGGAATTCATGACCACTCAGCAAAGACTGAGACGATCAGCTTTTTAAATAGTTAAAGATAGAAAGTAGTTGACAAAAGACTTGGAAAGAAATGACAAGACTTTTAAGAGATCTTCCCTGAGTAATAAGCTTGGATGAAAGGAAAGCTTCTACTTGTTAGGTCCTTTGCATCGATCACTCCTAATGGACACAAAATAAAAACCTTTTGTAGACTATCATCTGTAAGCATTGGGAGCTGCATAATTTTCCTTTTAAAAATTTAATAATATTTTATTTTTTCCAAATACATGCAAAGATAGTTTTCAAAATTCACCTAGGTAAAATCTTGTATTCCAGTTTTTTTTTTCTCTCTCTCCTTCCCTCTTCCCTTTCCAAGACAACAAACAATCTGATATAGCTTAAACATGTGTAACTCTTCTAAACACAATTCCATATTCATCATACTGTGCAAGAATAATCAGATCAAAAGGGGTGGGGAAGAAAGAAAAAAAACCAAGCAAACAAATAACAACAAAAAAGGTGAAAATACTATGTTTTGATCTGCATTCAATCTTCATAGTTTTCTCTTTAAATGCAGATGGCACTTTCTGTCACAAGTTTATAAGAATTGCCTTGAATTACCTTATTGTTGAAAAGAGTCAAATCCATCACAGTTGATCATCACAAGTTTATAACTTGTTGTTACTATATACAATGTTTCCTTGATTTTGGCTCACAACATCAGTTCATGTAAGTCTTTTCAGACTTTTCTGAAATCATCCTGCTTATCATTTCTTATAGAATAATGTTCCATTATATTCATATGCTATAACTTATTCAACTGTTCCCCAGTTGATGGGCATCTACTCAATTTTCAGTTCCTTGCCATTACAAAAAGGGCTGCTACAAGTATTTTTGCACATGTGGGTCTTTTTCCTTCTTTTATGATATTTTTGGAATATAGGCCCAATAAAGACACTGCTAGACCAAAAGGTATGCATATGACTTTTATGGAAATGTTTTTAAATTTACATGTACCTTTTTTTTTTTTAAACATGTGCTTTCTTAATGTAGGCTAGGGACAGAGATAAGGGAGAGAATATAGAACTCAAAGTTTTAAAAACAAATGTAAAATACTGTTTTAAATGTAACTGGGGAAAAACAAAATATTAAACAAAGGATATGCACAGTTTCTAGCCCTTTGGGTTTGGTTCCAAATTTTTCTCCAGAATAGTTGGATCATTTCATAACTCTATCAATAATGCATTAGTGTCCCAATTTTCCCATATCCTGTCCTGCACTTATTATCTTTTCCTGTCATCTTGGTGCTGCATACTTCTTACCAGTGCTACATTCTAAATTCAGCCTATTATACATTCTATGCTCAGGGACAAAAATGACGCTTCCACATCTGTTTCCAAAGCCCTTTTTCTAGAATGCTTTATTAATTAAATGTCTCTCTTTGAAGAAAATGTTTCTTATGTTGTAAGGACAGATTCCTGTCCTGTCATTTTCCATTATTATTCATTTTATACTTTAATTAGGGTAGTTTTTCCTCAACTGAAAGACTTGCTATAAATATCAAGATAACAGGAGAAACAGCTAGCTTTTTAAATGAAAACCCCTATTTTCCTTGGAGAATGTAAAATATAATGGGAATGAAACAGGATACTAACATAGCACAAGATGATATTCCTATAAAAATACAAAAATAGTAATTTCCTGGGAAATTCACCTCAAAGAGGATATTGATGATACATTTTAAAGCTGTGTAGTGAGCAAAGAAATAGAGATTTGGCCTCCAAAAGATTTACTGTATGCATGGATAAAGATCCCAAATTTGAAAAGAAAAAGGAAAAAATATGATCCTGACAGAACTTGACCCTGTTTCAGTGAACCAGAAGTAGAAAAGCAGGAAAAGAGCAGATATCCTGAGAAGAAAAGCAGGTGCAGAACATTCCCTAAAGAGACTATCAGCATCCAGTTCAGAACTTCAGAGTTGTGAGTTTCCTAAGGAACATGGGTTTCTCTATTCATATGCCTCACTGCTGGGTTTCTGAAAGAGTATGTCCTCTAGTCTCCTTCTCCCAACACTATGTATTTATGGGACGGTGTTCATGGGTAACTCATATGGTTTTGATTATTCCTGTTTGTAAGTTCTACTGAATAAATTATAATTATTCTTGCTTATGCTTTATCATTTAGTGTTTCATGTTTAAGAGGCAACAGTTGTCATTGTAACTTACTATGTTACAATGAAGCACAGATAGAAGCTATTTTAAATAGGAGTGTATTTCTCCAACTACTACCCTCAACTTTCATATCAGGATTATCCTTAGGAAGTAAGTTATAGTTCAGCAGTCTGCAAAGTTCTGTATCTAGAGGGAGCAGGAAGGATGGGTCCCACAAGAAAGCTACAGAATTGTCAGGAACCCAATATATGAACATGGAAGTAATAAGCAGCAAGCAGTCTGCCAGTACTATTATTTGTACTAGGAAACCTTACTCCTTAGAATTCCAAGGCTATATAGCATTGTATATTAAGATAACATTGAGGATTCTGAGGACCCAGTACATTGAACTTCAAAGATGTAGGGGACTCCAAAATTTACTAACAGTGTATACAAGTCATAGGAGATAGAGATCAATACAGTAATCCAAGCTCCCAGGTCAAAAATCAATCAGAGCAAACTACTCCATATATGAGGATGGAGCCAGGTCTTGCCACAATATTTCAATTCAAGAACTAAGGCTGAAAATATGAGTAAACAGAAGGCACCAATAAAGAAATATTAGATATCCAGGGATGCTACCTAGAAGAAACAAAAATTACAAATAGAAAATTGGTTTTCATAGGAACTACATAACTAAAAGAAATGAATCAAACAACAAAAAATGAAATAAAATTTCTAGAGAAAGGAATTCAAAGAAGAATAAATTGGTTAGAAGAGAAAGTGGTAAATTAAGATTTACCTAAGTAACTTACTCCATGAAAATCAGAAGACACCAAACAAAAATCTTTGGGACAAGAAATATTAGAACACAATAAAATTAAAAACCATGATTAAAAAAAGGCTTGGGCACTATGTTTCAAGAAATCATAAGTGGAAACTATGGAACTATCAGTGAGAAATAATAGCACTGTAGAACCAGGCTTAGCATAAGTAACTCCATTTTAAGAAACTGCCTTTGATCAGCCTTGAGTCTTGTGAACATGTACACTTGTTGCTATACCTGATCTTGCCTTAGCAACTGCAAAATGTTTCAATTTTTGTATTCAACATATTCAACAAGTCTTTAGCAGCTAGATGAAGGAGTGAATAGAGTGTAGCCTGGAGTCAGGAAGAGCTGAATTCAAATCCCGCCTCAGACATTTACTAGCTGTGCTGCCTCTGGTTGCCTCGGTTTCTTTGTCTGTAAAATGTGGATAATGGCACACAAGGTTAATGATCAAATGATATAATAATTGTAAACTTAGCATAGTTTCTTGTACATAGTAAGCACTACCTAAATATTAACTATTATGATCTTGATTTTTGCACATTCCTAATGTGTGGTATTGGTTCTCTTCTTCACCAGAATCCAGAAAAAAAGCTCTATATTTGAGCGTTGGCAAGCAATGGGACTATCTTTTCTAAGTTACAAAATCAATTTTGTTTCAGGTTCATTTTTTTTGGGGGGGGGGGTTTAATGAACTGAGAAATGACCTTAAAAGGTTTTTGATCAAAAAGCTTACAGTGTAGAAGGAAGGTGAGATTTCAGAATAATTTATTAAAAGGGATTTTAATAATCTGGCTAGAAGATGCCCTACTCAATGCAATTTCTCAGCATTCCTAGGGCAAGGGCCTTTGAGTCCTGACTGGATCACGGGGGCAATAAAACAGGGACTTATTCCTCTCCATATTGTGAGGAAAGCTATCCCTTGTCAGTTCTATAATCTGCATTTTATTATTAATTGACCCTGAGATAACTTACCACTTACCAATCAGGTCTAAGTCTGAGCACTGGTTACCCCTAATGGCTGGGAATCAGAAAATAATTATTTATTAAGTGTTTACTTTATGTAAGATGGAAAGACAAAAACCCTCCTTGCTCTTAAGGAACTCGCAGTCCTTTACCTTGCCTAATTTCCCAAGTGGAAAATGGAGAACCACTAGTGCTAAGTGGAACAATCTTTTTGACTTCAGACTTTTCATCTACTGCCAGACCTACTGTTCCCCTTCCACCCCCCATCCCACTAGGCACTCTGGAATTCTCTAGACAATAAACTTCTTTCATTCTAAATATTTTCCTCTCCCACTCTTTCAGTTTTCTAGCTCTTAATAAAACTTGGCTCCCTCCTCATGATATAGCCTTTTTGTCCATACTCTGAAATACTGACTATATTTCCTCTTATTCATTCTGCATACTGGTCAAGATGACCAGTATGGAATACTCCTTGGATTATTCCTTGCTTATCATAGCCACTTCTAAATTCTCCTACTGCCTCCATCACTCATTCCTCATCCCCTTGAAGGAATAGGAAGAAGAAAATTGGTGAGCAGGAGGACTTCCATCTCCTGCTCCATCTTTCCCTCCCTCTTGAGGAAAAAATGGTGAAGTAGGGTACCCTATTTGACCAATTGCCTTTCATCTTTTTTTTCATAAAGCTTTTTATTTTCACTGACCCTTCATAACCTTGTGTTTCAGATTTTCTCCTCCTTTCCCCCACTCACTCCCCTAGACGGCAAGCAATTCAATATATGTTAAACATGTTAAAATATATGTTAAATTCAATATGTATAAACATATTTATACAATTCTCTTCACAAGAGAAATCAGATAAAAAAAGAAAACAAATTAGTAAGAAAACAAAATGCAAGCAAACAACAACAAAAAGAGTGAGAATGCGTTATGTGTTATGATCTACATTCAGTTCCTCTCTGATCTCTCTTCATCACAAGATCATTGGAAGTGGCATCAATCATCTCATTGTTGGAAAGAGTCATGTTCATCAGAACTGATTGTCATATAATATTGATGTTGTCGTGTAAAATGATCTCCTGGTTCTGCTCATTTCACTTAGCATCAGTTAATGTAAGTCTCTCCAGGCCTTTCTAAAATCATCCTCCTTATCATTTCTTCTAGAACAATAATATTCCATAACATTGATATATCATAACTTATTCAGCCATCCTCCAACTGATGGGCATCCACTCAGTTTCCAGTTTCTTACCATTGTGAAAAGAGCTGCCACAAACATTGTTGTACATGTGGGTCCTTTTCCTTTCTTTAAGGTCTCTTTGGGATATAGGCCTAATAGAAGCACTTCTGGGTCAAAGTACAGTTTGTTAACTTTTTGAACATAGTTCCAAATTACTCTCCAGAATGGTTGGATCCATTCACAATTCCACCAACAATATATTAGTGTCCCAGTTTTCCCATATCCCCTCCAACATCCATCCTTGTATTTTCCTGTCATCTTAGCCAATCTGAGAGGTGTGTAGTTTGCCTTTCATTTTAAGCTTGACTTGTCTCCAGGCCATTCTCCAATCTCTTCTAAGAAGAGAAGTAACATCTTCTATTTGATGTTGAATATTCCCATACTTGTACACCTTACACATCCCAGTGATTCTGAAGCCCTATAAGTCATCCTCCAATCTCCCCTCCCCACCAGATTCCTTTTTTCATCTCCCTCAACTTCCTACCCCAAAGTTCCAACCAAATTCTGGCCACCCCTCCCACCCAGCAGGGGCTCTGGAATTCTCTAGGCAATAAACTTCTTTCATTCTAAATATTTTCCTCTCCCATTCTTTCAGTTTTCTAGTTCTTAGTGAAACCTGGCTCCTCCTGATGATATAGCCTTCTTGTTCATACTCTGAAATACTGGCTGTACCTCCCCTTATTCCTTCTACATACTGGTCAAGATGACTAGTATGGAATACTCCTTGGAATATTTCTTGCTTATCATAGACACTTCTAGATTCTCCTACTGCCTCCCATCATTCAGTAATCTCTTCTTTTTTGAGGTTCATGTAATTCATATTTACCACTCAATCAAATTCCTGACAGCTGTTGTCTATAGACTTCCAGGTCACTTTCTTTCCTTCCTCAATGAGAACCTCAATGGGTTCACCTCAAATGGATATTTATTTCCTCACCAATTCCTGCTCTTACACTAAGGGACTTTAAGGTACTTACTGACTCTCACTCAAACATCTTGATCACTCACTTCCTATACTTTCTCATTTCCATGACCAACTCTTCAACCCATAATCTTGCCATCACTGACATCATAATCCCTTAATCTTGCCATCACTGACAATTATGCCACCTACATGTTCAAGATTTTAAAAATTCTAGTAGGTCTATATCCAAAAGAGATAAAGGGAAAAGGGAAAGGACTTATATACATAATATTTATAGCATTTCTTTTTGTTATTTATGAAATTCAAATTAATTCTACTTTATAATTGATTCTATATATTGTATTGATTCACATTATAATTGATTCAGTATCTACTTAAATCCCTTGTCTTTGTCCTTTAGTTAAGTTTGGGAATTTAGATTTCCACTTTGAGCTAATTTTAAAAATCAGCCTAACTATTAGCCATTTTAATTAAAGGAAATCTTCTATACCATTAGTTCTTGGGAAAATATCAAGACATCTGGTGTTATCTTTAAGTCCTAAAACATGCTAAGAGATATATTGTCCCTGAACTGTTCTTGCACCATTAAGGAAAGCCTTATTGTTGGCTTCCTTAACAAACTTTCTAGGTGCCAGGGAGTCTGCTAACTGTTCCACTAGCAAAGATTACAGGATGTAGATGAATCTCATAAGTTAATCAGCATTCCTTAATGGCAGAGGGAAGTAGTCAGTAACCCCTCTTGGGTACTAGCTCAAATTCCTCAGAAAATACAATCATAATGCTCCTGTTCCCATGATGATGTCAACCCTACCACCAATCATTTGTTCTCCCAGGTCCTGTTCTTCCTCTGTAAAAAAGGGGCTGCCTCTGCTCATTTTTGTCTCTGGTAATATGGAGGCAGCCACTGACTTACTCTGTTAGTAGATTCATGCTCTACTATGCTCTACATAATAATGAACTAATAATGCTCAGAACTTTTTGCCTCAGTTACTTTAATTTAAAAACATAACAGGTGACAAAAAATTGGATATCAAGGAAATGCCCATCAGTTGGAGAATGAACAAGTTGCGGTATATAGTTATGGGAGCAACCTGCTAGTGGTTGCTGGATGTTGTGGGAATCACCTGCCAGTGGCTGCTACCCACTCAGACCAGCAGCATGGATCCCTTCATTTGAAAGGATAATAATGATTCAGGAGACTGAGAAGCAATTGCATTCTCTGACCTCTCTCCTCTTCCCTCTTGCCTCCAATTTATTTCATTCCCAGTCCACAAACAACATCTGTGTCAGTAAAGGCTAATTTGTAATTCCTTCAGGATTATTATTGTGGTGTTCTTTTTCTTCTTTAAAATATATAATGGTTCTCTCTGGGAGAAAGCAGGTTTCTTGGGGAGGTTTTCTGGAGGCAGCCTTAGTTTCAGTTGAAAGTAATAATCACCCAAAATGCAGCCAGCTGGTAAAAATGCAAGTGTTTATTTTCTCCTTCCAAAACAGCCCAGTTAGTTGAAAGGCCTATCTCTCTGCTTGGTTCCAAGAGCTCCCTCCAAATGTCTCCAAATGCAAAGGTTTGTCCTTCAGCCTCCAGCCAGCCAAGTGGAAAATGGAATGGATGGATCCCTCTTGTCTCGGAGAGAGGGCTTCTGGCTCTCAATCTCCCAGAGTGCTCTAGGTCTGTCCCAGCGTGCTCTTCTCCAATCTAATTCAGCTGAACTCTCTCTGAGAGCCTCTGTTTGTTTCTTATATAGAAGAGAGTGGGATTGTGGGATATCTCCCAGTGTGCTCTCTGGCCCTAAGAGCTTCAAGGTAGGTGTGAATTTGGATATCTCATACTAAACCCTGAAATCTCCCAAATGTGTGAACTCCAATGAGTAAAGGTGTGAACACAAGCATTGTATCAATTAGTTCTACTTAGTACCTTGTTTCAGGTTCTGGCTCAAAACATCTCCTTGTAAGATCAGATCAAGGATACTGAATCATGCTAACTTAGATAATTATTGTCTCTATCAACTCTAATGATTTAACAATTTGTAAAGATTCCAACAATTGTGATTCACATAATCATATAGGGATTTTTTTGGAGAACCAATCTGACCCTTCACATGTAGGCATGATCCTTAACAGTATATTATTAGGATAGAATACTATTGTGCTAGAAGAAATGACTAAACTATATAGTGGAAGTAGAAAATGAGAGTCTTCCAGTCATGGAGGACAGCCAATGCAAAAGTATAAGAAAGGAAGATGGAAACTACATTCAAAGAGCTCTAGTAGAGAACACAATATGTAAATAATTAGGTACATTAAAAAATACAGAATTTTATAATAAGGATTGCCTAGGAAATCTTAGGACCGTGTACGTATAGTTATCTGATAACAAGAGCCACAGGGTAAAAACCTGAATAAAATTTAGGCAATCAGAGTAGCCTTAACTCAAATTTTTTGGTTATATATTTTGAAGTTTAAGTGGTTCCAGAAACTCGATGATGTTGATACAAGCTGGAAAACTTATTAAAGAGAAATAGCAGGTGAGCCTTAGTTGATGAACTGGCCTGGAGAATTCTAAAAAAGACATGTTCTTCTCCAGGAGTTAGTTGTACCATCCTCTCAAAACCACACATTATTTATAATTGGCACAAGCAATGGAGTTGGGAGAAATTAGAGGACCTAACTGCTTTAAATTACTGCCATGTATGCTTTCATGAGTTGTCTTCATTTTTCTCACTTCTATCTCCAGGCCACATAGGCCTCAGTTCTGGAGACCATAGTTTTTAATATTCACCCTTAAAAAACCTGTGTTCAAATTTTTTTCCCTCCCTTACCCCTACCCTCTCCTTAGACAGCAAGTAACCCAATATATGTTAAACATGTACAATTCTTCTATACATATTTCCACAATTATGCTGCACAAGAAAAATCAGATCCAAAAGGAAACAATTGAGAAAGAAAACAAAAAGTAAGCAAACAAGAACAAAAAAGGTAAAAATACTATGTTGTGATCCCTACAATCCTCTTTCTAGATGCATATGGCTCTCTCCATCACACGTCTATTGGAATTGTCCTGAATCATCTCCTTGTTGAAAAGCGCCAAGTTCATCAGAGTTGATCATCACATAATCTTCTTGTTGCTGTGTACAATGTTCTCTTGGTTCTACTCACTTCTCTTAAGCATCAGTTCATATAAGTTTCTTCAAGCTTTTCTGAAATCATCCTGCTGATCCTCCAGTAATGTCCATCTCTGATCTTATTTCTCTTTTTGCTCTGAAATTGATCTCTTCAGCAACTGAGACCCAGTAATATTCTTTGCCTTAATTGGACCTACTCTCCCATGATTCTGCTCCTGGGATTACCATGTTAGGTCTTTATTTTCCCTTGTGTGAGTCAGAACAAGTGGTATTAAAATACCTATTGCTTAATTCACTATTGTAGAAGACTAGAAAGAAGCAGATCTCCTAAAAAAACTATGCAGGGGTTAACATACTCTTTGTGCAGCTGTGGATAGATGTGCAGCAGGCTCACTACTCTTCTGCAACCAAAGTTGAGAGAATAGAATGTGTTGATCTATTAGTTCAAAGAAGTACTGTTAGCACAAAGATGTAATAAATCTGGAAATTATCTATGTGAACATCAGGAAAACACATCTGATATGAATTCAATATAACTTTGATGATGAATGCATGGAATTAGAACAAGTCATCATAAACTAGACAATTTGTGATTCTGTTGTGGTACACAGATTGTTATTGCTAGTTACTGTTTAATATTAACATCTAGCTATAATGTAACAATGAAATATACTTTATATAACTTAGAGACATCTAGTGTTATTGTAATGCTAGCTTAAAGATATATAAACCCTGGCTCTCAGAGCAATAAACAAACATCATTAATTGAAGTATCTGCCATTCCTGCACCATATCTTCTCCTTGACAAGGCTGGTCTCCAATGGCCCCCAAATAGGGACATAAAAACGGACATACATTGAAGTGGAGAAGTAGTGAGGAGGAGAAAGTCCCCTAATAATTCAAGACTCTGGAGCAACAAATAAGAGGGGCAACAGGAAAGCATTAAATCAACAGGTGTAGTGGGCATTGGAGGTAGAAGGAGGAGCTGTAATTTCATTTAAAGTCTTGGGCTAATTTTAGTTTCACTTTGTTTAGTTTAGCAAAATGGGACAGTCTCAATCAGGAAAAAAACAGATGGGTATATCTAAAAGTGCTAAAAAAAAAAAAGTAGTAAAAGATGGAGGGCTACTGATAAGTATTGATCAATTAAAGAAATTTATGATATGTGTAGAAAAATGCTTCCTACAATAAACTGGGAAAACATTTTTACAGTCAAAGGTTCTGATAAAGGCCTCATTTCCAAAATATATAGAGAATTGACTCTAATTTATAAGAAATCAAGCCATTCTCCAATTGATAAATGGTCAAAGGATATGAACAGACAATTCTCAGATGAAAAAATTAAAACTATTTATAGCCATATGAAAATATGCTCCAAATCATTATTAATCAGAGAAATGCAAATTAAGACAACTCTGAGATACCACTATACACCTGTCAGATTGGCTAGAATGACGGAAAGATAATGCAGAATGTTGCAGGGGATGTGGGAAAATAGGGACACTGATACATTGTTTTTTTTTTTTTAAATTTTTATTTAATAATTACTTTATATTGACACTCGTTTCTGTTCTGATTTTTTTTCCCTCCCCTCCCTCCACCCCCTCCCCTAGATGGCAAGCAGTCCTTTATATGTTGGATATGTTGCAGTATATCCTAGATACAATATATGTTTGCAGAACCGAACAGTTCTCTTGTTGCATAGGGAGAACTGGATTCAGAAGGTAAAGAAAAACAAAAATGCAGATAGTTCACATTCGTTTCCCAGTGTTCTTTCTTTGGGTGTAGCTGCTTTTGTCCGTCATTTATCAATTGAAACGACACTGATACATTGTTGGTGGAATTGTGAACACATCCAGCCATTCTGGAGAGCAATTTGGATCTATGCTCAAAAAAGTTATCAAACTGTGCATACCCTTTGATCCAGCAGTGTTTCTACTCGGCTTATACCCCAAAGAAATATTAAAGAAGGGAAAGAGACCTGTATGTGCCAAAATGTGGCAGCCTTGTTTGTAGTGGCTAGAAACTGGAAAATGAATGGATGCCCATCAATTGGAAAATGGTTGAGTAAATTGTGGTATATAAATGTTATGGAATATTATTGTTCTGTAAGAAATGACCAGCAGGATGAATACAGAGAGGACAGGCGAGATTTACATGAACTGATGTTAAATGAAATGAGCAGAACCAGGAGATCATTAAATACCTCAATAACGATACTATATGAGGATGTATTCTGATGGATGTGGATTTCTCCAACAAAGAGATCTAACTTAGTTTCAATTGATCAAAGATGGACAGAAGCAGCTACACCCAAAGAAAGGACACTGGGAAATGAATATAAACTGCTTGCATTTTTGTTTTTCTTCTGGGGTTATTTATACCTTCTGAATCCAATTCTCCCTGTGCAACAAGAGAACTGTTCTGTTCTGCACACATATATTGTATCTAGGATATACTGTAACCTATTTAACATGTATAGGACTGCTTGCCATCTGGGGGAGGGAATAGAGGGAGGGAAGGGAAAAATCGGAACAGAAGAGAGTGCAAGGGATAATGTTGTAAAAAATTACCCTGACATGGGTTCTGTCAATAAAAAGTTATTTAAAAAAAATAAAATAAATGAAAAAAAAATGGACAAGAAATATAGAAGTTGAAAAAAAAAGAAAAGAAAAATGCTTCCTACCTCAGGGAACTCTTGATTGGAAAAAAGGGAAAAATAGGAAAACAGATATGACTTGTCTGGGATTTTTAACTCCTTTCTTGGGGGTCTCCCAACCCAAACCTGAAAAGCAGGACTTCTGACGGCTTTCATGCTTGGTTCTAGATTTGGGACGTTCCCTTGAAAGAGAGAAGAATCCAAAGAGACTTCAGGATAATAAAAAGGAAACCTCACCCTCTCTTTTCCTCTTTCTGAAATTGGTAATGAAGCATCAAAATATAAAGGGAAGAAAACTAGGGGGATGCTCCCAGTATTAATTGACTATATCAGGCTTAAATCTTATGTAAAAGCTGAAAATAGATTTCTGTATGTGTCTATATGTATAGGTCTGCTTTGCATTCTGTATTCTATATTAAAAGTTAGCAAGCTTGTGAGAGAATAGCCTCTGTTTGCTGACTTGGAAAAATATCAGGATGAACTGTTGGAATTGGAATTCATTCATAGTAGTAATTCTTTCAGAGTGGCTCAGAATATATTGATCTTTGATGATGGTAAGGTAATTTGGGAGCTAATTTTGGGCTCCTTGAGATTAAGATAATGCAAAGAGAGAGAATCTTTTTCTTTTTCTCTCCCTCTGCCTCTGGCTGACTGCAGCAGCTTTTTATGAGATGGGGAGAGAAAAGGGAAAATATATTTCACATAGTGAAATAGTGAGAAAGTTTAAGTATATAGTAATGAGAAGAACAGGGATTAGAGAGTTAAGGAATTTTTGAGAAAATGGAAGGACAGTGTGCTCTCACTTTAAAAACTCCAAAACCGAGGAGCCTATAACTTTGTTATCAGAACTCATGATTTAAAAGACTGCTTCTTTACTATTCCTCTTCCAAAGGAGGATAAACCTTAATTTGCCTTTACTATTCCTAGTATAAATGTGGAGGTACCTACATAAAGATTTCAATGGAAAGTATTACTTCAAAGCACGTGCCAATACTTTGTTATACTACAATATACTACAACGTGCCAAAATTTTGTTAGCCATGCTATTTCATCAGTGAGACTGAAATATCTAGATTCCAAAATAATTCTCTATATGGATGATATTTTATATAGTAGTAAAGATGTAAACAATTTCAATTTTTTAACACATGATTTAAAGCAAGCCCTATATTCATGAACTTTGGTAATTATTCCTGAAAAAGAAAAGAAAAAAAATTCAAAGACAAACTTTTTTTTATTTCTTGGCAATCTTATGGATTCTCAAATAATTTGACCCCAGAAACTTGAGCCTTTGATTATTGATTTTTGAGTATCTTAAAGCAAAATTATTTGTGTAATGTTGAACTCAAAACCATCTACTCAAATATCAAGATAAATATATTTCATATAAATTCAATATAACTTTGATCATGAATGCATGGAATTGGAACAAGATATCACAAACTAGATAATTTATGATTATGTTGTGGTAGATTGTTATTGCTAGTTACTGTTTAATATTAACATCTAGCTAGAATATAACAAAGAAATATACATTATGTAACTCAGAGACATCTGGTGTTATTGCAACACTGGCATAAATAATATATAAACCCTGGCTTTCAAATCAATAAACAAACCTCATTAATTGAAGTATTGGCCTGTCCTGAGTCATACCTTCTGCTCCACAAGTCCCTTGACCTGGTCTCACACTTACAAATCTGATTCTTTTACACCCCCCCTCTAAGTTCTAAAATTGAGATATCATCTTTGCATATCAATGCAGCACTTGATGCTAACCATCTTTTATTATATCTCATAAATATTTCCTTGGTTTTCTTATCACTAAATTAACATGATTCTCCTACCTCTTTAACTGCTCTTTCTGTCTCTCCAATCATTTCTTCCTCCTTCTCCCCACCCCCATAGAGTTCTTCTACTTCCAACCCTCCCTTACAACTTCATAAATACTAGCTCCAACTCCCCCTCATACCTCCTTTCTTTGGATTCTTGCAATACTTTTCTCATCCACACACTTCAGCACTTAGCTGTACTGCTTCACATATAGGATTTTTCTTTTTCTCTCTCCAGGCAACCAGCATGCTCTTCAAGGCCAAGAATCCTGTTTTCCTCAAAAGCAGAACAGGGATGGATAATATACCCTCGAGTATACACCAGCACAAGGGAGGGAGGGGTAAGGTGTAGGCGGTGTACATGCAGGTGAGAATTGTACCTGCAAGGGCTGCTAGGTGGCGCAGTGGATAGAGCACTGGACTACAATTCAAATTTGCTCTCAAATACTTAACACTTCCTAGCTGTGTGACCCTAGGGAAATCACTAAACTCCAATTGCCTCAGAAAAAGCAAGACACACACACACACACACACACACACACACACAGAGAGAGAGAGAGAGAGAGAGAGAGAGAGAGAGAGAACTGTACCTGGCAGGTGAGAATTGTACCTGCAAGAGTAGCTCACAATCTAAAGGAGACAACAAACAAATGCATAAACAAGCTAAATATAGGATAAATTGGAAATAATAGAGGGAAGGCACTGGAATTAAGGGGGGTTGGAAAAGACTTTCTGTAAAAGAGTTTAGTTGGGACTTAAAGGAAGCCAGAGGAGTGAAGATGAGATCATCTTTTTCATGGCACAGCAAGTGGCCAGTATCGATAGATTGTCACAGAGTAAGGTATGAGAAGGAAAGGTTACAAAAGGCTTTGAGCACCAAAAAGAGGATTTTCTATTTGATCTTGGAGATGATAGGGAGCCACAGGAATGGGATGGTAACATGGTCAGACCTCCTCTTTCGGAAAATCACTTGGTGGTTGAATAGAGGGTGAATTGGCGTGGGGAGAAAGAATTGAGGCAGGCAGATATACCAGCAGGTTATTGCAATATAGTAAAGGTGTGAGAAGATAAGGGCCTGCTGTACCATAGTGGCGGCAGTGTCAGAGAAAAGAAAGGGGAATATTTAAGAAATGTTGCAAAGGTGAAATCGGTAGCCCTTGGCAACAAACTGGATATGGGAATGAGAGATAGTGAAGTCAAAGATGATACCTAAATTGTAAGCCCCGGACTGGCAAGATGGTGTTGCTCTTGAGAGAGAAGTCAGTAGTGGGGGAGAATTTAAGGGAAAAGATCAGTTTGGAACACATTAAGTCTTCTGGACATCTAATTCAAGATGTCTAAAAGCAATTGGAGGTTCCAGAGTGTATATTAGCAAAAAGGTTGGAAAAAAATAGGTAGATTTGAAAATCATCTGCATAGAGATTTAAATTAAATGAGTGGGAGCTGAGAAGAAAAGAGAGTTGAGGACAGAACCTTGTGGAAATCTTGAAGGTTCTGATCTTCATACAATGAAGAAGCTCTATCCTGGGATCACTTTTCTTCTTTTGTACTTTTTTTTTTTTTTTTTTACTTTTTCAAAACATATGCATGGATAATTTTTCAACATTAACCTTTACAAAACCGTGTGTTCCTATTTTCCCCTTCCCCCTCCAACAACCTCCCCTAGATGGCAAGTAATCCAATATATGCTAAACATGGCCAAAATGTATGTCAAATCCAAAATATGTATTTATACAATTATTTTGCTATACAAGAAAAATTGGATCAAAAAGAAAATAAATTGCAAGCAAACAACAAAAAAGAGTGAAAATGCTATGTTGTGATCCACACTCAGTTCCCACAGTCCTCTCTCTGGGTATAGATGGCTCTCTCCATCACAAGATCATTGGAACTGGCCTCAATTATCTCATTGTTGAAAAGAGCCACATTCATCAGAATGGATCATCATATAATTGCCATGTACAATGATCTGCTCATTTCACTTAGCATCAGTTTATGAAAATCTCTCCAAATCTCTCTGAAATTATCCTGCTGATTGTTTCTTATAGAATAACATTCCATAACATTCATATGCCATAACTTATTCAGCCCTCCCCAACTGATGGGCATCCATGCAGTTTCCAGTTTCTTGCCACTACAAAAAAGGCTACCATAAACATTTTTACACACGTGGGTCCCTTTCCCTCCTTTATGATCTCTTTGGGCTATAAATCCAGTAGAAACACTGCTGGATCAAAGGCTAAGCACAGTTTCATAGCTCTTTGGGCATAGTTCCAAATTGCTCTCCAGAATGGTTGGATCAGTTCACAACTCCACCAATAATGTATTAGTGTCCCTGGAATTTCATCAAAGGTGTCAAACATTTCTGCTAACCAGTACACCTCAATCAGATTAAAATATAATTGGGAAATATTTTAAAGAATAGAATATGATAACACATAGGCAACATTCCATCTTAAAACTAAGTCAATATGCAAAATGCTTTTCTATGGTTTAGTGACCTCTGTTTCTATTTGAATTCGACTCCATGGCCTTACATAAATGACATTGTGTTGCCTCCTAGATAAGTGCAGTATGCAAATTGGCTACTAGGTGACAGATTGCTTAAATTAACAGCCTTTTGGCTCTCTGATTTAAATGTCTGTATTGCATGGTGTGACTTCACTGAAGCCTTGATTCTGAATATACAGCATGCATACTTTGCACTGAGTGCGCCATCATGCCATGCAACACCAAAGACTGCTGCCAGAAACACCTTGGCTCAGATTAGAGATTATTGTATGTTATGAACTGCAGTGTTTTTTCTCTACATACAAAGTTTCCCATTCTCACAGAAAAAAAAAATAGTTTAATTATGGGAAATAAGGACTTCTAATATTTTTCTACCATCATTTCTCACTATATTAACATCAACTTAGTCTGTACTTAGATCATAGTGTTAGAATGTTTTATTTTTTAACTCATCCTCTTTTATAGAAACATGTTTAATTGCAGCAAGACATTTTTAATGTCTAATAATATTTCTTCAAAATGCTCTAAATCATTATTGATTAGAGAAATGTAAATTAAGACAGATTAAGACAAAGACAAAAAAACTACATAATTGTCTCTCATATTGGCTAAAATGACAGAAAAAATTAATAATAAATGTTGAGATATAGGAAAACTGGGACATTAATGGGACACTATTATTTTGTTGGAGTTGTGAACTGATACAACCCTTCTGGAGAGCAATTTGGAGCTATGTCAGAAGGGCTATCAAACTGCACATATCCTTTGATCCAGTACTGTCTCTACTGGATCTGTATCCCAAAAAGATCATAAAAAAGGGAAAAAGATTAACATGTGCAAAAATGGTTATAGCAGCTCTTTATGGCAATGAACTGGAAACCTCAGGGATGCCTATCAGTTGGGAAGGGCTGAATAACTTATGGTATATGAATGAAATAGAAAATTATTTTTCTATAAGAAATGAGCACCAAGATGATTTCAGAAAGGTCTGGAAAGACTTCCATGAACTGATGCTAAGTAAAGTGAATAGAACCGAGAGAACATTGTACACAGCAACAAGATCATATGATGATAACTATGATGGACTTGGCTCTTTAACAATGAGATAGTTCAGCCAATTCCAATAGTCTTGTGATGAAGAGAGCCATCTGCATCTAGAGAGAGGACTGTGGACACTGAATATGGATCAACATAGTATTTTCACCTCTTTTTTTTGGTTTGCTTGCTTTTTTTTCATTTTTTCCCCTTTGATCTGACCTTTCTTGTTCAGCATGATAAATGTGGAGATATATTTAGAAGAATCACATATGTTTAATCTGTATTGAATCACTTAATATAATTGGTAATTATTAATGTAATTAGTAGAATAGAGGGGGGAGGAAGGGAGAAAAAATTTGGAACACAAAGTTTTGCAAGGGTATGTTGAAAACTATTTTTGGAGGTATTTTGAAAAATAAAAGCTATTACTATAAAAATTTTAAAAAGAAAAATATTCCTTCACATCACTGCAGTATGTTTACATGTGAACATCAATTTTTAAAATTAAACATGAACAAATGTAATTTTATGAATTAGTATTTATTTATATTTTAAGACAAAAATATTTTTTGGTTATGGGGAAATGGCTCATTGTAGACAGAAGAGGTAAAAATACTGATGAAAAATAGTGTAGTGTTTTCACTATAAGATTGTAGTACACCTAAACTGACAAGAAAAAGAAAATATATTGAATCATTTTTGTAATATGGATTTACTTCTAATAATTATGACAGTGTGGAAAAATCTCTTTGTTTAATTTGTAATGAAGTTTTAGCCACGAAGAGCATGAAACCAGCCAACCTAAAACATCTTTTTGTTTTACCAACCATTCAGTGTACTGCAATAAACAAAAGGAATATTTTGAACAACTTTTAAAATCTTCAAATAAAGAAATTTTTTTGAGAAATTTGTTAATGTTGGCGAAAAGTATTTACTTGCCTCTTATGAAACTACTTATTTAGTTGCAAAAACTAAAAAAGCCCTATGTTATAGAAGATCTCATGTGATTTGCTGTTATTAATATGTTAGAAATAGTTCATGGGAAAGAAATTTATAAAATTCTTTTATCAAATGATACTGTTTTCAAAAGAATTTCTGAAATTAATAATAACAAATTCCAGCAGTTTATTAGGCTTGAGGGCAGTCAAAAGTTTGTAATTCAGTTAGATCAAACAACTGATATTTCTAACATGACACACTTCTTACTTTATGCAAGATATATTTATGAATGAAACATGCATGAGGAATTTTTATTTTGTTGACTTTTGTAAGGTCACACAATAGGGGAATATATATATATACATATAGACATATACATATCTTAAAGTTGATGAATTTTTTGCAAAAATTGTATTGGAGTCTATACAAAAGATGCTGGAGTAATGATGAGCTAGAATGTTGAATTTATAGTAAAAAATTAAAGCGGATGTCAATGAACATATTTTTATTCACTGCATGATCCATCAGGAGGCATTGATAGCCAAAAAAAAACAAAAAACAAAAAAACAGAATTAGATGTTGTGTTTCTTGATACTGTCAAAACTATTAGCTTCATTAAAAACCATGCCCATAATAGTTTTTTCAAACCTTTGCAAAAACATGGACTCTGTGGGGAGAATTCTGGGAAGATGGCAGAGTAGATTGGCAAATTTCAAGAACTCCAGATTTCTCCCACAGATAGAAATTTATGCTTCAGGGTGAATGTAGAATGGTAAAAAAAAATCAAAAAGACTTGAAAAAGAACAGGGATCTTCCTGTATAACTCAAGAAGATCTTAAAACCCCAGGCTGGGGATTAATCCTTGTGGAGTGCAAATACCTTCAGGCTAACACTGCCGAAAGTTAAGTGGTGAGTCCTGGGGCTAACTGGGTTGGGCTAGAGCTTACTTAGGAGGAATCACAAAAACTTTCACCTTCTGGATTGTTTGTGAAGTCAGGGTCTCGAGTTAGGAAAGACTGAGGGAACCTTAGCAAATTAGGAAGATCAGGCCTAAGACTGTTGCTGATACACAGCCCTGGACTAAAAAGCAACAGCATACCTGTGAGTGCAGAGGTAGAAACGACCCACATCTAACACCATATACCAAGATAAGGTCGAAATGAGTTCATGATTTAGATATACATATATTATGATATTATAAGCAAATTAGAAGAACAAAGCATAGTTTGCCTCTTAGATCTGTGGAGAAGGAAGGAATTTATGGCCAAAGAAGAACTGGAATTTCTCTATTGAACAAAAAATAGATAATTTTGATTACATTAAGTTAAAAAGTTTTTGTACAAACAAAACTAATGCAGACAAGATAAGAAGGGCAGCAATAAACTGGGAAAATATTTTTACATTCAAAGGTTCTGATAAAGGCCTCATTTCTAAAACATAGAGAATTGACTCAGATTTATAAGAATTCAAGCCATTCTTCAATATCAATTGAAGTCAAAGGATATGAAGAGACAATTTTCAGATGAAAAAATCAAAATCATTTCTAGTCATATGAAAAAGTGCTCTAAATCACTATTGATCAGAGAAATACAAATTATGACAACTCTTAGGTTCCACTACACACCTCTCAGACTGGCTAAAATGACAGGAAAAGCTAATGAGGAATGTTGGGATGTGGGATGTGGAAAAACTGGAACACTAATACATTGTTGGTGGAGTTGTGAAGTGATCCAGTCATTCTGGAGAACAATTTGGAACTATACCCAAAGGGCTATCAAACTGTGCATACTCTTTGATCCAGCAGAGCTTCTACTAGGCTTATATCCTAACGAGATCTTAAAGGAAGGAAAAGGACTCACATGTTTGTGGCAGCCCTTTTTGTAATGGCAAGAAACTGGAAACTGAGTAGATGCCCATCAGTTGGAGAATGGCTGAATAAGTTACAGTATATGAATGTTATAGAATATTATTGTTCTATAAGAAACAATTAGCAGGATGATTTCAGAGAGGCCAGGAGAGACTTATTGATGTGAAATGAACAGAGCCAGGAGATCATTATACAAGGCAACAACAAGATTATACAATGATCCACTGTTTTCGACAATGTGATGATTGAGGCCAGTTCCAATGATCTTGTTATAAAGAGAGCCATGTACACCCAGAGAGAGAACTGTGGGAACTAAGTACAGGTCACAATTTAGCACTTTCTCTTTTTATTGTTGTTTGTTTACATTTTGTTTTCTTTCTAATTTTTTTCCTTTTTGATTTGATTTTTCTTGTGCAGCAAGATAATTGTATAACTATGTATGTATAGATTGGTATTTTTACCATGTTTAACATATATTGGATTATTTGCCATCTGGGGAAGGTTGGGGGAAGAGAGGGAAAATTGGAACACAAGGTTTTGCTAGAGTTAATGTTGAAAAAATATCCATGCATATGTTTTGAAAATTTAAAAAGCTTTAATTAAAAAAAACAAAACAGCTTTCAAATCAAATGCTAAATTTCTGTATTTGCCCAGAAAGCTTATCACTGGGCGTGTAGATTATCAAATAGAACAATTTATTTATTATTCTGAAAAAAAAGATTTTTTACAAAAAGAATTCATAGATTGTCTTCAGAAAAACAAATAAACTAAGACTGCAAACTCCAAGGAACAGTGCTTAAATTTAACAACTCAATTCAGAAACAAGTTCTACAACTCTTCAGGATAAAGCCCTTTATATACAAATGAAAAGATATTCAAAATAGCACAATATTATTCTGTGCCCTAAAAATAGAAGGAAGAAATGGAATAATGTGTTCCAAAAGGCATTGAAGTTTAGGATATAGCTTAGGGAGATGTATCCTGCAAATCTGAGCTTAGCCATACAAGAAAAAAGATGGACATTCGCTAATAAAGAAGAATTTGAAACATTTTAGAAAGATTGTAACAGATTAGTGTGTAATAAAGAAATAAAGAATTGAATAGTTTCAGAAGAAACTGGGAAGATACCTATGCACTGAGACAAATCAAAATGAACAGAACTAGGATCATATTTTATTCAATGATAACGTTATAAAGAAAAACAATCTTGAAATACTTTAGAACTCTGATCAATGCAATGATAAACCATGAGTTCAAAAGAATGAAGATAAAATATATCTCTCCTCTTATGTCAGAAAGATCATGACCTTGAAATTCAAAGACAAACATTTTCATGTATGACTAATATGGGAATATATTTTGCCAGACACACACACACACACACAATGAGGAATTTATTTTTTAAAATATTTGGTCAATTGTATTTGGGGTAGGAAGGGCAGTGTCAGAGAATGGGAGAGCAAAATTAAAGCAGAAAAAAAATTAACAGAAGAGAATAAAAAAGGTCAGAAAAAAATCTACCTTAAATACTTACCCTCTCCAATTTAGTTTTCACATATCAGCCAAAATATATATTGTGATACTACATGTCTGTCTTTGTCATTCTCCTGCTACCTGATATCAACCATGATCCCAGAGGGCCAATGATAAAGCATGCTACCTACTCTTGATAAAGGTGATAGATTAAATATACAGAAGGAGATATGCATTTTTGAATATGGCCAATATGGGAATTTGTTTTTCTTAACTTTGTATTAGTTTCAAAGGTTTGTGTGCTGGGGAGGTGTAAGAAACTGGGAAGATAGGAAAGGTCCAGGCAAAAATGAAGAACTTTAAAAATTGAAGTTTTTCTAGTTTATCCTGGAGGTGATAAAGAATCACCAGTTTTAACAATAGTGAGAGGCTGGGGGAAGTGACACGATCAGATCTATGCTTTAGGAAGATCACTTTGATAGCTGAATAGAGGGGACTGGAATGGGGAGAAACATGAAACATAAGACCAATCAGAAAGTTATTGCAATAGTACAGATGTGAGATGATAAAAGCCTATACCAGTTTGGTGGTAATGTCAGAAGAAAGAAGAGGGTTTATAGAAGAAATATTACCATCCTAGAATTGATAGGACTTGGAAACTGATTGAATATGGAAGGTGAGAAAGAATTAGGAATCAACAAATTTATAAGAAATCAAGCCATTCTCCATTTGATAAATGGTCAAAGGATATGAAGACAATTTTCAGATGATAAAATTGAAACTATTTCTACTCATATAAAAAGGTGTTCCAAATCATTATTGATCAGAGAAATGCAAATTAAGACAACTAATTTGACGTCTTTGAGACATCACCACACACCTCTCAGATTGGCTAAGATGACAGGAAAAGATAATGACAAATGTTGGAGGGGATGTGGGGAAACTGGGACACTGATGCATTGTTGGTGGAATTGTGAACAGATTCAACCATTCTGGAGAGCAATTTGGAACTGTGCTCAAAAAGTTATCCTTTAATAATCTACTGTTTGACAAACCCAAAGACCCCAGTTTTAGGGATAAGAACATACTATTTGACAAAAATTGCTGGGAAAATTGGAAATTAGTATGGCAGAAACTAGGCATTGACCCACACTTAACTCTGTACACCAAGATAAGATAAAAATGGGTTCATGACCTAGGCATAAAGAATGAGATTATAAATAAATTAGAAGAGCTCAAAAAGTTATCAAACTGTGCATACCCTTTGATCCATAAGTGCTACTACTGGGTTTATATCCCATAGAGATATTAAAGAAGAGAAAGGAACCCACATGTGCAAAAATGTTTGTGGCAGCCATTTTTGTAGTGGCTAGAAACTGGAAATTGTATGGATGCCCATCAATTAGAGAATCGCTGAGTATATTGAAGTATATGAGTGTTATGGAATATTATTATTCTGTAAGAAATGACCAGCAGGATGAATACAGAGAGGTTTGGAAAGACTTAAATGAGCTGATGCTAAGTGAAATGAGCAGAATCAGGAGATCATTACATATTTCAACAACAATACCATATGAGGATCAATTCTGATGGAAGTGGCTATCTTCAACAATGAGAGGATCCAAATCAGTTCCAATTGATCAGTAGTAAACAGAACCAGCTACACCCAGTGAAAGAATACTGGGAAATGAGTGTGGATCACAACATAGTATTTATTCTCTTTCTGTTATTGTTTGCTTGCATTTTTGTTTTTCTTCCCAGGTTATTTTTAACCTTCTTTCTAAATCCAATTTTTCTTGTATAGCAAGACAACTGTATAAATGTGTATAGATATATTGTATTTAACATATATTTTAACATATTTAACATATATGGGACTAACTGCCATCTAGGGGAAGGAGGGGAAAGTTGGAACATAAGTTTTTGCAAGAGTCAGTGTTGAAAAATTACCCATGCATATGTTTTGTCAATAAAAAGCCATAATAATAATTTTAAAAAGAATAAGGACTAAAGAATAACACTTTGGTTGTGAGCCTGAGTTACTGGGAGAATTGTGGCATCCTTGGCAGTAGTAGGAAAGAGGAAGAGGGAAACATTTAGGGGGAAATAATCACTAATATTTATTGTGATACTAGCTTGCAATGATATAATGCTTTGAAATTGGCAAAAACACAAATATTATCTCATCTCATCTTCATGACAATTCTTAGAGACAAATGTTATTATCATCCCTACTTTACAGAGGAGAAAACTGAGGCAGCCCATTTAAGTAGCTTGCCCAAAGCCACAAAGCTAGCAAACATCTAAGGCTAGATTTCAACTCAGATACTCCTTTTGGTGGATACAGCTCTCTATTCACAAGGGTACTTAAGTTCCTCATAAAATAATGAATTAATTTTTTTTGGACTTATTGAATTTAAAATGTCAGCAAGATGGTCAATTGTAGCTGAAGATTTGAAAATTGTGGTCAGAAAGATGTTAGGACTGAACAAATATATCTGAAAATCATCTGCATAGAGATGATTACTGAATCTATGAAGGTTAATGAGATCACCAAGAAAAAGGATAAAAGTTGTTCCAAAAGTCTTGATGCAATTTTATGCTTTAATAGTTTAAAACTATAACAAGATTTTTGAAACACTGTATAGAGGGAGAAGAGGGCCAAAGACAAAGTCTGGGGGGATACTCAGTGTAGTGGGTAGGACGGGGATGGTGATTCTGAAAAGGAACCTTATTTTTTTTACCTTAACTCTGCCCTAGTCTTTCTTTTGGGCTACCCTATTGTTGATGTCAATCTTAAACATATGGTATACATTTCCTATGTCAAAAAAAAAAAACAATTTATCCATATTGAGTTTCTTGAAACTGATCTTTGATAATGGCTCTTATGTATTAAATTTTCTATTAAGTTTGGGTTTGGTTGATAAGAGATAATTTTGCTGGATATGATATTTTTTGCCACAGGCTTAGTTCTTTTGATTGTAGATATGATTCCAGGATCTGTAGTCTTTTATTGTGGCTGCTGTTAAGTTCTATAGAATTCTAATTGTATCTCCAGTGTATTTGAATTTTTTGTTTGTTTGTTTGTTTCTTGCAAAATTTTCCCTTTGATCTAGGGTTTTTGAATTTTGGAAATAATATTCCTATGTGTTTTCTACAAAGGATCTCATTGAGGTGGTGATCAGTGGGGTTTTTTCTATTTCTACTTTTCCCTCATGTTTTATCATTCCCGGACAATTTTCTTGGATTATTTCTTGCATTATTGTGTCAAGGTTCTTTTTTTAGTCACAACTTTCAGGCAGTCCAATTATTCTTACATTTTCTCTTCTTGATCTGTTCTCTAGATCTGTTGTTTTTCTTATGTTTCACATTCTGTTCTATATTTTCATTTTTTAGAATCTTTTTTGTTATTTCTTGGTCTCTCTAGCTTCATTGACTTCCCCTTGCCCAATTCTAATTTTCAAAGAATTATTTTCATCTTTGAGATTCTGTATCTCCTTTTCTAGTTGATTAACTTTTTTTTTATAATCTTGTTTTCCTTATATGGCTTTTATTTTTATTTTTTCCTTAATGTCTTTCATTTGATTTTAAAATTATTTTTTGAGTTTTTCTATAAATTCTCTCTGAGCAGGGATCCATTTTACATTACTCTTTGGGGTAAAAGCCTCCTCTGAAAATGAACCTCCAGTCTGCCCTGCAATCATAGTAAGTTTCATATGGTAGGATTCTTCTTTTTTGGTTCATTTTTTTTTTTTTTTAAATAAGAGGTGTGGGGTAGCTAAGTGGTTCAGTGGACAGAGCATCAGCCCTGAAGTCAGAAGGACCTGAGTTCAAATATGGCCTCAGACACTTAACACTTCTTAGATGTGTGACTCTGGGCAAGTCACTTAACCACAATTGCCTCCCTACCCCCTTCTCCCCCTCAAAAAAAAAAAAAAAAAAAAAGATGTATTAGTGTAAGCACCTCTAATAGAGGAGAGGGATAAGGGGATGGTGTCTCTGGCTTCACTTGAGTTTTTCCCTCTGACCTGGAACGGCAAACCAAGAGCTCCAGGAAAATGGCTGCAGCCAGCAGTGTCCCTGCCTCCACACTTATAAGTATACTGGTTCTTTCTAGCCTAGGGATGTGTCTCAGCAGTACAGTTGGGCTTGGCATTCCTAATCAGCCAAGGTTCACTCAGTCTTCTGGGACTCAGATCTGGA
The DNA here is from genome assembly GCF_016432865.1 of Antechinus flavipes. NCBI lineage: Eukaryota > Metazoa > Chordata > Mammalia > Dasyuromorphia > Dasyuridae > Antechinus > Antechinus flavipes. The sequence continues at coordinate 186,482,035 of NC_067401.1, forward strand.
CTTCTCACACACACAAAATCCAGAAGGTGAAAGTTTCTGTGGTACCTGAAGAGGATCCAGTCCAAACCAGGTGTTTCTAAGGAGATACCTGGGAGATTGCATTTCACAAGGCTTAATCCCCAATCTGGGGTCTTTCTTCAGATCTTCTTGGATTATATCTTGAGGACACCTATTCTGCCTCAAGTCTTCTTGATTTTTCACCAGTTTATGTTCACCCTGAGATACAAATTTGTTCTATTTGTGGGAGAAATCTGAAAAGCTTATAATTTACCAATCTATTCCACTATCTTCCCAGAATCCTCTTCCTACCACTTACTCTCACCTGTAGCTCCAAGAACTTGTAACATGCACAATGGCCACCTCACAGTAAACCATTTTGGCAGATAGGCTATGAAGTTGAGGGTAACCAAGGGGTTTTAGACCCTATGGTTGATGCGGTTTGACTGGTCTAGATTCCTGGTAGTCTAGAGGTTAGTGGCTATAAGAGAGTTGTTAAAAATTCCCTTTAAATTGGCCGCAGGTTCTAGGAGTGAAAGAATTCATTCATTTCCGAATTATTAGTTGCAAAATGAAAGTTTATTGTTAGATAGAAATCAATTTACCAAGAGACTTACTTTTATAGTGGCAGATTTTTGGAAAAATGGAGTTTTTCACTGAGAATGCAGTTCTCAGTGGATAGTAAGTCTTGGCAGCTGAGTGAGCTACTGAGGTCTATCTGCAAAGATTTTAGTTGGGTGTCTTGGTGGCAGCTAAGACAGCCTGAGCAGGTCAGACCTGTGGGGGTTGGGACAGCCCAAGCAGGTCAGACCCACTGTGGGCTGGGACAGCCCAAGCAGGTCAGACCCAGTGGGGGCAAGGATAGCCTGGATCTCCTATTGGAATTAACAACACTTCAAAGAGGTACTTTTTGACCAGGATTTCTAATTGAATCAAAGACTCTGGCATCCTGGAAAGATAACTTATCTAGAGGGATATGCCTTCCCCACGAGGAGCTAAGAATCTGAAAGGAATCACAGATCAACAGGAAATACAGTTTCTTAAAGGGACCCTAACCTGCTTCATGGTGAGTTAGTAGGGATATCTGCCCAAGTAAATGACTACCTGATGAAATAGGTACAATATGTTCAAACAGCCATGAAGGCAAATAAAGCAAGAGTTGTGGGGTGCTTAGAGCTTGGTTAGATATCAAAGACCCCAAGGTCATCCACTGCAACTTGAATCATCACTAGGTATCTTGACCACTGGACAGTGATGACGCTGGAAGAGAAAGTGAGGATGATGACTTGCAATTCTGCCTCATTTAAATCCAATTTGTGCATGAATCCAAAGACATCACTATACCATTTTCCCCATTTCTACCTATTTCAAAGTTCTGTGGTGATGGGTGAGTGACAGGGCAGCAGATATGGATACGTTGGGAGTTGTAGTCACAACTTTGCACACTGGTGGTCTAGGCCATCTTCTCATTGCAAGTAGAAGTAGGATTCAGCAGCCTTCTGAGTATATGAACAACCTTTTGAAGATTGTATTGCTCACTTCCAGGTGTGAGAAAGGGGCAAGAAGAGGTCCCCTAGAAATTGTTTTCTTACCCAACCCTGACCTGACTACTGTATCAACCAGGGATCCCAACTAGAGGTTGAAATACTAAGAAATATACAAACATGTTTGCAAAGTTGATTCCATTCACCATCAGTACATGGAATATGTTACAGCCAACACAAAATTCAGTAGTCCTGAAAGACAAATAGTACTTGTTTAAGAGAACTCAACAGGGGTCACATCCAAATAGCAGCCTTGAGTAAAATAAGACTGACAAATGAAGGCCAGGTTATTGAAGTTAGAGCTGGAGACACATTATTTCCTGGAATAGCCACAGTGAAAAGAAGTGTTGTGAAGTTGGTGTAGGTTTTATAATCAAAACTAATCTAGTGACAGGTTCATGATAATGCAATGAACACTTGCAGGAAAATGCCAAGCCACCATCATCAGTGCCTACACTCTCACTGTGACAAATTCTGATGAAGTCAAAGAAAATTTTAATGAAAACCTAGAGACTTTTATCATCAATGTGCCAAAAGAACACAAAATTATAATTCTGGGTGACTTTAATACTTGAGTGGGTTCAGACTACCTTGAGTGGGCTCAGACTACCTTGAATGGGCTCAGACTACCAGACATGATAGGGAGTCTTTGGGAGGAATGGAGTTTGAAACAGAAACAGCAATGGTCACAGGTAAGGTGTACACCTCATGAACCTTCACTGTATTCCATCATACATCAACACTGTTGTATATCACCAACACTGTATTCCATTTACCTAAACACAATAAAACGTCATGGATGCACCCTTGTAAATATTGACATTTAATAGTGTATGTGACTGTAAGGAGAAGAGAAGAGGCAATGTGTGATGCAGAGTGCTGGATTGATCATAGACTTATCTTTTTTAAGCTGAATATTTCTATTCTACAAAGGTGGCAGCCCCAAGGCAAAAAGACTACCAGAAGAATTCATTAGATTAAAGTGATTCTCTGAGAGAGAACAGCTTGTTGCTAACTTGGAGGGTAAATCGAACCAACATATTCTATTAGAAAGGATTCTGACAAGAGAGTTGTCATCTTAGTTGGCATCTGTGGAGCAAAAAAGGAGTGAACTGCTTTCAGAGATCTCCTTTATAGCACTGCGTTTGTTCATATGGATCAGAACACTTGCAAACATCAAGACTAGTTTGACAAAAATGATGGGAAAATCCAGAAGCTGCTAAATGAAAAACGAACTCTACAGGGTATACTAGTAAGATAGTTCACTTTTAAGAAGGGAACATTCAATTCCTTTCTGTAATTTTCTGCATTAATTCAGAGATAAAGTACAATCAGCTGAGAAAGGTACAGAATTCTTGACTCAGGAAGAAGGCAGAAGAAATTCAATTACTGATAGTAACAATCCAAAGTGCCTTTATGATGCCCTGATGGCTATTTATGGGTTGGAGTCACATTGATTGATGATAAGGATGATCTTAGAGAGATTGGCTGAACACTTCCATAGCATTCTCAACGGACGATCATCAATCAATGTTGAAGTCACTGACTGTTTACCTCAGGTTGGAATTAACCACTCCCTAGTTAAAGTTCCAATTCAAGAAGAGTTACTGAATGTCACCAGACTGGCAAAACACATAATGCTAGTTCTATTCCAGCTGAAATTTAAAAGGTAAAGGGGTCTATTGCTCATTTAAAATCTGACTAAATTTTTCTGTATTATATGGAAAGAAGAGGTTTTACCCCAGGAATTCAAAGATGCCTCCATTGTCCATCTCTAGAAAGGTAAAAGGGTGACAATCACCACGGGTGGGGAGAGGAGGGTGTGTGTCTCTCTCTTAGTCAGTGCTATCAAGATTCTTGTCAGAATCCTTCCTAATAGGCTGATCCTATACCTGGAAGAAAATCCTCTATTTGAGAACTAGAGTGGCTTCAGAAAGGGTCAAGGAACACTTGATATGATGTTTGCTGCCTGGCAACTCCAGGAAAAATGCCAGAAGCAGAACAGAGGTCTGGATAGATTTGTAGATCTGATCAAAGCCTGTGATACTGTCAGTTACAAGGGCTTATGGAAAATTATGTCAAAATTTGGTTGCTGGAGAAATACATCAGTATAGTATTTCAATTTCACAATGGCATGCTTGTCTGGGTTCTGGATAATGGACAATGTTCTTGAGCTTTCCCAGTCACCAATGAAGTAGAACAAGGTTGTGTGCTTGCTCCTGTGGTTTTAAACATGATGTTTTCAGCCATATTGTCAAATATCTTCAATGAAGACAAGGATGGCATCAAAGTCAGCTACTACACTGATGGCAAATTCTTTAACTTGAAAAAGCTATAGGCCAAAACTACACTGAAGGGAGCCTTGGTGCATGATTTCTTGTTTGTAGCTGATTGTGTACTCTGCAGCCTCCAAAACTGAGATATAAAAAGGTATGGATCAGTTCTCTGCTGCTTGTGCTAATTTTGGCTTAACAATGAACACCAATACAGGTCATCAGTTACAGCAAATTGAGATGTTTTGAATGCTGGGGAAGTTCACTTATTTTGGCAGTATACTTTCCAGTAATGTCCACATTGATAATGAGGTTAACACACACATTGCCAGAGTTAGCTCAGTGTTTGGGAGACTCCAAAGGAAAATGTGGAAGAGGAGATATGTATGAGACTGACTACCAATGAAAGTCTACAGAGCCATTGTGCTGACCTTATTGTTGTATGCCTGTGAAACCTGGACAGTATATCAGCGTCATGCCAGGAAACTGAATTACTTCCATCTTAATTGTCTTAGGAAGTTTCTGAAGATTACCTGGCAGTATAAGATACCAGACACTGAAGTGCTTTCTCCAACTAAATTGCCAAGCATTCAAACTCTACTGTAGGGAGCATAACTCCATTGGGCTGACCACATTGTTCAAATGCCAAATGTCTGTTTGCCAAAGAAAACTTTTATGGGGAATTCACATAGGGCAAGTGGTCACAAGGTGGTCAGAAAAAGTGATAAAAGGACACTCTCAAGATGTCTCTTAACAACTTTAGTGTTAAGGACCATGCCTAGGTGAAGGGGCAGGTCAGTTCTCCACAACTGTGAATCATAAACTTGAAGGAGTTGCAAAGCATCCTTCACAGATGTTCCTTGTGGATTGAGAATGAAATAAATTGGAGGCAAGAGGGAAGAGGAGAGAAGAGAGGTTAGAGAACAGCAATGCTTCTCAGTCTCCTTGTATCATCATCATGATATGATCCATTCCACAGGTCTGAGTTAGACCTCCAGCAGCACTGGCAGGTGACTCCCATATCACAACACTATAGAATTGGGGCAACTATGTGGTGCAGTTGATAGAGCACCAGACCTAAAATCAGGAAGACATGAGTTCAAATCTGTTCTCAGACAGTTAACACTTCCTAGCTGTGTGACCCTGGGCAAGTGACTTAACCCTAATTGCCTCAGCAAAAAACAAAACAAACAAAAAAACTTTAGAATTGATTTTATGACAATGGGAGACACTGGCACAGGACCACCCAGCATGGTGGGCCCTCATCAGAAAAGATGCTGTGCTCTATGAGCAAAGCATAATTGAATTAGCTCAGAAGAAGAAATGAGTTAGAGAATCTATCTCAAATGTTCATAATGACTATGTCCACTCTGTGGCAGAGCTTTCTGGTCTTGTCTTGGTCTGATCAGCCACAATCAGATACACTAGCTTGTCTCTAATATAAGTGATGTCATTTTAGTCATCTTCCAGAACAAAGGACAACAACCAAGTATGAATAAGGAATTTCCCTTAAAGCTGGGCAAAGTACATCCCCATCCTCTCCAAAACTCTCAGGGCTCCCATTTCCCTTTCTCCTCAGGGGGAAATCTCTCTCCTTTTCCATTTCCTTCGGGGACTCAAGCGATCATTTTACCTCCCTCCCCCTAATTCCTCTTAAATGCCAGGTATCCATCTCCACCCTAAATTCCTCTCAAGAGTTTAGGTATCCACCTCTGCTCTTAATTTGTCTTCACACTCAGGCATTCATCTTCTAGGCTCCCTCAAACTCTATGACAAAATTCTGAAAATGAAAAATTACAATCCCCACAAAACTCAGAGCAACGAGGCAGGCATCTAGAGTAGTCAAATTATTACAATATATTACTTACTTTCCACTGGGCAGGAATACTTAATTATAATTTTAATAATATGAATGGATGCACAATTCTAATAGTTGTATTCTTAAAAAAAAAAAATGGAAACAACACTATAAACTGACCAATGTTAATTCCAAAGAACCCATGATGAAGTTTCCTTCTATGGGAAGAGGTGAAAGACTATGGATAAGGAATGTAGCATATACTGTGTAATGCATATAGAGGGCACTGTTACTGTTTCTGTTTTGCTTGTAACTTTGTTACAAGGTAAGGGGAGAATCAATAACAATTTTTAAAAGAGTGTAAAAATGTTTATGGCATAGAAATATTACATACATTTATATATACATGATTCTATGTCCTACATTGCCCAATTTCGAGAAAGCCAAGCTGAGACCAACGGTATTCTGAATTGGGATGAGGCAGGTTTTAATCCCAGTTCTCCTACTAATTCATGTAACAGTCACAGGGAAATCTATTCTCTTTAGTCTTTAGTTTCCTTGTCTCTCAAATGAAATTGCTGGAAAAGAACCTCTGTTTTCTTTTTCACGCTAGCCTTACTTTACCATCCAACCTTTCTCCACACGCCTCCAAAGGCTAAAGTCCACCAGACCTATCATCGAGAGGAGAACTGCTGTCCTAGAGTAGCCCGGAGGTGGGGGGTGCGGTGGGGTGAGGTTAGATTTAGATAGGAAACCGTCAGGCTACATATACTTCCAGGTTGTGCTACGCCATATTCCAATATCGTTTTAAAGTTCGGGCATGGCCCAAGCTGGTCCAGACGTGCTGTGAGTCTGCGCATTGCTGATGCGTCCTTTTAACCCCGCCCAGCTTCCGGAGTGAGATGAAATTTGGCTATTAATGTTTCTCGTTGCGTTGGAGGCGGGAAATTGGCGTTAAGTTGTACTCAGTGATTGGTTATATACCCGGAATTGACTTCCTATCCTTCTTAGGAGGCATTAGAGATGGTGAAGGTTCTGGTGACTTGGGTTTGAGAAATACGCAGGGTAATTGGTGGCTATGGAGGCCGTGCTGAGCGAGCTGGTGGCCGTTGACGATTTAGTGGTGAGCCTCTGCTTTGGGAGAGGGCAAGAAGAATCCGGAGGCGCGTGTCTCTAAGGGCTGAAAGACTGGGTTGGGCCTATCTACCTCCTCGCTTATCTGAAGACACGATAGAACTACAATTCCCAGAAACCCTCGGGGACCATCTCGTTCTGGATGTGTGCCTTTTTGCTCTAGATTTGGTGGGGATTGTAGTTTTTCGTCTTCAGCACCCTCAGAATGTTGTTCTAGGGTTTGAAGGAGCCTGGGAGAAGATGAACACCTGAGTGCGGGAGAAGAATTAGGAGCAGAGGTGGATACCTAGGTTCTTGAGAGGAATTTAGGGCGGAAATGTCTACCTGGCTCTTAAGAAGAATTAGGGAGGGGGTAATGATCGCTTGGGTCCTCGAGGGAACCTGGGCCCTGAAAGTTGTGGATAGGGTAGGGATGTACTATGAATGCCCAGTCTTGAATCTTGTCAAGGGTAGTGGAAAAGTGGGGGAGGAGGAGGAAGGACGATCATGCGCTCTGCATCTCAGGTAGAAACTGAAGGGTCCAGTCCTTGCTTTGTGGGGTCAGTTTTGGGGATGGCGCCTGGAGTAGCGACCAGGTGGCCTCTACACCTCATATCTGCAGGTAACTGAGAGTACCTTTCTTAAGGGTATTTGTGAGAGATAGTATTAGTGAATTCAGGAGCCATTACAATTGGAGACAAATTAAGGACTGGAATCTTGGATGCCTTGGTTAGTTGAAGGAAGTATAGGCTCAGAATAAAACTCTTGGGGAAGTGGAGAGAGGTGGGAATCTGTAAAATTAGGAAATAGTAGTGATGAAAGAAAAGGAGAGAAGGGTGTCCTAGTACTGATGTTGTTTTTCTGCTGCTTGTTCTGAATCATTCTTCTCTCTGGCGGCAGAAATTCGAGAAGAAGTTCCAGACAGAGCAGGCAGGGGGCTCCGTGTCTCACAGCACTCAGTTTGAGTATGCCTGGTGTTTGGTGCGAAGCAAATACAATGATGACATCCGAAAGGGCATCGGGCTGCTGGAGGGTGAGGTGCCTAGTTCCCCAGTTCCCCAGTTCCTTAGTTCCTCTCTCCTTCCCAGAAGTCTTTACTGACAATTAAAACCCTTTATCCCTCTCTTCTGCCATTGGTCTCCACTCTTTGACTCATCCTCTTGTCTTAGAGGTCTTATTCTTAACACAAGATTCTATAACGCAATCAGCTTTCAGTTCTACATATGTGAGTTTTCCCAAGACAATCCCAGGCAGGTTTCTTTCAACACTTTATTCAGTACTACCCTTGTCCTTGGTTGCTAAATGTATTCTTTTAAAATATTTTCTCTAGCTGAAGTTTTTTTTTAATTGGTGGCTGGAGGCAATGTAACAAATTTACCTGTGGGAATGTTTCTCAACTTGGAATTTTTGTACACAGAATCCTAGTCTCTCATTGATAAATGAGTCAGTCTTCTATTGGTTTAGAAACTGGCTTCAAATTTTTCTGGAGTTTGGTAGAATAATTCATATACACCAACTGTACTAGAAAAATTAGCTTGTAAAAAAAACCTTGTATATATGAAAGTAAGATTTTTTGGTGCTGTAAATAAGCAATTTACATTAATAAATTTTAGGGTTTTGTTTTTGTTTTTGTTTTTTTAAGACAGTAGGATGGTTCTCCACAACTTAGTTTTGTGACAGGATAACATATAGAAATTTTAAAGACTCCATAGCAAAACTACAACAAGTGTTGTTAGCACATGCAGGGTAAAATCACTCTACAAATCATTAAGATGGTAGAGAATAAAAAAGCATTAAACTCTGGTAGAGTTAATTAAGGAAGGCTTCATGGAAGCAACTTTTGTACTGGTATTTGAAAGGGCAGACGGAACTGCAAATTATCTTGGCCAAAACCAAGTAGAAATGATGTGTGTGAGAAACTATTTTATTATAGTATTATCTGTGCCTTGACTTTTCCTCAAACAGATTAATGAGTTGACTATGAAACTAATACTTCCTGGTTCAGTTGCCAATGCACTTTGAAATAGCACATATCGTGTTAATGCCGTCCTTGGCTGGTTTGGGTTAGGTAGGGTTATTGAGAACCCAGACTAGGACGCTGACTTTCCCAGGGTCACAGAAGGCATTTCAGCCTAGATGTGGTTTCCTCCCCTTCTCTTCCCCAGAACTGCTACCTAAAGGAAACAAAGAGGAACAACGAGATTATGTTTTCTACTTGGCTGTGGGGAATTACCGTCTCAAGGTAAGAGATGCAGCCTCAGTGTCTTACTTTCCTCCTTGGATTCAATGTGCTGTATTCTGAATTATTGCATTCTTAATTCAGAATAGTACTTGAATAGGCAGGAAGGACTGCTGGTATCAAGGTGGAGGTAGTATTGTGAGTCAGGAAACTATAAGAGAGGATAAGGGAAAGATAGGAACAGGTGCTGAGGGCATGGGGAGTGGAGTGAGGTCAGGGTGCTGAGGTGCAGTCTCAAGTATCAGGTTATTATCTCTCCTATCTTATCTCCCCCACTTAGCTGGTGTTGTTTATGAACTACTTTGCATTAGGTGGGCCGATGGTGGACATGGGTTTGGGGGAATATGGTCCTTGGTCCTGGAAGAGAGGGAGAAGGGAAGAATAGTGGGTACTCTTTTTGTAAATATCTACCTGGTACATACAGGAATATGAAAAGGCTCTGAAGTATGTGAGAGGATTGCTGCAGACTGAGCCTCAGAACAACCAGGCCAAGGAGCTAGAATGCCTTATTGATAAGGCTATGAAGAAAGGTGAGTCTTCCTCCTATTCTGCCTCATATACTCCTCACCTTCCAGCTCTCTCTGAACTCCCTATCCTTCCCAATATATCTTCTCTAGCTAACCCTAGCCACCCCTTCCCTTTGGTTAGCATTTTTCTTTTAGCCTTGACCCCTCCCTCTCCTCAGAAGTTTTTCTACCCTTAAGCCCCATTCTTTTATCCCTCTTATTTCCTGTGGAAACATTTGAGGAGGCAGTACCAGGAGGTTTACCCGAGGGAAGAGGATTTGGAAAATCAGGTTTCTCATTCAAGTTCTCATACTGTTTTCTTCTCTCCAGATGGGCTAGTAGGCATGGCCATCGTGGGAGGCATGGCTCTGGGTGTGGCTGGGCTCGCTGGGCTAATTGGACTTGCTGTGGCCAAGTCTAAGTCTTGAGCTGCTCTACTGCTGCCAACCTCGGGACATACCTCTGACCTGCCCCTCCAACCCCCCTCAGAGATGAAGCAGCCAATTGGAGCCCTGGAGATGCTGATACTGAGGATGTTTAAAGAGGGGGGAAGAGGGAAGGACCTTGTTTCTTTGTACCTTTCTTTCTCTTCTACCCTCCTTCCCCATCTTCATCCCCTTCCCAATTTCCTCCTGATAACTGTATGCCCTTCAATTTCTTTCCCAAGACTTGTCCTTCCCTGGGATTTTGTGCTTTGGTAGAATGTAAATAAAACTGAAGGTTCTGGACTGAGACTTCTGTGTCTTGAATAAGGTGGGTCTTATTGGGGGAGAGAGGGGAATAGAGTGGCAAACAGAGATGGTGTTATTATCTAGCATTTCTCTGTGCTATTTTTGGTCTTCTATCTCTTTTTGCCCAGAAACTACTAATGGACTTAGAGGCCCATCTCTCAACTCCCTTTCTCTATAATACTGAACAGTGGTAGCACCCAAAAGTCGTGGCTCAGATCTCTTAAGTATGAGGAAGGACAGAAACTAGGGATATAATGGGAAAGAGCTGAAGTAAGTAAAGTTAAATCTTAAGTGTACTGTTGCCCTCTGACCCACTCAGCTGCAGTTGTAGGATGTGTAGTTTTCCATACCAATTTGGTGAAAGGGGGCGGCAGTGGGTGGGGACTGGTTGCTATGAGTTTCCTCCTTTTAGCTTCCTTTATAGTACCCACCCTTCCCCTCCTTTTGTCTTTCTGCTTCTTCCAAGTACCTCCTCTTGAGTACAAAGAGAAACTGAGGTACTCAGGGCATGAAAACAGATATTAAGAAAAGACTCAGGATCTCAGATCCTTGATTACCAGGTTTCAGATTAGAAGATGCAGACTCCAGTTTTCTCCTATTCCAGCACAGTTATTACCCTGGTCTTCACCATCTCACATCTCTGGTGCCAAGCCCAGCGTGGGGTTGTTTGCTTCATCACATACTTCTCGTTCCAAAGCCTACACCAATCTAGGGCAGGGACTTAAAGGGAAGGTACAGGGAGGAGAGAAGGGGGGTGGAGCAGATACCTTGTGATGATGAATGAGAGGTACAAGGTGGGGTGGAACAGACCCCTAAAGTTTTAACTAATTCCTGCTTAGTCTGATAGCATGTGGTCTTGTCAAAGAATCTTTGGGGGTCTCCAGACCAGGACCTAGCATGTGGGGGAATAGAACATTACCTGCTTTTTTTAACAGAGGGTAGAGAGTAAGAATGTTGTTCTCCCAGCTCTCCCTGCCTGGGGCTGCCTGCTATGTGTTAGGAAACTGGTCCTTGATCCTAAAAATCTGAATCCTTAGGCAGTAAGGGAGGAGGCAGGTCCTGAGAAGCAGGATTCCCCACTATCAAAAGGATAGGGTAGTAGCTTTTAATTTCCAATTTGTCTTCATTACTACAACTGTTGACAAATCCTAAGAACTCTGGGCTCATTAAAGGAGATTAACCATCAGGATCACATTCTGGTCCTTTGACCTATCCCCCTCCCTCCTTAAGTGCCCCTTGTTTCAGGATCAAGTTTCACCAAAAGTCAAAGGTCAATCAGCATTCCAAAAAAAGCTGAGCTTTCTAGAGAGGGAGCAGGGAGAGGGAAGTCGTGGATGGAGCTTGGGTTTCAAGTACAGTAGCAATATGTTTCCAGTCTCTAATACCATTCCTTCAGTGAGGACCCAAACAACTTATCTTCTAAGCTCTGGAATGGCTTGGATTGTGCTTCTTGTCACCTAGAGGCAACAAGGGAGTCTTAAGACCCTTCACTGTGACTGTGCCAGGACAGGCCTTTTCTATACCTTCTTTAGCACTTCCCTGCTCTTTTCATTGTCCCTGACTTAAAATTAAAGAGTCTTAGGAAGGGAAAGATAAGAATAGGGGAACAGGAGTGGGTGTAAGAAAAGAAACTTAGGGCTAGATTTTAAATCTGCCTCTATCTCCCCTTTCTCTAAGTCTCCCTATTCCCCCCTCCTCCCAACATGAAAGTTGAGCCTATTCAGACACACACCTCCCTCTACCTCCCCCACACTGGCCCCTCCCCTCCCATGGGGCATCTTCCTGGGCATTTCCGTTAACTCTGGTCGATTCCTTCTCCTGAGAGTAGGAGGGGGTGGGGATCTCTAGGCGGACCTGGGGTGGAGTGGGGTGGGGGAGGAGAAGAGAGGGTGGACTTTTGGCCTGTTCATTCCATCTCATCTCTGTTGTCAGCAGCTATAGAGCTCTCTGTGCTCCGTCCTGGAACTAACTGGAGAGCAAAGAGTCAGAGACAGATCTAAAGAGAGAGACAGAAACTTGGCAAAGAGAAGAGCCCCCAAAAGAGAACAGAAGAGACACTGAAAAACCTGGCGTGAAGAGAGAGAGAACCCTAGTCAGATTAAAAGAGAGCTCCTCCTTCCTGCCCCTTCCTCATCCCCTCACCTAGGTTCCTGGCTTGTAGGTTCAATTTGCTCTCTTGGGGTTCTACCCTTTGGGGCATGCAGAGGCTCAGACACTAGTCTCTCTGCCTTTTAGGTCCCCCTAGACTTCCATCTTCCCATCATGTCAGTTGCTGTAGAGACATTTGGATTCTTCCTGGGTGTGCTGGGGCTGCTGATGCTCGGAGTGACACTTCCCAACAGCTATTGGCGTGTGTCTTCTGTCCATGGCAATGTCATTACAACATCGACCATCTTTGAGAACCTCTGGTACAGCTGCGCCACAGACTCCACTGGTGTCTACAACTGCTGGGAGTTTCCCTCCATGCTTGCCCTTTCTGGTACAATTTTGGGTTTGGGGGAAAAGGCGGGAAGGGATACTTAGATAGAAAAGAAGGAGTCCCAGAAGGGAGAGGAATTCCATTTCTGTTACTACTTGGGTAACCTTGAGATAATTATTATATAAGATTTAGCATTAGATGATCTCTAATGTTCTTTTCAACTTGGAATCTATGTTCCTAGAGTGGTCTGCTAGGGGAAAAGCATTATGTTACAGGAGGCTTGATGTAGGTGGAAGGACATTGGATGATTTTGTATGCCTCATCCAGCTTTTTCTGTTCAACCTCCCTACTCTTGTAAAATATGGGAAGAGTAACTGAATCTCTAAGAGCTCTGACACTGTTCTTTGCTTTAAAGTCTTTTCAAGTTTTGATCTTTATGTTGTACAGTTGGGGAGTGGGAAGAGGCATCTCAAGTCTCACATTTTATCTTGATTTATATAGTCCTTTACTGTGCCTTGGGGGCAGGGACTGTTGCCAGAAATTACTAATGAGAAGCCTTGTGTCTAGGATAGGCATACTACATAACCTGCTATGACTCTCACTACACTTGGGATGGGGAATAATAGTACCTTGAATGGTATCTGCTACTCTACAACCTTGAAGATTCATGATAGTTATCTGAAAGAGTTGGAATAGATGCTCTCATAAAAACCTTCAAGCTCTGATATCCTTTGGTTCTGTAACTTCATACTGTATTTAGAGGGAATGACCTTCTCCTCAGTGGTTTGGGAGTGATTCTCATTGTATGTCCACAGACAATCAGAAGAATCTCTCAAGATTCTGTGGCAGTTTCCCAGGCTTACTACAGGCCGCTGTGACTACTTTTCTTAAAACTCCTAAAATAGTTTTCCCAGATGGGAAATGAGTTAAGAATGTAGTTTCTTTACAGTTCCCCTCTACAATAAAATGTACTCTGTGGCCTTTAGTTTCTCACATATAATAGTGTCACCAGAGCCCTAAGTCTCAAGTCCTCCCTTTCTCTTTCTCAAGCTTCACATTAGATTCCAAAACCAACTTCTTTCCTAGGATGGGAGTTTACTCCTGGCACCATACCTTACCTTCTGTTACCCAGGAACTTTCCCTCCAAGACCTCACACTTCAGTGGTTTTGAGCTCAAATAGAAATGTGGGCCACCCAACATAAGGATCTCTGTAGGCTGCTTATTAACATTATCTGTGTTTTCTTGTATTTTTATGTATTTATTTAGATACTTCCCAAGTACATTTTCATTTGTTTTTGGCCATACTCAGGAATGTTGCCAAGTACAAGAAGCTGTGTGTTTGAGACATCTCTGCTGTTGTCTAAGATGAAGAGGAGAAGATATTGACAATAGAATTATAGGTTTAGAGTTGGGAGGAACTTTAGAGATATCTAATCCAAATCCCTTATTTTACTGAAGAGAAAATAGGTCTGAGATGGTGCCCAAGGTCACACAAATAATAAATAGCCGAGACCGTATTTCAGCTTTAGTTGGCTTGACTTGCTCTTTCCATTCTTCCACTACCTACCAGTGAAGCTGATGCAGCTTCCAAGGATTTGAGAACAGGAGAAGTCTCAATGCATTTTCCAGACTCCTAGGGAGGGTTTTATTGCAGCTTCTGAGCATCTCAAGAGCTTCAGCCAAATTCACCCCACCCTAACATTTCAGATTCTCTCCAGTGATCTTATGGGAGATTACTCTCCTCATGGAAGATTGTTTCTCAGGTCATTTACCTGAATAGAAATAAAATGATAAAAGCACAATTCTTTGTCTCCATCATCCCTTTTGGAAGCTGTCTTTTAACCTCCTGGGACCTTAGAATTACAGATCATCAGAGCTGGAAGGGACACACTGGTTGAGCAAGGCCTAAAATTGTTTCCCTGATTTCCAAACCAAGTTGACTATGATTCTATTTCCTATAATAATGTTTTTTAGAAAGGATGCTAGTTTTATCATAATCCTGAAGACCATCTCTACCTTTGAGGGCTGAGAGGGTTTAGGTTTTTCTGGCAGGAGTGTGACCACATTTCACCTCCTACAGTCTAGGGATAATGGGGAGAAAGAAACTGTTCATCTCCTGAGGTGGGAAGCCCTTCCTGGTTGTTATCCCCTCTCCATACTGCAATTGTTATTGACATAGACTGTTATCTAACTTGTGAAATCTGGGATAAATCCATTCCGTTTTCTGGGTTGCAACTCCCTCTTTTGTAAAAATAAAGGAATTTGATGGGAGACAGTCTTTTAAGGGCCTTCCATACCAGATAGTTATGGGTCTGAAATTATTTTCTCCCCCCTCAGCACCAGAATTTTGAGGATCTGGAGTTAAGGACAAAGGGGAGGGGATTTCATGAGAAGGTGGAGATAGGAATGGAGAGCAATCATATAAAAGGAACTGACACTTAGGAGGGAAGCAAAGAACTTGAAATGGGAGTGGGTACTCCTAGAGTACTTTGTCCTTCCCTTCACCTTTCCTTGCCCTCCCCCTCCTTCACCCCCCACGTCTGTAGTTTCTTTCCTGGCTGTAAGCCATTCTCTTACCTCCCTTCAGCAGCTCTGCCCCACCCCAGGAGAGGGGGGCAAGGTCCTTAACAATATCTGGCAATTGTTGAGAGAAAAGAGAGAATATAAAGGAATAGGTAGTGCTTGTGGTCAGTTCCTGAAACGATGATGTTTTAGTTTAGTAAAGGAATAATACTAACCCCAGTCCTAGGATACTGCTGTTGGCCCTCCCCTCTTCCATAGGACAAACATCACACTTCAAAGTGAGATGGGGGTTTGCCTGAATCCTGAGGTCAAAGCTAGTGGAACAAACCATTGTAAAGAAGGAAAGGACTATTATAGGGAACTCAGAGAAAGTGGGGGTTCCAGCTGAGAAGCTGGGCCCAGGATAGGAAAACATTATATTTCCAATGCTCTACAAGTCCTGCAACAGCTAAAATTGCAACAGGGACCTAAGGAAGGCAAGAAAGGACTTCTTTGAGAGGATGGGAATGGGACATAGAGGCATGGAGCTGACCATTATGACCTTTGCTTTACTCCTCTCCCCCCAGGAACCATCCAGGCTTGCCGGGCACTCATGATCACCGCCATCCTTTTGGGCTTCCTGGGCCTCTTTCTAGGCATTGTTGGCCTGCGCTGTACACAGGTTGGGTCTCTGACTCCTGAAGGCAAGGCCAAGCTAGCTGCTACTGCAGGAGCCCTGGACATACTGGCTGGTAAGAAAAGGGGTACGATTAGCATAGAGGAAACCTTGGACATGCTGAAGGAACCTGACTGGGTTTGGCCTCTTTATCTTGTAGATCTACCAAGTAGTATTACTGCCACTACTTTTATCTTCCATATCAACTGCCTTATTCTAGGTGTTGAGGAGAAATATGAAATATTAGTAGGACATACTCCCTGCTTTCAGAGGAATTTAGAGGAATTCAATCTAGTATTGAAAATAAAATATGTACACAGATAAATGTAATGAGAAATCTCAATTTATTAAGTCCCTACTTTGTGTAAGGCATAGAGAATACAAAGATAAAAACTAATTTAGACTAGAGTGAAGAGGGAAAGGAGGTGCAATGAGGTACAACATGCATACAGGTGGATGTAATGAACATGATCGAGTAAATGAAATACAGAAAAAGCATGCCAAGAAAATTTGAGGAGGGAGAGAACATTTGAAATACATAAAAACAAAATGTAAGGAAAAGTGCTATTGGGGTTCAGATGGAAAAATATTTTTGGCTGAGGTATAATGAAAGATTTTTGGAAAGAAGTAGTATTTAAAATGGGTCATGAAATATGGGAAACATTTCAGAATGAAAAAAGTGAGGGTGTATTTCAGGGATGAGTGATGAATGAAAAATAATTATTAACTTGCTTATTAAGCATCAAATGTTAAGTGCTGAGATAGAAATATAAAAATGAGAAAGTCCCTTCCCTAGAGGAGTTTATATACTAATGGGGGAGACAACAAAAATAAGGGAGTAATGGACAGAGAAGGGTATTTTGGTCTGGAAAGTTACAAGGACTGAGAGTGGAGCTGTAAAACAGGGCAGTTGATTGACATCTGGAAACAATGGTTGTATTGATTTAATTACTGGGGATAGAGTGGAGGATGTTCTGAGCAGAGTGAATAGCAAGAAAAAGGCTGCAGTGGACAGTTGGATTCCATCTGAAGCATGGCTGTGTGAATTTGCTCTTACCTGATTATCAATCTGGACATCTCACTTTGAGTAGAATGATTCCATCTGGGCTTGATCTCTAGAAGTCAGTTAGTTCTTTAGGAGCAGAAGTCAAAACTTAGTCAAATACCCAAATTCTATCAATTTAGAACCAGCACAGATGGTTGAATGGTATGTGAGATGAAGGAACTGCAAGTATTCAGAGTAGTTGAAGTCCAGGGTAAATACATGTAAGAAAGTATGTGAAATCAGGTGGGACAAAAAGATTGGAACCATGTATTTGTGGATCTCTAATGTTAGATTAGGAATGACAATATTGAGTTATTAGGAAAATCATTTTGGGAGCTAGCTTTGTGAGTGAGAGATGTACTAAGCAAGGATGCTTTTTAATGTCTTGACTTCTTTGGTCATCTGGTAAAACCTACAGACTCCTATGCATTTTTGAATGCATAAAATAAGATACATAGAATTACAAAAGAAACCAATTATATTGAAACACTTATTCACTTTTTCTTTTAAAGAAAGTTCTTATAGGTTAAGTTAAAAACTTGTGAACTAGTTGGGAGGCTATTAAATAACCTTCATCTTTGGCTTCTGTTATAACTCCATTTAGTAGACATCTCTTTGGACCTTCTTTCTCCCTCTTGGTGATTTCATTAGCTCTTATGTGGACATTTATCACCTTTAAACTGACAGTTCCTAGATCTCTCTCTACATCCAGCTCTAATCTCTCTTCTGAACTCTGTCCAGTCCCAAATAACCAATTGTCTATTGGTATTTCCAAATGAATGATCTGTAGATCATTTTGAATTTAATCTATCCAAAACAGAACTCTTTTCTTTTCCATTTAAATTATTCTTCTTTCAAACCTTTTCTGTTTCTGTTGAGCACATCACCATCTTTTTACAGATACCCAATACACAATTTTAAAGCCAACCTTACCTGTTTTACCTCTTCTTCAATCCCTATATCCAGTTTATTGCCAAGGCTTGTCAATCCTAGTTCCACAACATCTTTCACATTGCCCAGTTTTCTCAGCTCACATAGCATCAACCTTAATTAATGCCTTTATCACCTATTATCTGGCCTACTGTTTCCAGTCTCTCCCCTTTAATCCATTTTCCATACACCTGTCAAATTGATATTCATATATATATATATATATATACATACATCTTGTATTTTAGGATATTACATTTGTCAAAAATTATAAAGACTCCTTATTTTCCCTAAGATAAAGTATACACTTCTCAACCTCACATCTAAAGCCCTCCACAATCTGGCTTCAGTATACCTCTCCTACTCTGTCCTCGTCAGACTGACCTCCTAGCTGTTCATTGTATGTGAATTCTATCTCCCACCTTTGCAGGTTTTTTGTGTATCAGCTATAATGTACATATAATCTATTTCAATGTCCCTACAATATAATGAGATAAGTGTGTTACATTGAGTTCCACAGGCACGGTGGAATATAAACCCTCCTACCATGTCACACCAGGGGCTTTATATATCCCTTCTAGGTGTATGAAACATGCTCTTTCTCTCTGGGTTTTTCCTCAGTCTTTGAACCTGCTCTCCATAGTAGCAGGTCTCAGTTCCCAAAAATAGTCCACAGACCCTCTCAGGGTCCCAGAATAACCTTGTTGAGAAGAAACATGTTTCCCCTTTCTCATGACTTAACGACTCTCTCAAGAGAGCCCATCTTCCCTCCCATTTGTGTTTATCTTCATAGCCAACCATTCACAATAAATACTAATTTATTAAAGCAATTACATAAGTAATAAACTACAATACACATATTTCTGTCTACTTGAACTTAGATTTTATAAGCTCTCACAATTAACCGTCATTCTTAAAAGGGCATTTAGGTAGGGTTAACTCTTGTAATATGAATACTAGTTCTTTCTAAACCAGACTACTGCCAAGATTATCAGGCTCCCTATCTTTGGGCTGGCTATACAGATTGGTCCCTATCAGTTATCCACTTACCTAGATGCTGCATTGTCCAATCAGAAAAGAGTTCACAGTCATATTTCAGAGGCATTCTTTTAATACAATTTTTGATCCACTAAAATTTTTCATAACCTTCAAAACCCCCTCTACTTTTCTTTCTTAAACCAGAAGTGGCAGTAGAGAACACGCTACTTTATTACCGTGTTACTGTGAAAATTTTCACCTCTCTAGCTCTAGCTTTTCTGCCCTCTTGTGGTAATTTTACTTCTCTAGTTCCTTTTCCCCCTTAGAAATTTTGAGTGTCTTGAATAGCTTAAATAAGAACCTTCTGATTCTTGCAGACTCACTTTTTGCTTAAAAAATCCTAACTCCCTTAGTTTCCCCTATTAAATTAAATCTTTTAAAAAATCAAAACTCGGCCTCCAACTGCTTTAAACTTCAGTTCTCATTTTCTTAGTTTAAATGATATCTCATTTTCTTAGTGGCTCATACATAAAACATACATAAGCAAATTAGGGAGTATACCCATCTTGCCCCAACTCCAAATCTCCAACAAGGCAATTTGCCTCCTTGATGTCCTTAAAACTATGTTTCTTCACACTTTTTTCGACTACTTAGTACATAAAAACTTCTTGTTTGACATTAAACTGTTCTCACACAAGGAGGGCATTATACCACATTGTTAACAAAGTGATCTGAGTCCTTGGATCTATAGTACATAACATTTTCTCTCCCAAACTGCTCAAATCTCATTTGAAAGCTATCTTTCTTCATATATTATATATGACAGTCCTTATTAGACTTACTAGAAAATTCCATATTATTTGATGATCAATATAAATCTCTATTTTATATAAAAAACATTTTTTTCTCCCATCCTCCCTTTCCTCCCCCATCATTAAGAGCTCTTTATGAAAGGAGCCCTAAAGAGACAGTCTTCCCTACATGACTATAGCTCAACTGCCATCTCTCATAAGATGTCCTTATTGATCCCACCCACATCCTATCACCAGCACTTTCCTTCTAAAAATTACTTTATATTTATCTGCATACATATTATATTTTATCAGGAGAACTTAGACTCTTTGAGAAAGGGAACGGTTTTGTTTTTGTTTTTGTATTCCCTAGTGCCTAATATAGTGCCTTTTACTCAGTAGATCCTTAGTAAATATTTGTTGAATTGAATGACATAAAGAAAACCTGAACATCTGAACAAAAGGAATTGAATTTCATAGGTAGAAAAAACATGACTTGGAAGATGATTAGATATATGCTGCTTGGAATACAGTAGGACTACAGAAAGAGGGGAAAAAAAAGAACAGTACTATCCTGAAGTAATTTACATTCTTCAGGGAGATAATAATACATAAATGAATATATATTACTTTTAAAGAAATTCTTAAAATTCTTTAAAATTTTAAGAAATAGTAGGAGATCAGCAAAGATTTCTCCTTTATTATGGTCCCATAAAATGAGTTTATGTATATGTTACACAAAGGACCTTAGTAGTTACTATAATATATAGCTCTTTTTTCTAGATAAAGCTACTCTTATGTTCTTGAATTGATAAAGCTCACACCTATTCATAATAGGAAAGTGTTCCACTATTGTTGGACAAGCAATTCCAACTTGCTTAAAAGCCAGAGAACTGCAAAGTTCCTCAATTTAACTTTCTGGGCAATGCAGATAAGCTTAGCCACTTCTTTGCTCAACAGGATTCTGTTTTGTCCAATCAATACTCAGCCAAGTCTCTGATGTGTAGTTTTAAGGTTTACAAAGTATATATCTATCAGCGAGCTCTTATTAAGTACCTACTATATTCCAGGTACTTACTATGCTTTGGGGATAGGAATATCAAGAATGGAACAATTTCTTCTCTCAAGAAACTTATATTTTAATAGGGGTAGCAAGAAGTGTGTATGTGTGTATATGTATATGGAATAAGTGTAAAGAGAACAAATACAAATACTTAGAAATTAGAGAGGGAGGGTGGACACTAGCAGTTAGAGAGATCAAGAAGAGCTTCATGCAGAAGGTGACAATTGAAAGGAGAAGAGGGATTCTATAGGTAGCCATAAGTAATGAGTGAATTCCAGGAATAGAGGCTGACCAATATAAATAAAATGGAAAAGCATTTATTAAGTGTATGCTAAGTGCCAAACACTATAAAATATCGAGAATAGCAACAGAAAAGTGAAAGGAATCTTTCACTTAAAGAAAGTGAAACCTATGGCATCAAATATAGAATAGTTCAGCAACAGTTCAATGGGTAACAGTAGTTCAATGACAAGGATTGGCCTGGAGAAATCCTGGTGGAATTTTAATGGACTGGGATCTAGTTGAAACCACTGGAGGAAAGAGTGGTACCAGGACCAGACCCTAGGTCTCTTAACAGGGCAAAAGCAACTGAGGAGGCTTAGGCATGAAAGGAGATGTAGATTTGAGAAGATTCCTTGGTCTTGTGGATGTGATGTGGGTGATGAAAAAAAGCAAAAGAGACTAAGAAGGAGTGGTCAAGTAAGGAGGAGAATCAGGAAAAAGCATGTGACAAAAACCCAGAAGAGATTAGAAGAATGGAAGATAGAGTATCATATGTGAAGAATAGCAATAATAAGCCTAGTTTGGCTGGCTTGCAGCCTTAGGGAAAGGGAGTAATGTACAACGAGTCTTGAAAGACAAGTTGGGGCCAGATTGTTAGAAGTTACAAAAGTCAAAGACATTTTTGTTTTCTCCTATAGGCAATAGGGAAGCTGTGGAGTTTATTGAATGATATAGTTGGATCTGCACTTAAGAAAAATTAATTTGGCAAGTGCATGGAAGGTGGACTGGAGTGAGAAAGAGTGAAATTCAGTAAGAGGCCATTGGGGAGAAGTGATGAGAGCACGAACTAAGGTGGTGGCTTTGTGAGTAGGGATATTGCAAAGATTAAAATGGCATGATTTGAAAACTGATTGGCTATGTGGATGAGGGAGACTGAGGAGTTAAAGTATAGCACCAAGGTTATGACCTGGGAAATGGGAAGGCTGGTGGTACCTTTGCCAGAAGTAGGGAAGTTTAGAAGAGGGGCATAGCCTTGAGGGAAAAAGATTATGAGTTCAGTTTTTCACATGTTGAGATTGAGATGGTTGTGACATCCAGTTTGAAATGTCTAATAGTTGGTAATGTGAGACTTTAAACTTAGTGGAAAGACTGGTGCTAGATATATATAACTCTTTGAGTCATCTGCATAGAGATGATAATTAAACCCATGGGACCTAATGAAAGTTAGTGAGAATATAGAAAGAGAAGGGACCAGGTCAGAGCCTTGAAGAATATCCAAAGTTGTCAGATGAATGACAAACCAGCAAAGGAAACAGAAAGATCAATCATACAGGTAGGAAGAGAACTATAAAGAAATCTCACAAAAACCTACAGAATCAAGAGTATCCAGGAGATAAAAGTTCTCAAAAGGATCAGATGCAGCAGAAAGATCAATAAGAATGAAAATTGGGGAAAAAAACCATCAGATTTGTCAATTAAAAGAAGTGATAATTATAGAGACAGTAGTTTCAGCTGAATGATATAGTAAAAGGATTAAAGAATGAATGAATGAAAAGAAAATGGAGGCAATAAAGGTAGAGATGGATTCTTCTAAGCTTTTGGTGGAAAAAGAGGAGAGATATATGATGATAGCTTGAGGAAATAGTATTTCTAATGAATTTTATTTTTCAAGAATGGAGAACATTTGGGCATATTTGAAGGCATTAGGGAAGGAACCCAGTATTAAAAACAAAATCCAGAATCAAATACAAAATCCTTTCTTTGATTTTCAGTAGTGTTCATATCCTAACTCCTTCCTGTCTTTCCAGTTTTCTCATACCTTACTCTCTGCGCCATATTTTTTGATCCAATGACACTGGTCTCCTTGCTCTTCCAAGAACAAGACACTATCTCTCAGCCCTAGGCATTTATTTTATTTTATTTAATAATAACTTTATATTGACAGAATCCATGCCAGGGTAATTTTTTTTTACAATATTATCCCTTATACTCACTTTTATTCCGATTTTTTTCCCCTTCCTCCCTCCACCCCCTCCCCTAGATGGCAAGCAATCCTATATTTGTTAGATATGTTGCAGTATATCCCTAGACATTTTTTCTGACTGATCCCCATGCCTGGAATGCTTTTTCCCCTCATTTCTGCCTACTGACTTCCCTGATTTCTTTTAAGTCCCATCTAAAATCCCATTTTTTACAGGAAAGGTTTTCCTTAAATCCTCTCAATTCTACTGCCTTTCTTCTTTTAATTATTTCCTATTTATCTTATAATTTGTTTGTACATATGTGTTTGGTTTTTTCTTTCCTTAATTTATGATCTTCTTTGATAGTAGGGACTGTCTTTTGCCAATTTCTGCATCCCAATGCTTAGTACAGTTCCTGGCACATAGTAGATTCTTAATAAATTTTTGACTGATTAAGGTTGATAGAGTTGTGTGATTAGAGAGGAGGAAATATTTGAATGGGTAAATATGCTGGATAATATGGGAGGGGATGAGCTCATAACCAACATCATAGCCATCACTGTCAAATCTGCCTTTGTTATATCTCTCATATATATCCATTCTCTCCTCTGACACTCCATCAACTTTAGTTCACATCCTCATGGCTTTATGCCCACACTATAGCAATAGCTTTCTGATTGGTCTCCCTGCTTCCAGTTTCCCAATTCTAATCTACCTTCCACTCATGCTGTCAAATTGATCTTCCTAACACTGAGATGTGACCATGTTACCTTCCTGTTCAGTAAACTTCAGTGATTCCTCATCACTTTCAAGATCAAATATAAAACTCTCTATTTGGCTTTTAAAGTCCTTAATAACTTGTTCCCTTCCTATACTTCTGATTTTCTTATATCTTACTCCCTTCCATGTACTCTATGTTGCAATGACACACTAGCTTCTTTGCTACTGACACTGTCTTGTGAATGGCTTCTTTCAAGTTTCAGTTAAAGTCTTTTATAAGAAGTTTTTCCTAGTTTTTCTTACTCTTTCTGAAGCTACCCCTAATTTATTCTGTATATATTTTGTTTATACATAGTTATTTACATTTTGATTCCCTCATTAGAGCTCCATGAGAGGCTTTTGCCTTTCTTTGTATCCCTAGAGCTTAGCACAGTGCCTGGCACAAAGCAAACAATAAATGCTACTTGACTGGCAATAGAAGATTTGGCAAAAGGAGAAAGACACTGGGAGAAATGAGGAGAGAAGGCTATTAATCAAGTGGTTTTTAGCTTAAAGAATTCATGGTGAAATTTTTCTAATTAAAGTAAGATCCAAGATCCTCAGCTGAAAGGGTAGAGATAAATTGAGAGGACTGAGAATAGAAAAGAAAATTTAAAGTATTTAATGTGTAATGTGAAATAGGGAAACAGAGATAGGGACTATGATGGGTAGAACCTGAAATAAACAAAAGATTTGAGATTGTGAGCATATTGCTTTATTAAGCAATGCATGCCAACTGTATAACAAGTCAGAAACAGGCTTCTTCAGATTTGCACTGGATCCTGAATATAGGGAGAGACAGATTTTTACTATTAACAGGATGTAAACCAAGATAGATTGCAATCTGATTTCCAATTGGAGAAGGGAGGGCAAAAAGGTACATTTCTCAAAATCAGAAAAAGAAATGTCTCAGTCTCCTCTACGTGTCTGTATTCAGTCAAAGGAACAT
This sequence comes from Antechinus flavipes, assembly GCF_016432865.1. Lineage (NCBI taxonomy): Eukaryota > Metazoa > Chordata > Mammalia > Dasyuromorphia > Dasyuridae > Antechinus > Antechinus flavipes. The sequence goes on from NC_067401.1 coordinate 186,506,532, forward strand.
ATCAGATTGACCAGTAAGTTTTCAGATAAGATATATGGAGTGCTTCAGATGTATAATTCTTTTTTTTTTTTATAAAACAAAAATTTTTAATAGGCATATGTTAAAAATTAAGATAATACAAAATTGTTAATAGGCACACATTAAAATTAATATATAACATATAACACAAAGATTGTTAATAGGCACATATTAAAATTAACACATAATATATAAGATAAAAGTGTTAATAGGCACATATTAAAATAAACATATATAACACAAAGGTTGCTAATAGGCATATTAATAAGGGCATTTTGGGTGGCACAGTGGCTAGAAGGCTGGTCCTGGCATCAGGAAAACTTCTCTCTGGTTGTTGCTCAGTTGTGACAGCCTTGTCCAGCCCTTGTTGTCCCCATTTGGCCTTTTCTTGGCAGAGATCTTCCCTAGTGGATCCAGTGGATCCACTTTGTCAGAGGTAAAATGACTTGTCCAGGGCTAGGCAGGATGTGAGGCTAGATTTGAATTCAGTTCTTCTTGACTCCAGGTCCTGTGCTCTATCTCCTTTTTTTTGTGAGTGGGTTGGGGAGGAGACATTTATTTGGTCACCCCAAATATAGGATTTGGAGGCATGTTACAGTGTGCCTGACCATGGGAAGCACAATGGCAAGTGAAAAGAACATCGACTCTGAAGATAGAGGACTTGAATGAAACACTTGAGTCTTGCAGTGTATCCTTCAATTTCTCATCTTTGTTGAAGTAGTTGTAGGAGGAGTTGGGTTGAACTGTATTCTCTTACTTTACTATGTTGTCTAGTTTCTCCTTTTTCTACTTCTCTTGATTCCTGTTGTTGGAGATCAAATTTTTTGTTTAAGTCTGGTTTTTTCCTTAGAAACAGATGGAATTCCTCTGTTTCACTAAATGTCCATCTTCTTCCGTGGAAAAAAATACTCAGCTTGGCTGGGTAGTTTATTCTTGGCTGCATTCCAAGTTCTTTTGCCTTTCGGAATATCTGATTCCAGGCCCTTCGATCCTTTAATGTTGAGGCAGCCAGATCTTGTGTGACCCTTATTATGGCACCTCAGTATTTGAACTGTTTTTTCCTGGCTGCTTGTAAAATTTTTTCTTTAGTCAGAAAATTCTGAAGTTTGGCCACATATAATTCTTAAAAAAATATATTTTAATGGCATATTATTTTTCCAATTACAAGATGGTTTTCAATATTCATTTTTGTAAGATTTTGAGTTCCATTTTTTTCTCCCTTCCTTTTTTACCTTTTCCCTCCCCAAGACAGCAAGCAATCTGATATAGGTTAAATATGTGTAATCCTTTTAAACATATTTTCATATTTGTCATGTTGTGCAGAAAAATCAGTCTGTAGGGATAGGTAAGTGGTGCAGTAGATAGAGCATCAGCCCTGAAGTCAGGAGGACCTGAGTTCAAATCTGGCCTCAGACATTTAACCTATGTGACCCTGGGTAAGTCACTTAACCTCAATTGCCTCAGCAAAAAAAAAAGAAAAAGAAAAATCAAGGCACACTTTTTTCTTAAAAGAATTTATTTTGTTATCTTCATTAATTTGTACTTGGAAATGCCCATTTTATTTGGTAATGAAGTTTAAAATAAAAAAAAAATTAAGAATATAACCTCTTTGAGGGCAGGGCTTACTTCACTTTTGTATTGAATCTGCAGCATTAGGACAAAGCCTGGCACATATGCCTGTCCCTGTATGACAATGTATGACAGTGGTTTATGTATGAAAATGTATGTTATGTATGTTATGAAAAAAGAAAAAAGAAAAGATACTTAACAGTACAATGCAGAATATGCTTTAGCAGCTTATAGAGGGGAGAAAACATTTTGGATTGAATATTCCAGGAAAGTTTCATGTACTTTGGCTTGGAAGGACAGGGAAAATTTGAACCTGGGAGAAAAACTGGGGAGAAAGTGGGAATATATAAGGCATAGTCAAGGAAATAATAAAATCAGTTTGACTTAGATTCATGATGAACATGATGAACAAATAAGACTGGAGTCAAATTGTGGAGGGCCTTAAATCTTTGGCTGAGGGAATTTACTCAATGTGAATAATGACAGTTTTTGTATAGGATTCTGGCAGACGAAAGTGTTTTTAAGATCCATGGGTCCACTTTGTATTGGACCATCTATCCTCTCTCCTTCCTCTGAGAACATAGGTTCTCTTTAGGGCTTGTCTCTTTTACCATGGCTTAGTTCCTTTCTTCCTTGTTCTCTTTCCTACACAGTATGGGAGCCTATGGATATTGAGTGGAGGAGTGAGTCTTGAAAAGGTTCAGTATAAATCTCCTTCCCTTCTATCTTTCCTCTCTTAGGTATTTGTGGGATGGTGACCATCTCCTGGTATGCCTCTAACATCACCCGAGAATTCTTTGACCCCTTGCATTCTGGAGCCAAGTAAGTATAGGAACTCCTTCTAGCATTCTATTTGCCCCCAGATTTCATAGCCAGTAACAAAGTTTCACAGTCCTATTATACTTTTCAATTCTCAGTTGCCCACCTCAGTCTGAACCCTTCCCACATATTGGTAAGACCCTTGTCCCTTTCAGTTCCCCTGTTCAGCAGTGGCCCCAAAACTCTTTATCTATTCACCATTCCATCTCTGTGCTGCTCCCAGGTATGAACTGGGTCCTGCCTTGTATCTAGGCTGGAGTGCCTCCCTACTCTGCATCCTTGGGGGTATCTGCCTCTGTAGCCACTGCTGCTGCCCACCAGAGAGGACTTCGAACAGGTGAGCCTGGGGAGGAGGCAGGAGAGAGAGGGAGGAGATACAGGGAACTTTGGAGGAAGGGAAGAAGGGACCTCATCATCTGACTCTTGTCTCTAACCTGCTTGCAGTGACAAACGCTACAAGGCTCCCCTGTCTGTACTACCCTCCCTGGGCCATGCTTCTCGTTTGGCCCCAGGGGATTCAGGTAACAGTGAAGCAAGCTTCAGCAAATACGGAAAAAATGCCTACGTATAGAGAGACTTAGGAGGTAGTAAATTCTGCTGTCTTCTGTTGAACCATCGTGGAGGGAACAAGAAAAGGGGTGTGAGCACCAGCCCTGAAGTCAGGAGGACCTGAGTTCCAATGTGACCTCAGACACTTAACACTTTCTCGCTGTGTGACCCTGGACAAGTCACTTAACCCCAACTGCCTCAGGGGGGAAAAAAAAAGAAAGAAAAGGGATATGAGCTCTCCAAGTCAGACCTCATCCCATCGCTTCTGCTCCACTTCAATTCTAAGCAAACTCCAAGCATTCCACCATATATCTAAACCCTACCTTTACTTTGCCGCCAGGCTTCACCTCAAATGTCATATTCCGTCCCCTACAGAAATGTCTGGTTGGACAGTTTTCTCAATATTGCCTCCTTCATTGACTAGACTTTTGGAGATACAGGATGGGGGGGACCACTGAGTATGTGAATTTTGTATAAATAAAAGTTCATATTGCAACCATAGTGGTGAAACAAAGGGATTCATGGGAAGTGGGTTGTGGTGGGTGGAGAACAGGGCAGCATATGAAGATGGGAGGAGAGAGCATGAGTGGGGAGGCAAATATATACAGATCTATATGGTGGATATGCATATAGATGTGCATATCTATAGGTAAATTGTGGTAGCATAAGGCGTGTGTGTGTGTGTGTGTGTGTGTGTGTGTGTGTGTGACGGGGAGAATGTGAGAAAAAGGAGAGAGATAATGGATGTATAATCAGAAAATGAGTTCATATTCCTCCTTTGGCAAGTAACTATTCCAACGCTCAGTTCTTTTGTCTTTAAAATGAGAATGCTTGAACTACCTACTTTATGTTGTAAGGATTAAATGAAACATGGATATAAAAATCTTTAAAGTGCTAAATGTCAGATATTATTGCTGGCTAGAGGATATTAAAGATATTTCTCAAAAGAAGAAATGCTACTTCCCCCCACATTAATACTAAACTAAATTAACTGGTTTAGGAAATTAGTAGATTTCTTTTTGTTGTTTTTTGTTTTTGTTTTGGAGGAATTACACATGCAATTTTGAAATACCTACTCTCTTTGGGAATTTAACAAATTGTCATTAGCTTGTAGTAGCTGAAGTGCTGGTCTTGTACTCAGGTTCAGATCCTATCTTTGACATTTAAATTATCATATGATAAGGCATATAGGAACCTTTTAGTAACTTCAGTTTCCTTAGCTTAAATTGAGGATAATTATTAAAATAACACACACACAGGATCATTGTGATTAAGAGAGTGAGGCTGGTCTCAGAGAGAGATAATAAAGAAAGCTTTTTAATGACTGGGCAAACAAGCTAAAGACAAGCATCATCCCAATGAACAGATAATGACTTGGGATCTTTATATCATCTGTACATGCCACATTGGAGTATTGGATACTAGATTTTAAGTTTCTCTGACTTATCTAAATTTTATCCTTCCACAGTACAACTGGCATCAATTGAGGGTGCTTTCAGACTTATAAAATTGCTTTCATATCTGAAAACATCCATCTCAGGACTCCTGTTCAGTTGTCTATGCTCAGCAAGGAATCACAAAGCAAAAGAGGAAACTGGATTTTTGTGATATAGTCCCAAGCTCATCTAAGTCAGCACATGTACTGATTGTCATGTTCCAGAAATATAGCATTTCTGTTATGGTAAAGGAAAAAGAACTCATGGAAAGAGAGCTTCTTGACTACACATTCCAGGGAAAGAAGAGGAGGGGAAGGAGAAAAAGTAGAGAAGAAGATAATCTCTTTTTTGAAAGTACTAAATAGATAATGATTCCTCGATCAGTAGAGAATTCTGATGCAAACACCTCCTTGTTGCCTTCAAGGGAAGCATCCCAAAAGGTCTATTGTTCCTAAAGCAGCCAAGTGCTTCAGTACTAAGTCACACATGATCAGCTGGAAGCAGCCAGAGCACCTCAGAGCAAGCCCAGTGAAATGGGGCCTTTGCATGTCCACCTCCATATATATTCCATGGCGGCATACTACATAAATAAAAAGAAAGATAAATTTACAAAAATTTACATAACGATTAGAATTACTACTTGGTTCAACGAGCTGGATTTTGTCCCCTCTCTCAACATCCATTTATTTTGGACCTATATATGTGGTCCTAATCACATTCACTTCCGGGGGAGCTTGACTGCCTGAAAGTTTAGCTTCTTTTTCTCATACTCTTTGCTTCATTATATCTACAGGGAAAATTATTTAAAAGTTAGGTTTGGAGCATGTTTAGAGTCTCCCCAATTTAAAGAATAGAAATGTAATTGATCTCTTTTATGGATTAGATTTAGACAGATACTGATTTCCTTTACACAAAAGAAATGTTAAACACAAAAGACCCTGACAGAAACTTAAACAATAATCAATAATTATTACTATATTAAGGACGATTGGGTGGCACAATGGATACAGTGCCAGGTCTTAAGTTTGAAAGACTCATTTTCCTGAGTTAAAATCCAGCCTCAGACACTTATTTGGGTGTATGATCATAAGCAAGTCAATTAGCCCTATTTGCTTCGATTTCCTTATCTGTAAAATGAGTTGGAGAAGGAAATAGCTTTGCCAAGAAAACCCCAAATGGGATCAGACATGACTTAAATGATTGAATAACAACATTTTACTATACTGAAAAGTTAAGACTTAAACAATGGGACATGAAATTTCACTTTGGTCTTAGACAGTCCAAACAATTGCCTCCAGGTCAGTGTTATTTAGCAAGACAGGCTAGGGTTTGAGCTCCTTTGTGTAACCCTGAACAAGTCTCTTAGTCTCTGCTTCAGTTACCTCATCTATAAAATGGGAACACAGCACCTGTCTCCCAAAGTTTCTGTAAGGATCAAATGATATAATATTTGCAAAATGCTTTGCAAACTTTGAGACAGTATATAAATTCTAGTTGTGAAGCTATTACATTTTTCCTCCCTCCAGTAAATTCCAATTGAGAATTGTAGGATCTCCAAAATACCTTGAACTCATAAAATTACTCATAAGACAAAACATATCCAAATTAGGGTTGTTGTTTAGCTACTTGTACTCAATAAAGAAAACACAAAGCACATAATGCAGCTAGGAGCCCCAAGATCTAGATTTAGCTCATCTAGCCAAACACCCTTCTAGCTGTCATGTGACAGTGGTTGCTATGCAATGAAACCAGGGTAGGAGTGTAGTCCTTTCTGCAGCTTCTTCCCATAATGAGAGTCAAAGAAAAAAAAAAGACTGGCAATATCGTCTCTCTCTCTTTTTAAAAAGTTTCTATTCAGGCTTTTCCTGAATTTGTAGTCATTATGGGGATTGCTTTATCATCCCTGAAGTGGCTGAGTTTTTCGATGCTGAGTCTCCTATGGCCAGCTGAATACATCACGGAGTTTCATCATTCTCTAATCACCCACACACTGAGCTAACATGTGGACTGCTGAAGCAAGGCAGCTTTGTGCATGCCCTATTATATAAATAAGTTCAAGGAACTTGGGATAGAATAGGTAAATGGAAAGGGTTAGGGGAGGAGGGAAGAGAGCCTGTGAAAATAGACTGATATTAAAGTAGTATAATAAAAACTAATGGAAGAGATATTTTATTTTGGCCAAGCTGAAACTGCATGCTATCGCCAAAGAAATTAGTTTTGCCTTGACATTGAGGCTGAAAGGATTTGTAGGAACAAGAGAGGTGAGATCCAAGTAAAGGCAGATTTCTATTGTAAGAAAAGTAATTTGTAGGATTCTGCAAATTTTAGAGCTTGAATTAAGGGGTATAGTTTCTCTTTGGCTAGACTTTAGCAGGCCTATCTAGTTACAGAGATTGTGATGTGGGGCCTCAAAATTAGTACTATGGAGGTGATCTGAGGTACCTATTATTGATATAATCATTAGATTTTCTCTGGTGTTTTCTGAGAGAGAAGCCCTTATTTATCTGCCTTAATTTACTTTTTATCTTGTCCTGTCCTCACAGAGTTGGAGGGAGGAAGTTGAAAGCATCATTAAAAATAACATTATATTAGCAGCAAAGTATCATAAGAAAAACTATTAGAAGATTATGTGGTGCAGCCTTGGGAATGATGTAGTAGAAACCCCAATAGCAGTAGAAACCCCAATATTTTTCAAGAAACTTATCATATGTGCAAAAATGTTTGTGGCAGCCCTTTTCGTAGGCTAGAAACTGGAAATTGAAGGGATGCCCATCAATTGGAGAATGGCTGAATAAAATGTGGTATATGAATGTTATGGAATATTATTGTTCTATAAGAAATGACCAGCAGGATAAATACAGAGAGGCTTGGAGAGACTTACATGAACTTATGCAAAGTGAAATGAGCAGAACCAGGAGATCATTATATACTTCAACAACGATACTGTATGAGAATGTATTCTTGTGGTGTTCTTCATTTCTAAAATATGAAGGTTCTCTGGGAACAGGCTTCTTGGGGAGGTTTTCTGGAGGCAGCCTTAGTTTCCGTTCCAAGTAATAATCATCTTAAACACAGCCAGGAATTTAAATATAGTCCTTTATTGTCTCTTCCAAAATAGCCCAGTTAGCTTTCTTCGGTTCCGAGAGCTCTTGTTGCTAGTCTTTTGCCTCTGCCAGCTTCTGCCTCTAGCTCAACTCCAACTCCTGTAAATCTTCCAAACTGAATTTACTTCACTAACTCAGATTTTTTAATGCTCTTTTAGAGATGTAAACTCAAAGGTTGACTCCTCATCTGAGAGTGGGATTATGAGAAGTGTGAATTCACAAAGTTACAAAGTTAACTTTGTGAATCTCCTGTACTTGTGAACTCCAGTGTGTGAGCTCTAATGTGTAAACTCTCTTAAAGATGTGAGCGCTAATGTGAGACCTCTAACATGTGAATTCTCCCAAAGGTGTGAACTCTAAAGGTAACACTAGGATTCTAACATATTCTGATGGAAGGACTGCCTGCCATCTGAGGGAGAGGGTGGAGGGAGGAGGGGAAAAATCGAAACAGAAGTGAGTGCAAGGGATAATGTTGTAAAAAATTACCCAGGCATGGGCTCTGTCAATAAAGTTATAATTATTAACAATGAGAGGATCCAAATCAGTTCCAATTGAACTGTAATGAACAGAACCAATTACACCCAGAGAATGAACACTGGGAAATGAGTGTGGACCACAACATAACATTTCTCCTCTTTCTGTTATTGTTTGCTTGCATTTTTGTTTTCTCTTCTCAGGTTATTTTTACCTTCTTTCTTGTGCAACAAGATATCTGTATAAATATGTATACATATATTGTATTTAACATATACTTTAACATATTTAACATGTATGGGACTACCTGCCCTCTAGGGAAGGAAGTGGAAGGAAGGAGGGGAAAAGTTGATAGAAGTTTTTGTAAGGGTCAATGTTGAAAAATTAACCATGCATATGTTTTGTATATAAAAAACTATAATAAAAATAAATTAATTTAAAAAAAAAAGAAAAAAAGAAAAGAAACTCCGGGCTATAGCTGTGCCACACCTAAAACTATATTATAAAACAGCAGTCATCAAAATCATTTGGTACTGGTTAAGAAATAGAGTAGTCAATCAGTGGAAAAGATTAGGTTCACAGGACAAAATAGTCAATGACTATAGTAATCTTGTGTTTGACACACCCCCAAACCCCAACTTTTGGGATAAAAACTCACTGTTTGACAAAAATTGTTGGGAAAATTAGAAATTACTATTGCAGAAACTAGGCATTGACCCACACTTAACACCATTTGCCAAGATAAGATTGAAATTTAGACATAAAGAGTGATACTATAAGCAAATTAGAACAAAGGATAATTTACGTCTCAGATCTGTGGAGAAGAGGGAATTTGTGGCCAAAGAAGAATTTGTTCATTATTGAACAAGATTAGAGGGGAATTATGATATATATTTTAGATATGTTATGTATATATATATATACATACATATATATATAATTAGAAGGGAATATATAATAAATAATAAACCGAGAAAATATTTTTACATTCAAAGTTCTGCTAAAGGCCTCATTTCTAAAATATATAAGAATTGATTCAAATTTATAAGCATTCAAACCATTCTCCAATTGACAAATGGTCAAAGGATATGAACAGACAATTTTCAGAAGAAATTGAAACCATTTCTAGTCATATGAAAAGGTGTTCTAAATCACTATTGATCAGAGAAATGCAAATTAAGACAACTCTGGAGTACCACTATACACCTCTCAGATTGGCTAAGATGACAAGAAAAGATAATGAATGTTGGAAGGGATGTGGGAAAATTGGGACACTAATACATTGTTGGTGGAGCTGTGAGCTGATCCAACCATTCTAGAGAGCAATTTGGAACTATGCCCAAAGGGCTATCAAACTGTGCGTGTACCCTTTGATCCAGCTATGTTTCTACTGGACTTATATCTCAAAGAAATCTTTTTTTTTTTATTTTAAATAACTTTTTATTGCTAGAACACATGCCAGGGTAATTTTTTACAGCATTATCCCTTGCATTCACTTCTGTTCCAATTTTTCCCCTCCCTCCCTCCATCCCTTCCCCCAGATGGCAAGCAGTCCTTTATATGTTGAATAGGTTACAGTATATCCTAGATACAATATATGTGTGCAGAACCGAACAGTTTTCTTGTTGCACAGGGAGAATTGAATTCAGAAGGTAGAAATAACCCGGGAAGAAAAACAAAAATGCAAACAGTTTATATTCATTTCCCAGTGTTCTTTCTTTGGGTGTAGCTGCTTCTGTCCATCTTTGATCAATTAAACCTCTCTTTATCGAAGAGATCCACTTCCATCAGAATACATTCTCAAACAGTATCGTTATTGAGGTATATAATGATCTCCTGGTTCTGCTCATTTCATTTAGCATCAGTTCATGTAAGTCTCACCAGTCCTCTCTGTATTCATCCTGCTGGTCATTCCTTACAGAACAATAATATTCCATAACATTCATATACCACAATTTACTCAACCATTCTCCAATTGATGGGCATCCATTCATTTTCCAGCTTCTAGCAACTACAAACAGGGCTGCCACAAACATTTTGGCACATACTGGTCCCTTTCCTTTCTTTAGTATCTCTTTGGGGTATAAGCCCAGTAGAAACACTGCTGGATCAAAGAGTATGCACATTTTGATAACTTTTTGAGCATAGTTCCAAATTGCTCTCCAGAATGGTTGGATGTGTTCACAATTCCACCAGCAATGTATCAGTGTCCCTGTTTTCCCACATCCCCTCCAACATTCCCCATTATCTTTCCCTGTCATTCTTCAAAGAAATCTTAAAGAAAGGAAAGGAATCCACATATGCAAAAAAAAAAAAAAAAAAAAAGGCCCATTAGTTGGAAAATGGCTGAATAAGTTATGTTTATATGAATGTTATGGAATATTATTGTTCTGTAAGAAACAATCAGCAGGATGATTTCAGAAAAGCCTGAAGAAATTTGCATGAGCTGATGCTAAGTGAAATGAGCAGAACCAGGAAATCGTACATGGTAACAAGATTACCTGAAAATCAATTCTTTTCAACAATGAGATGATCTGGGCCAGTTCCAATGATCTTGTGATGATGAAAGTCATCTACTCCCAGAGAAAGGGCTATGGGAACTGAAGGTGAATCACAACATAACATTTTCACTCTTTTTCTTGTTGTTTGCCTGCATTTTGTTTTTTTCTCATTTTTTCCCTTTTTGATCTGATTTTTCTTGTGTAGCGAGATAATTGTATAAATATGTATATATATATTGGATTTAACATATATATATATTTAACATGTTTAAGATATATTGGATTAACATATAAAGGACTGCTTGCCATCTAGGGGAGGGGGTGGAGGGAGGGAGGGAAAAAAAATCGGAACAGAAACGAGTGTCAATATAAAGTAATTATTAAATAAAAATTAAAAAATAAAGAAAAAAAAAGATATATTGGATTACTTGCCATCTAGAGGAGGGGGTGAAGGGAAGTGGGGAGTAAATTTGGAACACAAGGTTTTGCAAGGATCAATGTTGAAAAATTATCCATGCATATGTTTTGAAAATAAAAAGCTTTCATAAAAAAATTAAAAAGCTAAAAAAAAAAAAAAAAAAGAAACTGCAGACTACCTTAAGACTATGTAGTCACCTTGTAAATGTAGCTATTGGGAGTTATGTGGCATAACCTTAGAGAATGTGTGTGAAAGAGAGTTGTGCCTGATATCTTTATTCCACTAAGCTATCCTTCAAGGATGTCTGGTTTGTCATCCAAAAAGCCGTGCTGCTATCTTGCATCTGGACCCAAATAAGGAGCCCTTCTTAGTTTCAAAGACCCTGTAATTGAGGGACTTTGCCTCCTCCTGAGCTGAGCAGATACACTAGAATATACATGTGAGTTCTCTCTCCCCTAGGACTCTCCTTAACTCTTTAGTCTACCTTTGCTTCCCCTCTTCTTCCCTACCTCTTGACATTTAAGTAGTGTTTCTTCACTCTCAGCCCCTACTAGATCCCTTTTCGTTAGACCTTGTGTCTTTCACAAAATAAAGCATTCCTTTTGGCTATGACAAATCTTTGTGGGTTTTTCACATTCTGAACTGCTCTCCCAATACTTCATCAAAAGAAAAAGAAAAATCAATATAATTTCATTGACTTATGGGAAACCTTGCCTAGTCTAAATGACAGTAAATTTAGATTTTTTTTTATTTCTTCCTATTCACAAACTTTTTTTAAATATATATTATTTTATTTTATAATAACTTTATATTGACAGAATCCATGCCAGGGTAATTTTTTTTTACAACATTATCTCTCGCACTCCCTTCTGTTCCGATTTTTCCCCTCTCTCCCTCCACCCCCTCCCCTAGATGGCAAGCAGTCCTATATATGTTAGTTATGTTGCAGTATATCCTAGATACAATATATGTTTGCAGAACCGAACAGTTCTCTTGTTGCATAGGGAGAATTGGATTCAGAAGGTAAAAATAACCCGGGAAGAAAAACAAAAAATGCAAAGAGTTCACATTGATTTCCCAGTGTTCTTTTTTTGGATGTAGCTGCTTCTGTCCATCATTTATCAATTGAAACGGAGTTAGGTCTCTTTGTCAAAGAAGTCCACTTCCATCAGAATATATCCTCATACAATATCGTTGTTGAGGTATATGATGATCTCCTGGTTCTGCTCATTTCACTTAGCATCAGTTCATGTAAGTCTCTCCAAGCCGCTCTGTATTCATCTTGCTGGTCATTTCAGTAAATTTAGATGTTGTTTACCACACATAGTTATACCATATTGTGACTAGGCAGGAGAGGGGATTAGAGCATGGGTTATGGAAAGAGTATAGGGACTAAGGAATTTGAAAGCCCAATAGAGAAAGCCATTGGGAGATTGTGGATATCCTAAGTAGGGCAAAGAGAGCTATTATCACAGTGGCAATTTGAGAGGATAAATGTGAGGGGTCCAAAGGAGTAAGAAATAGAATTATAATGGGGAACCAGCTGTTGAGAACAGTTCTTATGAGCATGTTCAAAGTACTTGCATAGCCAGAGAAGTCTATGGTCCCACTCTCATAGGCTTATCTCTTTGTCTCTCTGATATAATTGAGATTTAAACTACAATCTCCAGCAAACTTTCTGATGTGGCACAGCTAGAATTCCCTGTTCCTCCTTAAGTATGCCTTTCTGGTTAATTTTTAAAGCATTGATACGCCTTTTGTGACTGGTTCATATTACTTGATCCCTTTATCCCACCCTGTGACAACCATGATGGCAGATCTTTGGCTGAAAACCAATGTATACCCTTAGCAACTTTGTATCTTAAATTAGAGGGCATATCTCACTGTTCATTTGGATTACTACTCAAAATGCTATTCTGTGGGAAAGGAGTGGAGGTAGACACATGGAAGTCTATCTCTGACTGAAATGATGTTTTCTCATCTATCTATACACTTCTGGACCACATAGCTTTAAATACAAATAAACCATTTTAATTGATCCTAATATAATAGTGCAAATTCACTTGAATTCTACTCCAGACGTGCATGATAGCACCAATACTGCAACACTCCTGGGAAGCCTGATTCTGGGAGAATTGTGATAACTTGTAATGGAAGTATCTTGGGGAGATTTGAAGCCTATTTCATAACTGGTTCTAGTCCTTAACCATATGATGACTAGAACAGTTTTTAATTGGCCATAGTTATATAACCTAACGTGGGGGTGCATTCACAAGGCCTTAGCAGGCCTTATCTCTGCTCTTTTTGGTTGACTTCTTCCAGTCTGATGGCATTCTAGTGAAAGAAGAGATGAGACTATAGGAGGAAAAAGGCTTGGCTCCTCCTTATCCAAAGCAGATATGTGGTCCATGAACAAAGGTTTCAAGTTCTTTGCCTTACTTGTAAGTTGAGTACTTAATGAGGTCTGCAGCCAGCTGGTCCAGTTTTGAGGGGGAAAGAGGAACCTTAGGGACCTAGCCCAACAGTAGCTGAATTAAGGGCTCATCTAATAGCAATACTCTATTTGGATGAGAGCTTAATATGATAAATATTATGTAAAAACTAAATTAAATTTGAGCCAACTCTCTCCCCGAAAAACAAATTGGTATGGGAAGGATGGGTCCCTACAGTCTTGGGGGTATGGGATGTTTGTACTTCTTCCTACATTTTTGAAGTAAACATTCCTTTGCAAAAGCTGATTGATGTTAATTGGTTAAATAAAACTGGGATGCTAATTTCTAGTGGTTTACCATGGAGGAAATATAATCAGAATGAAGACCTGATTTAATATAAGTAGAGAAGAGCTGATATCCCAATCCCTGAGGGATATCCCTTCGAACCTGGAGGGATAAATATTGCCAGCCTGGCTCTGGGAGAGTAAAACCAGAGATTATGCTATATGTTCAAGGAGAATCTGAATAAAGCAAACAAAGCAAGAAGGAGAGAGGAATTAGAATAATCCCTGGGAGGGAAACAGAATAAAAATAAACTTACTGATTGTAAGGGAGGAATTAAAGGCACAATGGACGTACATATCCAATCAGCTTACTCAAATGGCATCCCTCTATGTGGAGCATGCTGTGGAGATGGCTTCTGGAAGAATCAAGATTCTTGTTAGGGAAGTGGCTTGGAAAGATGGGAAACATTCTTGTACATTCTGTAACTCATCCTAGTTGTAGTGGTAAACACATGGTGGAGAAGACTGGGCATGAAGGCTTGTTTTGTTTTGTTTTAAAGAGCTGAATCAGCCCTACTGCCTCACTTTTCCTTCATTTATGTCTGGAGGAATGAGATAACTCCTTCACTGAATTGGACTGGGGAGAGACTTACAGCCAAAACCAACAAGAAGGCTATTGAAATAAATGATCTAGAGCTGAAGTGATGAGCAGAGTGGTGGGTTAAGTGAATGAAGAGGAGATATATATATAAGAGATATGGAGGGAGAAAGAACACTGAGATTACAAGTTTGGGTAACTGGAAGGAAGGTAAATAGTAACAGGAAAGTTCAGAAAGAGATGAGTTTTGGGAAAACATAATGAATTCTGTTTTGACATGTTGATGCCTTTGGGACATCCAGTTTGAGATGTCCAAAAGGCTGTTGAGCTGGAGTTCAGGAGAGACATTAGAACTGAATATATAGATCTAGGAAACATTTTGCAAGGAGATTATAATTGAACTTATGGGAGCTGATGAAATTGTTGAGATACAGAAAAACAAGAGATGAGGACGCAGTATATATGTGGTTATTCTTCAGGATACCCACATTTTTTTTTATTAAATGAATAATATTATTGTTTTTCCCAATTACATGTAAAAAACAATTTTTAATTCTTTAAAAAATGTTTTTTGAATTTCATATCTTCTCTTTTTCTTTCTTCCCTCCCTGAGATGGCAAGCAATTTGACATAAGTAATATAAGATACCCATATTAAGTAGATGAAGATCCAGCAAAGGATTCCGGGAAAGAAAGACAAGTATAAAGGAAAAATCATAAACAATTAAAGTTGAATGACTTTCCCCATTAGGGTTTTGATATTTGGTAGGTTGTTATAAGAAATTAAATAGGGATTTGGGGGGGAATTTTGTGGAAACTGCAGATAACACACGAAAGCCAGCTTATGACACAGAAGTTTAAAACTCATAAATGCATAAAATATATGTGTAGAATTATATAATATCAACATATTTTATCTTTTAATAATGTACATAACCAATAAAAGAAAAAATTCTCTGGTATGAAGGGAGAGCCAAAAAGTTTTACATGGATTTTCCTGATAGTAGGGGGGGTCCATGCCCTTAACACCTGCAATGTGAAAGGAATAACTATATTACCTTCTACCCCTCCCCCCCGGGTTACCTGAATTCTCTCTCATACTGCTATCTCCTGGTAAATTGAGGCTTCTTTTCCTAAAGGCTTTAAGGACATAGTGAACACTGACTGAGGCCCTGATTTATATGAGGTACAAGAGGTAAGAAATCAGTCCTAAGAAAATCCAGGGTCCGGACTATCAGTCAGGTTTGGGAGAACACAGTGGATAATGCTGGACAAAATCCAAAATAAGCAACTGACACTTCCTCACAATTTATAAGGAAAGTACAGGGGCTTTTTGGACTCTTCAGATTTTTTAGGACCCGCATTCTTAATCTGGGTATTCATATGATTCCCATTTATTCAATCATTTATACAACTAATTCTTTTGAGTAAGGCCCAGAATACACCAAAACCCTGTGAGACCTAAAGCAGACTATCTAGTAGGCTCTCCCTTTTGGGACTTATAACACTTTGGGTCTCATATTTTTGAAGTCTTTGTCCATAAAAATCAGATTGAATGGAATCTTTGGCAGTCATCTGTAGAGAGTGTTAGTACTTAGTTATGACTCCAATAGAGACTGATTACTTCAGTTTAATTGCTGATGTCCTGAGCCTCTTCAAAATAACCCAATAAGCCCCAACACTCAGGATCTGTATCCTGAATAATGTAATTTTCCTCTGGTTATTGAGGTTTCTATGCACTAATAGCATGGGCAATTGAACTTCACTAGCAATTTATCAGGAAATAAGTGATGTCATGTGGTATGGGGGTGCTGACAAGTGCTCCCAGTGGGCTGAACTGTGAGTTCCATAGCTGATATGTAAGAAAACCTTCAGGGACAGAATAAATGAGATCTTCATTTACATTAAGTTCTGTATGGTGGTCATGTACCTGTTAGACTGGAGAGAGTAGGACTAGACAATAAAAGGCTGTTCTCTTTGTGAGCAAGACTAGTGGAGGAAAACTGTTTTTCTCTCATACTTTGGTTCATGGAGTCATGTTTGCCTAGATGGTTGCTGATAGCCCACTCCGCCATTCAAATTTCACTAGTTGATCTATATGATTAATGGGAAGAACTGTAACTAAAGCTTGATGTTAGACCAAATTGCTCTCTGAATCAGAACAACTCTTTTAGGAATGTCAACTTTCATCTTTACAGAGCCTCATTGAGGGTATTAGATGGAATGAAAATTCACCTTTTTGAAACTCTTAGCCATCTAAAAACAGAGAGCAGTCTTCATTTGAAGTACTGAATTGACTTAACTATTTTCCAAAAAGTAAGTCATCTGAAAGGTCTCCAAATTGATGAAACTCTGCTGTGAAGAAGATTCAGCTCTACCGAACCCCACTGTCAGGTATTTTTCCTGTAACTTAACGGGTTGCTGTTCAAACTTTTTGTAACCTTCCCAATTCCTTAATGATGAGAGCCCATCTATCTGCTTTCTGCTCCCTCTGTGAAGGAAATCACACATGGGGATAGGTAATGATAAGCTAAGCTTATTATTGATCCTCAAGTCTTATTTTCTTTTCTCTTCCCAATTCTATGTCTTATAATTATGATCTCAGGGGATATTGCATTTTTCTGTGAAAGCACTGGGTCAGAGATTGTACTTTCTGCCAATGGCCTATTGCTCTTTCACTTGTGCTAGCTTCATCAGCCACTTGCCTTCTGCTTTCACTGCCTGATCTTAAAAAAATGAAAGCTATCTTTAGTTTTTGAATGTGCTGAACCAAATTACTTTCACTTTTCTTTTGGTGGCAATCCAGGTTCTCCAGAACAGTTGATAATAACTAAGGAATGTTAGATCTAGTACCTTTTAAAATCTTTCCTGTCAGTCTTACTTAGCTAATCACTTTGAGTTAGTGGAGACTTTCTCTCTGGTTCCACTGAGAAAACTCCAGACTCCCCCAGATCCTTTGCCACTGAGTGACACACTGCTTTATCTGGCTTATCTGAATACTCTGTTTGCATCTCTTTTCCCCAATTTAAACCATAATGTGAGCCATATTTCACTCTAATGTGAGAGAGGACATTTCATACTCTAAGAACTCTAACAAGCTATCTTGTTCTAGGTGGAGATTCAGAGAATGATTTGTTATAAGGGAAAAGGGAGAGGGGCAGAGGTAAGCTAAAAAAGGATAATGTCCCCTTTCAGTATAATGGGACCAACTTATGCTCATAATGACTGAGATTGTGGTGAGAGTAACAGAAAGAAAGCAATGAGATAGTCTTGTGAAAGGGTGTTCTCAGATTTTCTCTAGAAAAGAGGAAGGGCTGGAGGAATTAACAAAGAAGGTATTCATATACATGGCTGCAATGTCATGCTGCTCAAGGAAACATGGTGCCAATGATATAGCCAGGAATGGAGGAGTATTGATCTTTAATGTATGTTCTCTAATACAGGAGTGATCCATAAAATGTTAACCCTGAATTTCTTACTCTGAGACAGTAGGGATTCATATGAAAAGTATGGAAAAGTATGATAAGAGAGGGGATAAAGATGTCTTTCAATATTTTTCCAGGGTCCAAAAGAACGCAAATACTAGAATTGGCCATGTTATGATGAATAGCACCAATTAGATTTAAGTGATAAGTCTCACTTATTAACAGGAGAGCAAAGGTATTTTTGTTTGTTGTTTAGTCTTTTTAATTACAGCTCATTTTTCATGATCCCATGAACCAATTGTACATGGGGTTTTCTTGGTAAAGATACTGGAGTGGTTTGCCATTTCATTCTCCAGAGTAAATGGGTATGGCTTTGAAAAGTATATAAATGCTTTCTTTCCTTTGAACCAGAATAAAAAGGTGTAATATTGCAAACTAGAGATCAGAAAACAGACTACTACAGCTGAAAAGTGAAGTCTATACAATGAGGTATGGCCATTTTAATGGTTTGTTTTGTTTAACTGATTTTCTTTCTTACAAAATGGAGGGCTCTGGGGATGCTGAAAAGTGGTATAAAAATCCTGAAGACAGAGGCAAAGCTGCCACCACTTCACAAAGATCTACCATCAGTATAAGGATCTTTAGCTTTAGCCAAATTTCCTATTGGCCACAGAAGGCTGTGATTCAGTGGAACTTTCCATGCTCCTCATATCCAGTGGCCAGAAGATATGAAATCTATACCACCCAAGGAAGGAAAAGGAAAAGGGTTTTCCACTACAGGAGCTTCTTGATTTTTTCTATCCTCTGCATGTAGTCTCCCAGGGCTTCCATATGTCCTGGGAAAATGGTTCATGTTCTCCTCTACTGGCAAGTCTCCTTTCTCCCTGAATGGTTCAGACAATTCCTCCTCAGTAGAGAGGATTTGGGGAACCAAAGAATGAAATTGTTGGGCTTTACTTCCTAATGATACAGGCAGATCAAACTTTCTGCATAGTTATGGTGATAAATTTAATTTTATTTTAAAATTTACATTTGTATAAGCATTTTTTCTCCCTCCAATATGATTTTTAAAAAATTTATAACAAATTTTTGTTGTTCAGTTCTTCATGACGTGGGATTTTCTTGGTAAAAATACTAGAAAGGCTTGTCATTTCATTTTTTATCTCATTTTACAGATGAGGAAACTGAGGCATATAGGATTTAGTGATTTGCCCAGTCACAGAGCTAATAAGTGTCTGGGGTTGGATTTGAATTCAAGTTTTCTTGACTCCTGGTCTGGTGCTCTATCCACTGTGCCACTTAACTGCCCTAATAACAAATATACACTATCATATGAAACAATTTTCCACATTGGCTATATCCCCCAAAATGTGTTTTATTCTTAATTTTAAGTCTATCAACTCTCTGGCAGTAGATAATGTGGTTCATTTATGGTCCAGTAGAATAGTTGCTGGTCATCCTATTGATCAGAATTTTGAAATCTTTCACAGTTGTTTTTCTTTATAAACTGTACAAACCATTCTTTTAGTTATGCATATTTTGCTTCTATATTAGTTTACAGATGTTGTTTCCTCTAAAACTGTCCGTTATGTTATTTCTTGTGGCACAGTAATATCCCATTATATTCATAAACATTTAGTCATTTTCTACTAAGAGGAAACCCCTATAGAACCTGTAGCACTACCTGAAATCTTAGTTGCTTTATTGAAGCTGAAGATTTTTCTCTAGTCCCTAATTTTAGCTGTGAATCTATGCTTTTTTTCCCCCCTAGTGTGTTTCTTGTAAATAACATATTGAATTGTTTCCTAATCCATTTTCCTATCTTCTTCTGTTTTATGGGTGAACTCATGCACATTTATAGTTGTATTTATTAATCTCCATTCGATTCTCTTGTACTTTACTCTTTGCTCCTACCCCTCTTTACAAATAATGAGGCAAGAAAAGAGGGAATTTGTCTGACATTTGTGATCTTATAAAAGTATTTAATCATCCTTTTTCAGTTTAGAAGTTAGATTCTTGGAATGCTTGTTCCCCCACTCTTTCCTCAATGATCATATCTTAGTACCAATTATGTGATGATATTCCTTCTTCTGTCTGCTCCTCTCAAGTGGATTTTTTTTTTGTCCTCTCAAGACCATTAAATAGAACACAAATCCTCTATCATTTTTTCTCTTTCTCTTTTAGATATTAGAGTTCTGAGAAGATTCTCCCCTTTTTAATAATTCATCTTTTCAATTAATTATGTGTACCTTTCTGTTTCTCTTAGCTCCTGCCTTTGCATGTACAAATGTCTAATCAGTTTTGACCTTTTCTTCAGAAGTACATCGAAATATTCTATTAAAAGTGTCCCTTCTCTTTGCAATATATTTTTTCTCAGTAAGAACCCCTGGTTATAAGTCTTTATTTCTTGACTTCTCCATTCCTATAAAAGGGCTGAGTAAGTCTCTTGTGATTCTGACTGTGGCTCCTTGCTGCTTGGATTCCTTTTTTGACTTCTTGCAATATTTTTTCTTGGACCTGGATACTCTGGTTTGGACCATACCATTCCTGTGATTTTCATTTTGGGATTTCTTTCAGGAGGTAACTTTTAATTGTTATTTTACTTCTAAGAGATTTGAGTAGTTTTCATTTGTAATTTGTAATAATGTTCAAATAAGAAGTCCAGACTTTATTTAAAAAAAAAAAAAAAAAAGCATTTTCAGAGAGTGCAATAATTCATTATCCTTCCTTAAGCTATTTTCCAAGGCAATTGTTTTTGATGTATTTTTTACACTTCCCATTCTCCTAATTGTCTAGCTTTATTTTAAAGTATCATATTTTATTGTTTTCTGTTCTATCCATCCTGATTTTCAAGGCATTTGCCCTTGGGTGAAGTTTTCTACTGAATATCCTAAAGTAACCATTTTTCTTGCCTCTTTTTCTTCCAGCTTTTTAATTCTGTATCATTTTTTCTTGGTTTGCTCATCTCATCCACTTCAGTATCTTGAGGCAGTATCTACAAATGAATGCCATGGGCAGGGCTTCCTGGTCCTGTATATAGGATGCTATATTTGGATTCTCCTTCCAAGAAATTATGGAGTTATTTTGGTGCCGAGGTCTGCTTAGAGACTCTTCTTGCCACAGGACTTGGGGACTTCCTCCTCCATTAGCTTCTCAAGCTGCCAGACTATTCCCTTGTAAAGCACCCACCACAGGCTTAATGGACCACTTAAGGTGGATTTTATCTATAGCCTTTTTCCTGAAGCTGGTTTCAGGCTACTTAGTTTTAAGTTGGGCTCCTCTTGCCACTCCCTGGGCTGATCTTTGAACTGGGATTCTGTAGCCCAAGGTTTCAGGATGGTTCGGGCTGCTAGTACTGAGCAGACTCACTCAGTTACTTCCCTGGCCCTACACTATCCTATGTATCTTAGGGTCCCTTAAGAATGCTGGAGATTTCTCTATGGGTTATTGGACAAAGTAAAGTCTATAGGTTATTTCTTTTTTTGAGTGACTTTTAGGTGGTCTAGGCGCCTCTCAATTCAAATATCCCCTTCTCCTCTTAAAGTTAGTTGCATTTGAGACTTTGAAATTTTTTCATGAAGGTGGGTCCTATTAGTAAATAGAAATTTATTATTTTACTTCTAATCCAATTTCCATACCATCACTACCAAGTCCCTTTTTTCTCATCTGCAAATTTTCACAGTTCCTGGCCAAATATTTCAAAACACTTTCCAGGTTCTGTGAGGATCACAGGAAGTAAAATTGGAAGAGAATTTAAGAGATCATCTGATTTGATCTCCTCATTTTACAGATGAGAAAACAGAAGTCCAAAGAGAACCGACTTCCCTAAGATCACACTTTCCTAATTGGAAGAGTCAGACTTTTAAGTCTCCTAATTTAAACCAGGGCTTCCCCCCCATGTCCTAGTCTACAACAGGAGTCCTGAGACTGATAATATTTCTCAGACCTCAGGTTCTGCTTCTAGCCCAGCCCTTACTACCATTGCCTAAAGAAGGGGTTCTGTCATTTGTAAAATATCGTTTTACTACTTAACCCTGAGCAGTCACTTCATTTGCAAAAGCCCTAGCATTACTTGCTATTTTATATTGCCAATCTCTCCTAATTTGCAGGGTATCAGGGTATCTCTGGCCACTGACCTTTGCAGTATCAACAAATTCTACCTGGCTCACCTCCTTTGAGGCCTTCAGAGGTCTCTGGCTATGATTTCTTAAATCGTAGTTTAATAACCGATAGCGCACTCAAGCACAGCCATGTGCAAACTTAAAGTCTTTATTATATATGCTCACATATTAACCTGACTTGTTAACTCCCTAGTGAACACGTGGTATGGAGACCTACATCTTCACTATCAAGCTCCTTGCCTCTCTTGGCTATCCATCCATTCAGCTCAACCACTACAGGATAAAGAGAGCGACCTCCTGCTTCAGTGGGCTTAAAAAGGGTCTGTGAAGTCACACACACAGCCAATCAGAGAGGGAGCCTTCTCCCGTTAAGAAGCTATCTCCATATGACAGGAGCCCTGCCCATGGGCAGTCCCTAACCACAGAAAACTATTTTCGGGCTTCTCACACCTCCTGCTGCACTGTGGTGACCCATTTAAAGAACCCTTACAGTCATTCTTCCACAACATGTTTTTACACACACACAACATACACATACACATATCTGTATGTTTATATAAGCATACATTTCTCCCATTCCCACTTTCTACTTATGCATTAAGTCACTAAGTATCCGAGCATATGAAGATTTAATTTGGAAGGTTTCATCAATTTCATCTCTTCCTCCTTAATGTGATTTTTTTTAAAAAAGGCTATTTTCATTGTTCTCTTCTGAGAAATACTTATCTGCACTGCAATATCTAACATCCAAATACCTCACAAAAATTGTTTTTTTGCCTCTTTCCTAACTCCTTTCCTTACCTTTCCAAAGAGTATCTATTAGGAATACTTTTTAGCTTAAATTTCCTTCTTCTGGTATGGTTTGCAGCAAGAATGTCATGATTGACATAATTTATTTCCTCTAGCAATTCAGTCACCGGAAAAGAATCTCACATTTAGAATAAAGTTTATAGGTGATCTAAAAACTGTGTTAAGACAGGTGTTATAGTAGAAGAGAGTGCTGGGCATCAAGTCTTTTTATTCTTTTCTTTTTTCCTTTAAATATTTTCATTTTCCCAGCTAAAATTTTTTGTTTTGCATTTGTTTTTAAATTTTGAGTTCTAGATCCTCACCCCTATCCTTTAAGAAGGCACTCCCCTCCCCCTCAAAAAAAAAAAAAAAAAACTGTCAAGAAAAATAAAGTTAAAAAAAAAAAAGAGTGTGCTTCAATTTGTACTCAGTTAGTTCTTCAGAGTACTCATGGATTACTGTATTGCTGGGAACAGCAGTCATTCACATTGCTATTACTTTGTACACAGGACATTTTACTTTTCGAGTTCATGGAAGGCATTCCAGATTTTTCTGAGAACATCCCAAGTTCATCATTTCCCATAGAATAATATTCCATCATAATCACATACCACAATTTATTCAGCCATTTCCCAAATAGTGGGCATCCCCTCAGTTTCCCATTCTTTGCCCTGAGAAGAAAGCTGCTAAAAATATTCTTGTACATATAGGTTCTTTTCCTTTTTTAAAATCTTTTTTGGGATTCATGCTTACTGGTGGTATTGTTAGATCAAAGGATATATATGATTTTATAATCTTCTGGAAAATGACTCATTTGTTTTTTATAAATTTGGCTCAGTTCCCTACATGTTTGAGAAATGAAGCCTTCATCAGAGAAACTTTTTCAAAATTCTTTTTCCAATTACTACTAATTGTATTTCCATTCTCTCTCCTTTTACCATGACCCTCCTCAAAAGTGTTTTACTACCAACCACTCCCTGTTCCAATATACCTTTTCCTCTATTACCTTCTCTTCGCTTCTTATTTTCCTGCAGGATAAGCAAATTTCTATACCCATATTGAGCATATATGTAATTTCCTCTTTAAGCCAATTTTGATGAGAGTAAAGTTCACTCACTACCACTCTCCTCCACCGTAAAGCTTTTTCTTGCCAGGCCTGGAGTACTGAAGATTCATTTTCCTAAGTTCAAATTTGGCCTCAAACACTTACTGTGTTACCCTGGGTATTTAACCTATTTGTCTGTTTCCTTGTCTGTAAAATGAGCTGTAGAAGGTAAACCAATCCCAATTGTGGTCATGAAGAGTTAAGACTTAAAATAACTGAACAAAACTCTTGTGATTTTTGCACCCTCTGCTCCATTTCCAGACATTTCAAACAGCATTACTTTTAGTAACAAGAGCCAATTGGCTGCGGAATTAGTTATAAGGACCAATTCTTCTTGTCCATTTGACTAGAAAACCCCAAGGACACAGACAGGGTCAATAAGCTCTCCAATTTCTTCTGCAGTTTCCTCTACTCTGTCAAAATATTTTGGAGACACTTTTGTTTCCCAAAGTTAAGGCCCCACAAACAGGCTGTACCCTTAGTTTGTTATAACAACAATCCTTTGCACTCTGAATGATCTCACCCTCTGGCAAAGTGTTCACTGCTCCCTATTTCCCAGGGACTTGAGAATTATCCATCACACTCCACCACATACTTACAATCCCTGTTTCTTCTAACAGCCAAGTGAATGGAACCAGACATTGCACCCTTGACTTAGCAAAGTCCTTCCCCTCAAGAAGACTTCTACTTGCATGCATTTTCTTCACTTTGAAATTAATTAAACTTCTGTTTGATCCCAGACTCTTCTCTAGCCTACTCTGTTTAGCTCAGGCTATACAAAAATTTAGAAGCCAGTTCCAGTCTAGTTGACAGTTCATTATCTCAGTAGGTGGCCCAATCAAGCACACATATAGATTGTTTGGAAATTAAGTAAAAAGAAAGAGCATAAGACACTAAAGGAGAAACCAGGAGAGAAAGTGATAAGATGATGGTTAAGAGTGAGGACCAAATAAACATTGAAAGGGGGAAAATGAGGATAGAATTATGAGAATGTCCTTCTAGGACCTGAACCATCATACTTATCTGCAACAAATAAAATGTCCACTTGATACATCTAGGCTTTTTCTTAGGGCTTTATTAAAGATACATAGATTGGACAGGATTTAGTTCCATATCACTTCCCCCATTTAAACTGAAGCACTGAGGGTAGGAGTTGGAGAAGAGGCTCTCATTTCCCCAGAACTTATCTTTCTTGTTGGAAAAGAAACAGGATTAGGAGATATACAATAGATATGGAGAAAAAGAATCACATGGCATTTTAAAAATGCATAGAAGAGACCAAAAGAAGGTTCAGAAAGAGAGACAAGCAGGACAGCTCTGAAATTAACATGTATTATATCCTTTAAAGAATGCAAGATATATGTAAGAATTTTATGTGTAATCATATTTTGTGACTTCTGTGTATTTGGAAATGCTGATTTTGATGATATTTGTGGCATACAGAATGACAAAATAAAATAATCCTGTCTTAAGAAGTTGTAAGGTCCCAATAGTTTCATCTTTTCTCTGGAAGAGGTAGGGGTTTTTGTCCTTGGGGAAAGGTCTCCACTTACACTGTCCACTTCAAACACCTGGAGACAGAGTTGAGGCATTAGTTATATGGGAAAGGTGCAGGGGAAGGTGGGTAGAATAAGGTAAGGTATAGAGAGAAGAAAGAAGAGTCTTTTATGGAAAAAGAAGTTTGGTCTTTTTCTCCCCTCTGTGAGTTTATTTAGATTATTTCATTGTAAGCAAATGTGAGTGTCAATACACATGAGAGGAAAGGGGAGGGTACATTTTCTCAAGTATAAAATAAATTAGGAGAAGAGGCAGAAGTAGATTGGCTTAATGAAGGATTAGGAGAACTGGGGGGGGGGAGGGGAGGGAGGAAATGGGATACAGTCTTACCGAGTCTCTTGATGTGTGCCAAGGCATCGGACTGTACAGTATCTAGCTCCACAGCTAACACAAGTATAAGGAGAAGGGAAGCCACACACTGCACAAAAGGGGCGCTGGGGCCGGGCAGGGGGCCCTGCACAGGCTGTGAGATAGTTAGGGCCCTCAGTCACACTTAAGTTCTGGAAAAAGTAAAGGAGTAGGAACATGGATCTAGAGTTACCTCTTTATTGCACAATTCAACTTTGCCCCCTTATATTGCTTCCTTGATATTTCTATTTTCCCAGCCCCATGACCCCTAAGTTTTCCCATTTTTCTCACCTGCTCTTCCAGAAGGGCCTGGAAGTTCTTACGAAAACGAAGTTTAAAATGATCACCTCTAGTTTTCTTCTTTTTCTTTCCTAAAGGGGAATGAGAGAAGTTGTTCACAGAATAACTTCTGTGAACAACTTTTTAATTATTCTGTGAACTTTTCCAATCTCTTTTTTTCCCCACACTTTTCTTCACCTTGAGACTAATATCCCTCAAGTCCATCATACTTCCACTCTACCCACTTCAGAGAATTGTGTTTTTTCCCTCCCTACCACTTAAGTTTTATCTTTCAACTTAAATCACCTATTATGTCAAAAGCAGAGGTCACAGGTCATGAATTGAAAAATAAGAGCTATCTAGGAGGAAAAAAGAGAAGTCTTCCAGCTCCAAGTTTAATAATCTTTCTATATGACCATGCTATTCTATGAATTTAAATGTGACTGAGGATTCCAACTATGCAAAGTGATTTAGAATCTTAAGGGATCTGCTAACTCATTTAGCTCAGAGAAGAAAAAGTGACAGTCACTGCTCACAGAGGGAGAACTGGGGTTAAAAAGAAAGTACCCCTGACCATCATTACCTTTTTTCCTTCATCAGGATATTATTTTTTTTTCCTTTGTAAGCTTTGTTTTACTAACTAGTCTAGTTTCTCACTTTTTTGGCCTCTTTTACTTCTGAAGTACTGGAGTGAATCCTCTGACAGACCTGATCTGACTGAGGATGAATACATTCACTCAAACAGGCCTCATCTTTCTACAAAGAACCTGGCCCTAGAACTCTACCCCTGTTGACCGTGAGGCAAAAACAGGGACTGAATATCTTCCCTGCCTCTCACCTCTTCCTTCATATACTTGATATATATATATATATATATATATATATATAGAGAGAGAGAGAGAGAGAGAGAGAGAGAGAGAGAGAGAGAGAGTATTTACATCTATATATTTTGGTGGTGTTTCTGTGAGTTCCTCAAGGATGGAGCCCATTTGCTTTCATCTTTCTAAACCAGTACCTAACACAGTTTCTGGGATATTGTGCACACTTGTTTAACCAAAACTAAATTAAGAAACCCGTATTTTTAAATTCCAGCTCTTCCACTTATTCTTCAGATGTTCTTCAGCAAATCACTACTTATCTCTGAATCTCATTTTCTTTCTTTGTATGACAGAAGTTGGAAAAAACCACACCCACACAGACGGCTTTACCCCACTGCCAAGAGCAGAGCCCATGACATCAGAGAGGTTACGAGTCCCTAATCCAGATCTCTTTAGATCCCTTCCATCTTTAAATCCCAACCTCTAAGGGCGCAGCAATCCATCGTAGTCCCCAGGTTTCTCTCACTCAGCCTCACCGGTGTCGGCATCATCGTCGAACTGCGGCAGCCTCTTCCCTAGCTGGGGAAGGCCGGCATGGGGGTCATCCTGGAAGTTGTCGTTCTCCAGGGCCTCTAGCTGTCTGTTGATTCGGCGCTGCCGGGCCGCCCGGTCCAGCACGCGCCGCTGTCCGGGATCCTGGGACCGCACTGCGTGGAAGAAGGGAAAACGGGATCAGGCGTTGTCGTTAAGGGATAAGCCACCCAAGGAGGGGTAAGAGGCTGCAGGGCCCGACGGACCCATGGAGAGCCTCAAACTCACCTGAAGTCTTCTTCTCCACCATGTTTGTTTTAGTCGGCCCACAAACTTCCGAAGGGAAGGCGCAGACGCTCGCCAGGAAGCTCCGATTTGCTAAGATCACATCTACTTCCGGCGGAAACTCTTTACGTCAGAGAAATGACGACCAACGCCACCATTTTCCTTAAAGGCACCAAGCTCAGTCGAACCCTAGGCCCTATCGCTGCCATCGTGTTGCCTAGGAGACGAGGCAACTTTACGCTTTGTAAAAGCGAAGTCACTCCCGGTAGTACCTATGTCCTCAATTTCCCCATTTGGATGGCCTCTGGGTTTCCTTCCAGATTTAAAAATCTGATCCTATGACTTTTTGGATTTAGAAACTTTTCAGACATATAAGCTGATAAATAATGAAATGAACAGAACTTGGTGAACAATTTATTCAATGTCCCTGCTATAAAAACAACGAAAAGCTCATTATGTGCATTCATACAATGAGAATTCATAATTCTAGAGCACCAGAAATAAAATATACTATCAATGAAAGAGAGGTGATGAATTTAGGGTGTGGACCGAGAAATATATTTCTATGTCTATACCTAAACATTTATGGACATATCTTTTTTTTTTTTTAATAGCTTTTTATTTACAAGATATATGCATGGTAAATTTTCAGCATAGACAATTGCAGAACCTTTTGTTCCAACTTTTCCCCTCCTTCCTCCCACCTCCTCCCCCAGATGGCAGGTTGACCAATCCATGTTATGTTAAATATGTTAAAGTATAAATTAAATACAACATATGTATACATGTCCAAACAGTTATTTTGCTGTACAAGAAGAATCAGATTTTGAAATAGTGTACAATTAGCCTGTGAAGGAAATCAAAAATGCAGGCAGACAAAAATAGAAGAATTGGGAATTCTATGTAATAGTTCATAGTCATCTCCCAGAGTTCTTTCTCTGGGTGTAGCTAGTTCAGTTCATTACTGCTCTATTGGAACTGATTTGGTCCATCAGAATTGATACTCATGTAGTATTGTTGTTGAAGTATATAATGATTTCCTGGTCCTGCTCATTTCACTCAGCATTAGTTCATGTAAGTCTCTCCAGGCCTTTCTGAAATCATCCTGCTGGTCATTTCTTACTGAACACTAATATTCCATAATATTCATGTATCACAATTTATTCAATTATTCTCCATTTGATGGGCATCCACTTAGTTTCCAGTTTCTGACCACTACAAAGAGGGCTGCCACAAACATTCTTGCTATGTGCATATCTTTAAATAGTCATAAGGAGAATTTGTTTTTCTTCCTATACATATTTTGTACAAGGATTTATTTTTCTTTCCCCCATAACATGAGGTATTGGGAAGTAAAAAAAAAAAATATTTTTTGTTAATTGTTTTACTTTGTTACAAGAGAATTTTACAGAAAGAATGAGGGGAATCTGTAAGTAAAAACAAAATACATCAATAACGTTTTAAAAATTCATAACTATTCAAGTAACCAGCATTAACAAATGGGGGAATTAGGCTTGAAGAAGACACGAGTCTTGAAGGAAAGTAGGATTCTAAGAAGTGGAGGTAAGTAGGGAAAGCATTCTAGGCAAGGGAACAATTTTAGCAAACACAGAAAAATGAAAGATTGAATATGTGGGAACAAGGTAGGTTGCATGTGGATAATGAATAATTTACCAAGATAGGCTGAAACCAAATTGTGATGATAATTTCATTGTATAATATGCTCCCCAAGAAGTAGAGGGGAGAGGCCCTGGGAAATGTCCTCTTTGAAAGCTGCTCAGGATAGTTAAAATGGACAGGGCCCCAGATTCTAATCCTAATTATTTTTCTGTGCCTTTTGTCTTTGGGCGACTTATCTAAACTTTTTTGTGATGTTTTTTAAACGATAAAGTAAATGGGTTGCTTCTAGCTTTGCATCCTAAACGTTAGTGCTCTCTCTCTTTACTCTATAGCCTGTTTTCTTCCTCCCAGTCCTTCACCCCTTTCCTTTCTCCCAGTCCCAGTTTACCTTTCCTTTCTATTAGTCTACACTCTCCTCCCTCGGAAAACCCTTAGAATATTAAGGCTGGAGGGGACCTCAAAGACAGATCATCTAGTCCGTTTAAAGGTGAAGAAACTGAGAACTAGAGAAGAGGAGGAAACTTTTTGAAGGTCACACAACTAATTAGTAACAGGCAGGACTGGAACCCAGGTCTCCAGATTCCCCTGTCCCACAAACATCTACAATCCCCTCTTCTTCCTCTTAATTTTTTTCCTTCTTAATTCTCTGCAATCGTCCAGTTTCATTTTCCCTAAACCTTGTCCCCTTTCGTCTGGAATTTCTTCCTAATCCCCTTTCCCAATCCCCTTTCCCCATCCCCATCCCCCATTCTCCCACATCCTCTCCTCTTTCGCCTCCCCGCCCTACTCTCCCTAATTTTCCCTGCCCACTTTCCTATACTTGCTCTCCGTAAAGCTTCGGCTAGTCCAAGAACAATCCCCGCCTTGTCTGAGAGTAGAATTTCGGTTTCCGTCGCCTCGGGTTACGTCTTTTTTTCCCCTCCTGGTATTCCCGAGCGCCCTTTCCTCCCTCCCTGAAGCTCTCTCCCGTTCTTTCCCTATTCTGATGGTTCCTTTCTTTAGCTGGGCTCTCTAAAGCCGATTCCTCCGTAGTCCGGGACGGCTTGCGCCCGCGGGTGTCTGGCCTGGTCTGTGTCACTGTCCGCAGCCAGTCATGAGCTCCCTAGGTTCGCCTCGCCTCTGGCTCAGGCTTCAGCTGGAACTGCCCCCTGTGTTGCTGCTGCTGCTGCTGCTGCTGCTGCTGGGAGCCACAAGCGCCTTGGCCTCTTCGTCAGCTTCTGTAGCGGATGACATCGCCAACCTCAGCGGTGGGGAGAGAGTCAATCCTGGTCAGTGGCCGCGGAGTGCGGAAGGGCCCATAGTTGGGAAGCTGGAAGAAGCGATCTGGGTTTGAGGTGGCGTGGAAGGGGAGAGAGGGCCAGGCCTCCCAAGTCTGGAATCCCCGGGTGGGGAAACGGAATGGGAAGTTTGAGAAGCAAAGCAAAGTTCCCAGGCAGTTTTCTCTGGCTTCTATTTTCATCCAGAAAGAGTGCAACAAACACATTAGTCCCCCCTCCCCCCTCCCTTATTATTATTTTTTTCCGCTCTGATTACATCCCCTTTTCCTTAGCTCTGCTTCCCCATCTGACATTCTTATTCCTACTTATGTGCAGAATTGGAGCCTGGCTAAGAGACATAAGCAGAGGCTGAGGGGGAACATTTTAATAGAGGTAGGGGAAATTGCAGAGATTTAGGAACTAAAAGAGAAGGGTTCGAGAAAGAATTAGGAGGGCTGGAACAGAATTAAGATATGTAATACTCCTTGAGTTTGGGTTAGATGCTTGAGCCTTAAACTACCTAAATCTGTTTCCTCATCTATAAAATGAAGGCTTTGTATGACTTCCAGTTCTAGATCAATGACTTTGTTTTCTTTGGGTTAGGAGTGGAGGGCTAGGAGTATTTTTTGGGGGAAGGGAAGAACCTTATTCATTGGTTATCATTTCAGATAAACTACTAGTAATCACTGCTGCAACAGAAGAGACAGAAGGATATCTGAGATTTCTGCAGTCTGCAAAATTTTTCAATTACTCTGTTCAGGTGAGGAACCCCCATGGGCAGTTGGGGATGTGTGCTGGGGAAAGGAGGCAGGAAGAGGTTTGTACTGCATGTCAGAGGAGCAAGGTTTGTCTGGCTAAGGCATTTCTTCTCTTCCTTCAACAGACACTGGGCTTAGGAGAAGAATGGAGAGGAGGAGATGTGGCTCGAACAGTTGGAGGGGGTCAGAAGGTTCGATGGTTGAAGAAGGAGATGGAGAAATATGCTGAAAGAAAGGACATGGTCATCATGTTTGTAGACAGGTATGGGGTTGGGAATAACTGATAGAGTTTGGGGTGGGAAAGGGAAAGATCATTGGAAAAGACCTTGAATGAGCAAAGATTAAAGATCATGAGATCATTGATTTAGAGCTGGAAGGGAATGTCAGAGATCATCCAATCTTATCATTTTTCAGACCCAAAATGAGACCCAAAGGGTCCATAATAAATTTCAGAAGCAAGATTTAAATTCTTGTTAAGTCAACAAGCATTTATTAAGCACTCTGAAATGCATCTACTGTGCTAAGTACTGGGTACACAAATGCAAGCAAAAAGAAGAAAATTCTTGCTCTCAAGAACTTTACATTCTAATTGGAAAAAATAATACATAAGAGTGAACTGAGGAAGGAAAGTATGGTGGCAAAGTCCAGAAAATCAGAAGCACAGCTAGGAGAGGCATGAAGGATGCCTTTAGTTTGAACCTTTTCTTAAAATGGAGGTTCTGAAAGGAATTCAAGGCCACAGGAGATGAGGGAAATTCCAGGATGAGGTTCCAGGATGGTTCACAGAGCACTACCTCAAAATAAAGATTCCAGGAGGAACTCAACTTGGGACAAGGGGACTCTTGGATACAGAGGGATGTCTCTGGACAACAGGGCCACAGAGACAGTTCTCTGACTTCAAGTTCAACAGTCTTTCTATTGCACCAAGTTTAAAGGCAGAAATGGCAAGTGGGAAGTGAGAAGACTGTGGTTTTAAAGTTACTTTCCTCCTCCTCCACATAGCTATGATGTACTTCTAGCTGGGAGCCCCAAAGAGTTGCTGTGGAAGTTTCTTCAGAGTGGCAGCCGCTTGCTCTTCTCAGCAGAGAGTTTCTGTTGGCCAGAGTGGGGGCTAGCAGAGAGGTACCCCACTGTGGGAAATGGAAAACGTTTCCTCAATTCTGGAGGTAAGAGTCCAGGGGAAGCTGTGCAGCTGGGCCACTTTAGTGACTGAAGCTAGATCATTCTCAGAGTTGGAATGAAGGACATGGGATGGAATGGAGATGGCCTGGACACCTGATCTCAGACAGGAACTTATGGAATAGGGAAGACAAGCTCCTGGGCCTCTAGGAAATTCTAGAGATAAGATTTGGCACAGAGAGCTAGGGGCAGGGGTGTTATATAATTGGTTTCTCCAGAATCAGAAGCTTGGTTTCCAAAGTTTGCTCAATCTGGACAGGTTTCATTGGCTTTGCACCAACTATCCATCATATTGTTCGTCAGTGGAAATACAAGGATGATGATGATGACCAGTTATTCTACACTCGGCTCTACCTGGATTCTAGACTCAGAGTAAGGAGAAGGGTTTGGGAAGAAGTCTGAAATACCTAGAAAAAGGGCTATCTTATCCTCTAGAGGGGTGGTGATGGGGATTCACTGGTGTAGAGAGAGGGAAAGTAATGCAGTTGAAGGAAAATCTGGGAGGCTGGGAAGATGGAAAGAAGTATCAGGGTATATGAAAGAAATATGGGAAGAAAAACATTGGAAAAGAAGTTCTTTCAATTAACCTCTCCTATTCTGACCTTTCTAGGAAAAGCTTGGCCTGGCTTTGGATCACAAATCTCGAATTTTTCAGAATCTCAATGGAGCCATAGGTCAGGAAGATGAAAGGGGGCGCAACTAAAGTTGATGAGCAGTTGGGAGATTTTCATGGACAATTGGGTTGTCTGATATTGGGAAAATCCCAAAATTAAGAGGAGTACTTCATGTAACTATTGTTGGCATTGAGATCCCTTCCCTGAATAATCTGTCATTTAGGATACAGAAATTTTTTCATGTTTGTAATACCATAGATCCTGAGATTGGGAAGTATAAAACTTGCATCTTTCATTTCCCTAGATGAGGTGGTATTAAAGTTTGACCGGAATCAGGTTCGTATTCGGAATGTGGCCTATGACACACTCCCTGTCGTGATCCATGGCAATGGACCCACCAAGGTACTTTTCTGTCCCATCTGATGGATGTTAACATTCCCAAGGAACCTCTCTATTCCAGGGATTACAGTATCCCTGTCTCATGGTTGCCTGCATAGCGACCCTTCTAATAATAATAATGATAAAAATAACAAAAACATAGTTAACATTCACGTAGTACTTTAATAGTAGTTTGCAAAACTCTTTGAACATATTATCTTATTTAATCCTCACAACAACTTTGTGAGATTGATGGTATATTTTCCCATTTTAAAGATAAAGAAACTGAGGTTTCAGAGGTTCAGAATGATTTGCCTAATTACATAGTTAGAATATTATAGTTAGGATTCAAACTCGTCTTCTAGACTTAAAAGACAATGTTCTCTCCACTGTGCCACCTAGCTTCTACAAAGGAGATGAGACAGATAAGGAAACTTGTAATGTCTAATTCCCCTTGCTAATCCCCTTCCTCTTTTGCTCACTTCTGGGAAATTCCTGATCCCCATAGCTTTCTAGATTCAGACTTTTGTTTGCTTTTCTCTCTCATAGCTTCAGTTAAATTACTTGGGAAACTACATCCCTAATGGCTGGTCCCCAGAGGGAGGCTGTGGTTTCTGTGACCGTGACCGGATAGATCTCCAGGAGCGGCAGGTATGAGGAGTTTGTGAAAATGAGAAGGGAGGAAAGAATGAAACGGTATGGAGGAGTTAGTTAGGATTCAATCTAATGTAATAAACATTAACTTCCTCTAGTATTCAATGCATTGTGCTAGGTGTTAGCTGGGTCAAAGGGAGCTCCTGGGGAGGAGACCCTGAAGAAAGAGTAGGTTTTTCCCAACCCATTTCTGGGAAGGTTTGTAAATAGGAGTGGATATCATCAGGAAAATAGTGTGTTTCTGGAGGAGGGTGGGAGTGATAAACCAGGCCTTTCCCAGTGACAGTCTTCCTTATATGCTTCATTTATATCAGCTTTTCCCCAAAGTGTTTCTGTCGGTATTTGTGGAACAGCCAACTCCATTCTTGCCTCGATTCCTGCAGAGATTGCTACTCATTGATTATCCACCAGAGAAGATTATACTCTTCCTGCATAATAATGTGAGATAACCTCATCCCACTTTCCCAAATTGCCTCCTACTTTTCATTTCCTGAGATAAACCCACTTAATCTTAATAGAATGTAAGCTTCTTGAGAAACGGTTTATTTTCCTTTTATATTTTTATCCCTAAATCTCAGTAATGCTTGTCAATTTCAGATCAAGGCATAATTTAATTTTTATGCCTTTTTTAGTGGCCCTGACCTGATTTTTTCTAATTTCTTTCCTTGTCCTTTCCTCATCAACATTCCCATCTTGAATTTCATCTAATGTCCTCCTTCTCTCTTGCTCCTTATTAACCAATCTTTTTTTTTTGTCTTTTCTCAACCCCAGGAAGTCCACCATGAGCCCCATATTGCAGCTGCGTGGCCTCAGCTTCAGGACCATTTCTCTGCTGTGAAGCTTGTTGGACCAGAGGAGGCTCTAACTCCAGCTCAGGCCCGGGACATGGCTATGTGAGTAAATTTGGAATGGGGAAGGGTACATTTCAACCACATTAATACTTACCCCAATCATCTCATTAATATAGCCTTGCCATCTCCAGAATTATAGGTTAACCTAATCATCCTTATACCTCCATATTATCCAACTTGACGTGTCTCTTCTCTGTGCCATCTTGTCTTTTTCTTTTGCACCAAGCCAACTAAAGGGGAAGTTGAAATCCTTGCTTTTCCTTACATTATCCATTCCCCATAGTAAGCATTCTTTTCAGAATTATGTCTTTGATTCATCTTATTGTAGCTTGAATTCATTTGTCTCTTCCTCTTCTCTAGAAGCTGGGAATGGGGGTGAGAAGAAAGTAGAAGGGGAGGTTTGCATTTAGGAACTCACCGGTCCATTTGTTTGTCTGCAGGGACAACTGTCGTCAGGATTCTGAGTGTGAATTCTATTTTAGCCTGGATGCAGATGCTGTCATCACAAACCCTCAGACTCTACGCAACCTCATTGAGGAGAACAGGTCACCCAGCTGGGTCATTCCCCAAATCTCTGAAGGGATTCTCAAATTCTTTTCCTCTTCTCAAGAAGACTCCCTTATGTCCATCTCTAGGGGGTACTCCAGGTTACACTCAGATTTCTTCAGCCCAGTCTTCATTTCAGTCTTCCTCTTCTCTTTCCCTCCAGGAAGGTGATAGCGCCTATGTTGTCCCGACATGGAAAATTATGGTCCAATTTTTGGGGGGCACTGAGTCCTGAGGAGTACTATGCTCGATCTGAAGATTATGTGGAACTGGTGCAGAGGAAACGAGTGTGAGTCTTTTTCTGATGGAGGAATTCCTTCCTTATGTTTCACTACATCTCTTGCACCTGTCCTTTTCTCAACATTGCCATTACTCTAATTCAGGTCCTTATCACTCTTGAACACATTGAATTTATTGACTTATTCTCATCTGAACTACTTCAATAGCTTTCTTTCTGATCAGTCTCCCAGACACCGTCCTCTTGACAATACATCCTCTTGGTTTTATAGCTTAGAGGAGCAGGGTTTGGGGAAGCAGGAAACAGGCCAAAGCAAACCCTGATGAGGAATACAGATGATAAAGCTATAAGGAATACAGAGGTAAAGCTATACCTAGGATGAATAAGCAGAGGGCTTTCTGTTGACTTGGATAGAGTCCATATGGTGTACTGAGCAGTGCATGGAGTTTCCATTGGATCTCTTTCCCTTACTGTATGATCTTGAGGGAATTGCTTAGCTTCCCTGAGCCTCAGTTTCCTCATCTGTAAAGTAAGATATTTGTATTGCCTACCCTACAGAAGTATAAAAGAAGTAAACTTCGAAGTAATATGGAAGTAAATTAGCAAATAAAATAATATGTTTAAAATACTTTGTAATTAAAAATACTTTATAAGCTTTATTATTATTCTAACCTTGTCCTCTTCAACACATACACAGGGGTGTGTGGAACGTTCCATATGTATCCCAGGCCTATTTGATTAAGGGAGAGACACTTCGGAAGGAGCTGCCCCAGAGAGAAATGTTCTCACAGAGTGAGAGTGATCCTGACATGGCGTTCTGTAAGACTGTCCGTGATAAGGTGTGAAATTTGATCTCTAGGTCCCTGGGCAAGTGAAGACTGGAAGGACTATTCCTCAATTCTTTTAATATCACCTCATTTTTTTCCCCCTAGGGTATCTTTCTCCATCTCAGCAACCAGGAGGAGTTTGGGCGCCTTTTGTCCACTGCCCGGTACAGAACAGATCACTTATATCCTGACCTCTGGCAGATCTTTGACAATCCTCTGGTGAGGGATCATGTCTTTGTTCCCAGTTCTTGATGCCTGAATGGTTGCCTTTTAGCTTTCTCCCTAAATCCCATCTTTCAGAGGAATAACCCTCTACCCTTGCCCAGAGGAAAATGAGAGAATGGAATAATCTTCAGGTATCTGATATTAGAATGGTAGCCTATTGGGACTGTTGGGATAGAAAGGTAATCATGGTTTCTTCTCCATTATCTACCTGTAGGACTGGCAAGAGCAATACATTCATGAGAATTATAGTTGGGCACTTGATGGGGATGGCATTGTGGAACAGGTATGTCCCTCTAAGAGAATATCCCCAATTACTCAAACATACAGACTTCCTCCCCAAAATACCATACCCTAGGGAATCTATCAACTACTGTCTCTTGAGCCCAACACACACACACACACACACACACACACACACACACACACACATATCTTGCCCTGACTCATATCCTATCCTTATCACTTTATTTTCCTCATCCTTTTCACTGTCTTTTCCTCTCTACCTTAAGCCCCTCCAACTCTACCAGATCAAAAATGAATCACTCAACTCAGATTCTTTTCTCCATCTAATCATCAGGATTCCAAAGCTCTGTTTTTCTTTCCTTCCCTAACCCTGTCTCTTTTAGCCATGTCCAGATGTGTACTGGTTTCCACTGCTGTCAGAGCAGATGTGTGATGAACTAGTAGAAGAAATGGAGAACTTTGGCCAGTGGTCTGGGGGAAAGCATGAGGTAGGATGGGGTTACTTGGAAAGAGGGAACATCAGGAGATGTCACACTTATTATTCTGGAAAGGAGGGTTGCAGAGGATGAAGGAGACCTAGGGAAAAGACGGGGAAAGGTAGATTTAGGGATGACTTGGGAATAAGTGAAAGGGTAGGGGAAGGGGATAAAAGAAACATAAGCTCAGGAGATGGGATGGGATTATCACACATTATTATGTCTCTCTAGGTAGGGGCCAGGTAATGTGGGGTGAGTATAGAGTGTGGAGGGTGGCAACAGTGGCAATGAGAGCTTAAGAAACTATCCTGGGGAAAGGGTATTCCCAGGAGAGAGTTAAGATGGCTCAACTTCTTTGTGCCCAAACTCTCCTTTTTAGGATTCTAGGTTGGCAGGGGGATATGAGAATGTGCCTACTGTGGACATTCATATGAAGCAACTGGGTTATGAAGATGAATGGCTGCAATTCCTGAGAACCTATGTAGGACCCATGACAGAAAACCTATTCCCAGGTTACCACACAAAGGTTGGATGATGCAAGGGGACATGGAAATACTTCTCTTCAAACTCTTACCCCATCCCAACTAATTTCTTCCATCAAATCTCAGTATTAATCCTCCCTTTCCCTGTATGATCCCTGAGAGCTTCTAGTGTTATTCACTTTGGCACTGTAATTTCCAATTTTAGGTTCTTCCTCAGGAATGGGGGGGGGGGAGAGAGAAGGATTATTAAGAATATAAATAATTGTTGCTATCCTCATAATACTTAGCAATTATAGATAACTTATACATCATAGGTAGGATATGGACTATTCCCATTTTATGGATAAAAAACAGGTTCAAAGAGGTGATTTGTGTGGCATCAAATAATTGATAAGTTGCAGAGCCAAGATTCCCAGTTCTGATAGTAAGTCCAGGGCTTTGTCTATTGTACCCGCCCCACCAAGTCCATATCTAATTTGTGTATGCAGATGAGGTTTGGCTACATTGCACATCAAGAATTCCAAGAATGGGGGAATTTCCGTAAAATGATGCCTTATACTGCCTGAGAGATAAAATAGAGGGAGAGTAGGGGAATTGCCTAACAATCAAAAATGGTCTACATTCAACCATTTTGGTATAAATCTCAGTATACAAACTTTGGTTCCCGTTGAGCACTGGCAGAAATAGTGCCACCTTGTGGCCTGCCTGTTGCCTCCTTGAGCCACTCTCCAGCTTCAGCTCACTGACTGCTCATAGGATTGTATCCGTAGAGATGAAAGGGAAGGTAGAGGTCCTACTTGAGGACCCTAGGACTTTCCCTTGTCCTTTCCAAGTCCATGTTAGTGATCCTCCTGCCTTGATTTTATGGAATCATCCCACACTCCCATGATTCTGTCTTTCCCCAGACCCGAGCAGTGATGAACTTTGTGGTCCGGTACAGGCCAGATGAACAACCATCCTTACGACCACATCATGATTCTTCTACTTTCACCCTCAACATTGCTCTCAATAACAAAGGTCTTGACTATGAGGTGAGTGTGATACCTCTTTCCTCTTCTGGGAACCAAATGATACCTTTTGATACACTCTTGAGATCTCCACAGATCCTTGGCCCCAGGACTGAAAAACAGAAGAAATATCCTCACTTCCCCCCAAAAATCCCCAGAACTTCTTTTTTTCATCTTATATACATATTCTCCTCTCCTTTTGTCTCCCATTTCTTGTTCTCTGGCAAACACACGCACAGTTCCTTATTTTCTCTTCACTTAGATTCTACTTATATTTTTTTCCTCTTCCTCTTCTTATTAATCTAAGTCTCCACTCTTATCCCAGCTTTATTCCTTGGGGAATCAGATTTTATTGTCATGATATTTTATGTTCCTTATTTAGGGAGGAGGCTGCCGATTCCTACGATATGACTGCATTGTCTCATCTCCAAGGAAAGGCTGGGGACTTTTGCACCCTGGGCGCCTTACCCACTACCATGAAGGACTGCCTACTACGAAGGGTACACGATACATCATGGTGTCTTTTGTGGATCCCTGACAACTAATTACTTTTCTCTGTCCTGTCACCACTGTGCCTTCTTGGGGCCTTAGGTCCAGTCCCCTTCCTCATTGCTAGGGGGAGGGGACAGAAGAATTTCTCTGAGCTCTGCTCCATGATGTGTGTTTATTGTGCATCTGTTTGTCAGTTTAGTGTGTGTCTATCTACTTTGCCTTGATGTGGCCCTCTCAGGTATCTCTTGGAACTCCTGTCTTTCCTCTCCCTACGCTCAACCACAAATGGTAGAGTAGTGATATGTTTGGGGGAGGTTCTCTCTGTGATAAGTTATTGAATAAAGGAGGATTTATAATCTTTGTGTCCATATGTATGCACCCATCCTGAGAAAAGTATTCCACTCTGTCCTCATCTGGAGCAGTGAAAAAAACTTTGAATTAGAGTATCTGGACTTACAGTCAAATTCTGAATCTGATACTTACTTTGCAACCCTGGATATATCACTTAAATTGTCTGCATCTCAAGTTCCTTATCTACAAAGTGAAGGGGTTGCACTAGCTAACTTCCAAAGTCCCTTCTAGATTTAAATACCATGATACTTTAGTTTCTATTCCTTATTGACTTCCTACTCTCCCCATACATCACTGAATACAAGGAAAGACTGATATTCACTAATGGGAAGTAGACAAAGGAGAAGGAAAGAGGGAAGGCCTGAAGCAATTTTGAAAAGTGGGATTATTTTTCCAACTATTCACTTTCTGATTTCTTCTTTCTCTAAGTGATTTCCTTTGTAGGTTGAATGTCAAAGCACCTTAATGTCCTCTTACCCTGGGTAATTCATGATTTAACTCTATTCCCTAAATGACTTGGATGGTCAGAGTTGGCTCCAGCTGGATACTCTGCTTTCTCACAGCCTTGTTGAAATGCTGTACAGTCCCGGACACCCATGGTGTTTTGTTCTGATGAATTGTCCCACTCCCCCTGTTCCTCAGATCTCTGACCTAGCATCAGCAATTCAGAGCTTTGAAGTATTGGTGCCTTTAGGTTATAGGCCCCAGAAAGCCTTTCTTCCTCAAGGGCATATCAAGGGTTATCGGGGCTTGAACAAACTTCAATAGCTTGCAATCAGGGTCTCCATGGCACTGGAAAGAGGTAAGGACAGCCAGGGTGCAGGGGTATGTTTTGATGTAAGCCTATGTCATGTCCTTGGGTCTGCTAGTGTAGCCGCATTGATAATTACATGGGATCTGGGAGATAGGTGCTGAATGAGATCAGGGTCAGTAAGCATCAGTTTATAGGTTTTTTTGTTTTGTTTTTCATGTTTTCAGTTCTAGTTGTCTTAAAGTATGGAGACAGCTGAAGATGCTTTATCTTTGACCCATAATTTATATTTTTGAGAGATTTCAGAGATCATGGGAATCAGAGAAAATATCTAGTCCTCCATCTTGTTGCTCATTTCTCCCTGAAGTCTCCCCTGACTTCTCTATTACTGTCAACTGCATCACCAATTATTCAGTCACAAAACATAAAGCCATCTCTCATTCCCATAAGTTCCTCACTTGTCACATCAATTCATCAGAAGAAGTTGTTGTTGCTGTCAACAATTTTTCCATTTTGTACTCTATTTTCTAATCTAACTGCTCTAATTACCTTGTAAATGGTTTCCTAGCTTCCACTCTATTCCACTCTTCACAGTCCTAGTAATATTTATAGGTGCTGCTCTAATCACAGCTCTGCTCAATACTGAAAAAAATATAAATTCTCTAGAGTGGTGGTGAAAAAATTGGGATATACTTCAGGGTCATTGTTGAAAGTTTGTGGAAAGATAGGCATATTAGTATATTGTTTATTGAGCTGTGAAATGATGTAACTGTTTTGGAAAGCAATTTAGGATTATGCAAACAAAATGATTCAAATGTCCATAACCAAAGATTGTGTTACTAGGCTTATATTCAAGGAAGTCATCAATAAGGAAAAAAAAAATCCCTATATATTCCAAAATATTTATAGCAGCACTTTTTGCAATAACTTAAAATTGAAAACAAAGTAGATGGTAATCAATTGAGGAATGAATAAGCAAATTACTGTCTTGTAAAAAATGATATGTTTGATGAATTAGGGAAGCATGGAAAGATTACATGAACTCATGCAGAGTTAAGCAAGCAGTTTTTTTTTTTTTTATAAATGTTCTGTTTGACTTTTATTTTTTATTTTTTTTATAATAACTTTTTATTGATAGAACCCATGCCAGGGTAATTTTTTTTACAGCATTATCCCTTGCATTCACTTCTGTTCCGATTTTTCCCCTCCCTCCCTCCACCTCCTCCCCTAGATGGCAAGCAGTCCTTTACATGTTGAATAGGTTACAGTATATCCTAAATACAATATATGTGTGCAGAACTGAACAGTTTTCTTGTTGCACAGGGAGAATTGAATTCAGAAGGTAGAAATAACCCGGGAAGAAAAACAAAAATGCAAGCAGTTTATATTCATTTCCCAGTGTTCTTTCTTTGGGTGTAGCTGCTTCTGTCCATCTTTGATCTGAATTAACTCTCTTTATCGAAGAGATCCACTTCCATCAGAATATATCCTCAAACAGTATCGTTGTTGAGGTATATAATGATCTCCTGGTTCTGCTCGTTTCACTCAGCATCAGTTCATGTAAGTCTCGCCAGTCCTCTCTGTATTCATCTTGCTGGTCGTTCCTTACAGAACAATAATATTCCATAGCATTCATATACCACAATTTACTCAACCATTCTCCAATTGATGAGCATCCATTCATTTTCCAGCTTCTAGCCACTACAAACAGGGCTGCTACAAACATTTTGGCACATACAGGTCCCTTTCGTAAGCAAGCAGTTGTGAAAACAATATATACTGTAACAATAATGTAAATGCAAGGAATGACATAACCCAAATCAAAAGTAAATGTAACAATTACAAAGATCAAACAGGACTTGAATGAAGAGATATGAGAAGACTCCCTCCCTAATCTACACCTTGGTGGAGGTAAGAGGTCCACAAGTGATATACATTACACATGTTTCTAGGCTTTTCTGACAATTTTTCCTCTCTAAAAACTATTTATCATATGGGATGGTTCTTGTGGAGGGAGAGAAGGAAGAATGGAATACTATAGAGTTATAGAGATATAAAAAACAGAAAGTATCAATAAAAACTTGTTTAAAAAAATAGAAGAGGCAGGACTAAAGAGGAAGAATTTTTATTTTTGGTGGGAAATATAAGCTGGTTGGAATCTAACATCTAACACAGAGAAATTAGTGCCTAGCATAGGAACTTAGTTTTTGGACAGACACATGACTGTTTCCATCTCATTCACTTCTGGGAAACATCCCAGGATTTTGCTGTCAGTCATTCAATAAACATTTATTAAAAGTCTATCATTATATGTCAGCTACTGTACTAAGCAATGGGAATACAAAGAAAGGTAGAAAGATAATCCCTATTTACAAGGAACTAACAATTCAGTGGAATAAATAACATGCCAACAGTAATGTACAAACAAGCTATCTACAGGATAAATAGGAAATAATCAATTGAAGGAAAGCATTAAGAGGGTGGCTAGTATCACTAGATTGCAAAGCAGGGCAGATTGTGAGGTTTAACAAGACTGGAGAACCTTCTGTCTATTGCTTTAGTCTTGTTTTTTTCCAGAATCCCAGATAAGTCCATGAGTGTTAAGTACTTATTTTGTTACTGAGGTTATTGAGTTTGCCATGTTCCTAAAGTCAGTAGGAGAGACTAGAGGAGACCTGAGCTCCCTGAGACCTGAAGGTTGTTTCCTTCCTCCTATTCCCAATCCTCAGGTTTGCTTGATTGTGTCTTCTAGCAGCTGAAATTGGGATGAATCTGGTTCCTCAAATTCCTGTACATTATCTGGCTAAAATGACAAAGACTGAGGCAAAGGCTGGAGCAAACACTCAGCCTGGATTTGCAACTGAGTTGTCTAGTGATTTTTCTGTGACTTATTTCTCCATATCAATGATTATCAGCAGCCTTATAACCCCGAACACCTGCTTTATCAGCAAAGGAAAGTCAGCTAGGAATGGATTGTGAGGTACTCTGGTGAAATGGGCAGATTATTTATCCTACTCATTACTGTGTATATCCCCTCTTCCAGCCCAACCTCCTTTTCTTTCTCCTTTAGCTGATGAATGCAGTGGAGCAAGATTCTTCACATAACTATCTGTTAGGCTTCCAATTCCATAGGATTCTTTTGGTCGCTGGCTCCTTCAGT
This sequence comes from Antechinus flavipes, assembly GCF_016432865.1. NCBI lineage: Eukaryota > Metazoa > Chordata > Mammalia > Dasyuromorphia > Dasyuridae > Antechinus > Antechinus flavipes. Next base: position 186,550,099 of record NC_067401.1, read on the forward strand.
AACTTCTCATTGAAGTTATCATCTTCTCTCACCTTATCCCAGGATTGTAGTCATACCTGCTTATGCAAGATCCCAGAGATCAAAACCTCTCATCTCCTTGTCCTGTCTGAACTGTCCGTTCCTCTCTCTCATTCTGTCTCTCTGTCTCTCTCTGTCTCTGTCTCTCTCTCTGTGTCTCTCTCTCTTTCTCTGTTTCTCTTTCTCTCTCTGTCTTTTTCTGTTTCTCTTTCTCTGTCTCTCTGTCTCTCACATACATACAGATTGCATAAATCAAATTACATTCAACACTCACCCTGGTTCTACAGATCCTAATAACAAACCAATAAAAGAGAGTGCAGACATATATCGTCTTTAGACATTGTCTTCTATAACTTTCCATTTTAACCAGGTAATCCCAGACATTTGTCCTTCCAGCTCTGCTTTCTCAGTTCCAGGGTTGATGTTCTCAAGTCCCCTATGATGCAAAGACAAAAAAATCTACCACACACATAGAACCTATTCCCCTTACTCTTTTCTTGCAATTTGTTTATCCCATGAGAGACTTTGGGTCTTTTCTTTCCTTCCCTATGCCTGAACTTTGGCAGAAGCTCTAGCTCTACATACAGTGCAGACACATGACACATGACAGAAAAGGAGATTAGGTCCTGCTCTCCTTCCTCAGACCTTGACTTGTTCTTCACTGGAGAGTAAGTTCAAGGATCTTTTCAGGAGCTTTAAGTCTATGTCATTTGAGAAGGATGTGTGTGTGTGTGTGTGTGTGTGTGTGTGTGTGAGAGAGAGAGAGAGAGAGAGAGAGAGAGAGAAGGAGAGAGGGAAGGAACTGTTTTGTAAAAAAAATCCTATATTAGGGGAATACTGATCCCATGGAGATCATATCATGGGGAGGCTAAAAATGGGTCTGTGTATTACAAGCCTTTGCCTCTCATTGAGGATCCCCAATCCTGAAAAGAGCCCAGGTGGAAGAGCTTGAAAAGACTTTTTTTCCAGCTTGTAATCATGATGGGCATAGAAAAAAGCTACCATTAGTTCCAGAATCTCTTCTGTAAAGAAGGCATTTGCAATACTGAGTGCCAGATGCCTGAAGAAGATGGCTATTTAAAAAAGCTCTATAAAATAAAGAGAAAAGAAATCTATGAAAAAGCTAAAGCCTACTATAAAGAATACAGACAGATATGCTGGAGCAAAATCTGGCTAGAGTGGCACACAAAGCTGGCAACTACAATGTACCTGCTGAATCCAAGTTAATTTTTGCCACCATAATCATAGGTATCATTGTTACTAGTCCAAAGGGCCCTAAAGTATTACAAATATTGTAGCTTCTTCATCAATTTTTCAATGGTACTTTTTTTTTCCTTTTTAAATAGTATTTTATTTTTCCAAATATCCAAAGATAGTTTTCAACATTCCCCCTTGCAAAACCTTGTGTTCTAAATTTTTCTCCCTCTCTCCCTCCCCCCATACCTAAGACAGCAAGCAATCCAATATAAGTTAAACATATTTCCATATTTGTCATGTTGCACATCATTTCTTATAGAATATTCTTATAGAATCCTTATAGAATAATACTACACTATATTCATATGCTATAACTTGTTCAGCCATTCCCCAACTGATGATGGGCATACACTCAATTTCCAGATCTTGCCACTACAAAAAGGGCTGCTTACAAACATTTTTTCCTTCTCTTATGATCTCTTTGGGATACAGATCCAGTACAGACACTGCTGGATCACAGGGAATGTACAGTTTGAAACTAAAAGTTTGAAATCTTTGGGCATGGTTCCCAAATTGCTGTTTAGAATGGTTGGATTTCAGGGGTACTTTTGTTAAAACACAACTTCAGTGCACATGCTGATTGTAGAACCATAGGGTTATCCAAAGGTGAAGTCTGTGATGATAAAAGTGATCATGGTAAGAACAAAAAACAGTGTTTCCATGATTCATAATACCCTTATTGCAAAATCTCTTGATAAATATGGGATTATCTGCAGGGAGGACTTGATCCATGACATCTATACTCTTGCCAACCACTTCCAAGTTGCCAACAACTTCCTGTGGCCTTTCGAATGATCTTTTCCAGGGGATGGAATGAAGAAAAAAAAAGACTACACATTTTGGGGAAGCTACTGATTAAAATAAAAACAGACCAGCAGGCTTATTAGAAGAATGAACTCATGTTGCCTACCATGATTGTTTTTCTAATGGTCTGTTAATTAAAAAAAAAAAAAAAAAAGACTAGGTGAAATGCCTCATTCCGGCTCTTCAAGGAACTTAAGTAGCTCTGAACTGCCACCTCTTCCTGGTCTAGGAGCTGCTTAATTCTTGGTCTTGCTCTCCTTTCCTCCTTTCCCCTTTCCCCTGCCTTTTGAGGAGCCGGTGTCTTCAGCCTATAAGTTCCTCTTTGTTCAGAAAAAAAAAAGTTAGGAGTTGGGTTTGGGGAAACAAATAAGACAGTGCTTATCTTCGAAGCCTGTGTGATGGGATGGCTTTAGGGAAAGCTGAGACGCCCAAGAAGTCTGTGATTGGAGGCATCCGTTTGGAGTGAGAGACCCCAATCGGTCTTCTAGACCCCTCCTACTAAGATCTGCACATAGATGTAGGTCTTCAGGTGCGAGAGAAAGGAAACATGCAAGAAAATATAAGATCCCTCCCTATCTTTAGCCCTCACTAAGAACCTTAGTGTACCGCTCCCTATGTTTACACCCTAACACTTCCCCTCAGGGGATTCTGGACCTCGGTCCTCCAAAGTGCTCTTTCTTCTACCCACTTTGGCTGACTGGTTTCTGTTTCACTTGGTGAGTAACCAGAAAGGTAAGTCAAAGGTTAAAGATTAGTTTGAGGTTTTAAGCAAAAGAAGCTTGAGGATATTTGAGCGCCTCAGGTGAGAGGTGCACATTGAGTCTGGCTTCCTCTGATCTCATCCTCTCCTTAAGATTCCATTCTTCAGCCTCCCTGTGGTCATTTTCCCCTCTAATAGGTTTGACTTTTTACAGTCTCCCACCATGAAGACTCCGAAGAAGCAGACAATAGAAATCGTCAGCGTTTATCACTTTGTATTTACCTATCTCTTCATGGGTGAGGCTGCCGGACATCTGGGTCGTTTAAGGGACAGAGGTTAAAGTAGGAGGGCCCGAGGGGCTATTCTTTAGTTGTATGTGTGTGTGTCTAATCTTCCCCAAATTCCATTCCTCTCTTTACAGGTCTCTTCTTTTCTCTTCTCCTCTTCTTTCTCCTCTTCACGTCGTTCTGGTTCCTTTCCGTTCTCTACCTGATATGGCTTTATGTAGACTGGGACACACCAGAACGAGGTGAGCAGAGGAGGAATGGAAGAAAGTAACCTAAAAGTAGGGAAAGTGAGGGAGAGATGGGTGGGGGAAAGGTAGCTCTTAGACTTCACCCTCTACCTTCCCTTTTTCTCCTTGCAGGCGGTCGGCGCTTTGAGTGCATGAGGAACTGGAAAGTTTGGGAACATTTTAGAGATTACTATCCCATCAGGGTGAGAGGAATATTGGGCATGTCTGTCCCTCGTTTCCTAATACTGTTCTCTGCTACCCTTCTGATCATTAATTTCTCCTCCTCCTAATGGTCTAATATATAAAATTTGTGTCTGAGGGGCAGTAAGTCAAAGGTCGTAGTGGGGTGTTGTTACATGTGTAATCTATCTGTGGCCAAGTCGCCTTTAATTCCTTTAGTCCTTAAACTTAAAGGTTGGGGTGGTAAAGAAGGTTCTCCCATTCCAGGAGGAGCTGATCTTTTGCTATTTTGGACTCCAAGTAGATATTAAATTCTTAAATTCCCCAGCTTGCTCCGGGACGTGGAGAGGGAGGGACGCAGGTTGGGTAGGAGGGAGGGAAGGGAAGGGCTCTTTAATCTCAGGAAGGCTTTTAACCGGAGAGATTTGGGGCGGGGGTCGGTGTTGGTGTTTCAGCCCGTGTTGCTCCGCTCCCAATCCCCACACACATCCCTTCTCCGCAAAGCTGGTGAAGACAGCAGAATTGCCCCCAGACAGAAACTATGTGTTGGGTTCACATCCTCATGGGATCATATGCGCTGGAAGTTTCTGTAATTTTGCCACCGAGAGCAACGGCTTTTCCCGTCAATTCCCTGGTATTCGTCCTTTCCTGGCTGGTCTGGCCGGCCTTTTTCGACTCCCGGTATACCGAGACTATCTCATGAGCTGTGGTAAGTATTTATTTATGTATGTACGTGTGTGCATTTGTGCGTGTGTGTATTTGTGATTGTGCTGGGGAGGTAAGGGAAAAAGACCTCACCATCTATCAAAGATCAAGGGGAAATGTTGGGGAAGAAAATTGAGCCGTTGGTCCTGGAGTGTGAGTCTGTCCGCAGGTGCGTGCCCAGTGAGCCGTCAGAGCCTGGACTTCGTGTTGTCGGGGCCCCAACGTGGCCAGGCTGTGATCATCTTGGTCGGGGGCGCTAATGAATCATTGTATGGGGTCCCAGGAGAACACTGCCTCACCCTACTTAATCGCAAGGGATTCGTGCGCCTAGCTCTGAGGCATGGGTAAGTTTGCTGACATCAACGGAGGTGGCAGGTGAGCTAGAGTTGAAAAACAAAGGCATTGGAACTGTCCTTCTCTGCTGGAAAAAGACTGTGAGTTTTATGAAACATATGCAGTTGGGGTTCACACTCTAGTGTTCAGTTTGACTTAGTCCCTTGTCAGTCAATGAAAACTCCATCTTTAAGTGTAGTATATAGAAAGACACATGGACTTGGAAGATGGAAAATTTGGTCTCAACTTAGCCGTGTAATTAAGGCAGACCTCTCTGGACCTAATTTTCTCTCCCCTAAGGTGTCCACTATCTCTTGCTATGCTATATATGGTTCCAAGTTTCACTAAATGAGATAATGAAAAGTGTTCTGCAAGTCTTAAATTATAATATAAATAAAAATGTCACTTATTAAGCATCTACTGTTTGTAGCAAGAAGTATATTTAGTTGTTAGTGGAAATAGAGTTTAAAACAAACCTGCTCTTTTTGAAATTTACAGTTTAGTAGGGAGATATCTAAACATATATAGATATGTAATGCACATCACTTCATAAAATGCATTTAAAATTTAAAAATGCTTTGAGAGATGAGAGGAGTAAAGATGGAAATCAAGGAAGCCTTCTTGGGGGGAGTTTTCTGGGATCATGGGAAAAAATATGAGTATATAGTTAATTTTGGGGGAGGATAGAGTCCAGTTTGGTTAGGGTGTGGAGGAGAGTGGTTAGAAAGCTGGAAAGCTTTAGAAGAAAATGTGTGTTGACAATTTACACATGCAATATTATTTTAATTGAGACAATGTGACATGGGAGATGGAATGTTAGACTTGGAATCCAAAAAATGAGGGAACAAGTTGGAGGGCAACAAACATTTATTAAGCACCAGACACTGTGTTAAAATATTATCTTTTGGGGCAGCCAGGTGGGATAGTGAATAGTGCACCAGCCCTGAAGTCAGGAGGAACTAATTTCACATCTGGCCTCAGACTCTTAACACTTCCTAGCTGTGTGACCCTGGGCAAGTCACTTAACTACAATTGCCTCAGGAAAAAAAATTACCTCCTTTGATCCTTACAACAGTCCTGGAAGGTAGATATCTCATCTTACAATTTAATAGAGGTTAAGTGATTTGTTCAGGATTACACAGTGTCTGAGGCTATATTTGAACTCAACTCTTCTTAACTTCAGGCCTTGTCCACTGTACCACCAGTTGCCTCTAATAAGTTCAGATCTCCATTCTGATAATACCTAGCCAGGTGTGCCCTAACTGCTCTGGGGCAAGTTGGAGGGTTTTAGATTTTGAGTTGGAAGAATCCTTAGAGGAAAAACCTTATTTTACAGAAGAGGAACTAAGTCCCAGAAAGGTTAAATTAGTTATTCATGGTCACATAGCTAATAAAACTCTAGCCTAGGGGTGTTAAATAGGAGATCCTAGATTAAAATGGTAGAGTCCACATCCAAATCCCATCATTGGTAACCTCTGAGGTCCATGCCTTTGGAGTAATTTTGCAATAGGAGTTGATGCTACAGCTGAAAACAGAACACTGGGCTAGCTAATTATTAGAGATACCAAGATCCCAGTGTTTATTTCATCTTCACAGTTTCTGTGTTTGAATTTGTATTGGTTTTTCTCCTCTCTGTAGCTTTCTGGGCATTGTCTGCATGATGATGAGGGAGCTGGGATGTGGTGAGAAATTAGGGCATCTCTGTGAAGTGACTTTACCTTTTTCTCTCTTCCTTTGAGAGCTTCTCTTAACCTACCTTATAGCATGGTAGGTGGCACCATGGATAAAGTGCAAGGCCTGGAGTCAGGAAGATCTGAATTAAAATCCTGTCTCCAACACCTAGTGGCTATGTGACCTTGGGCAAGTTATTTAACCCTGTTTGCCTCAGTTTCCTCATATGTAAATGAGCTGGAGAAAAAAGGCAAATCATTTCAGTATCTTTCCCAAGAAAACCCCAAATGGGGATATGAAGAATGAGACACAACTGAACAACAAATTTCTGTCCAATAGAGCCTTCCTAGTTCCTGTATACTCCTTTGGGGAGAATGAACTCTTCACACAAGCATCATTTGGGATTGGAACCTGGCAGAGGGCTTTGCAGACAGCCTTCAAGAATATCTTGGGCTTTGCTCCCTGTATATTCTGGGGTCGGGGTCTCCTCTTCCCCTGGGGGCTCTTACCTTTTCCTGTGCCTATTACCACTGTTGGTGAGTTTTTTCCCCTTTGAAGTTTGTTTATTCTGGGTATATGTCAGCCATCTCTTCTGTGTTGCCTTTTAACTCACAAAACCTTTTTCCCCTCCTTTAGTTGGCCGCCCCATCCCAGTCCCCCATCGTCCAAATCCCAGTCAAGAGGAGGTTGACCAGTATCACAAACTCTACATGGAAGCCATAGAAAATTTGTTTGAGGAGCACAAAGAAAGCTGTGGGGTCTCTCCTTCCACCCATCTCACTTTTGTCTAGGGCTGTGCCCCAGTGTCACTACCACCCATTACCCCAATTCTGTGCATTTCCCTAGCCCTAGCCCGCTGATCCTGAGAAGTGGATTGCAACTTGTCCTTGCAAAACATTTTCTCTCCCTAATAAATTCTCTTTTCTCCCCAGGCCTCTTTTCTTATTGTGGTTACATGGGGGAATGTCAAGTATGGAATGAGCATTTATTATTATTATTAATGATTATTCTAGCTATGGTTGGCCTAGATAGAACACAGAAATACTATATACCCAGGAACTAAGGGGCAATTAGAAAGTTATATATAAAATGGTTGAAATTGAGTGCTAGATCAGTAAAGGTTAGAGCCTTCTTATAAAATGAGGGATTTGAACTGGATTTTGAAGGACTTAGGTAGGATCTGGCTATTTAAAAACCATTCAAGATTTAGATGGGGCTGGAGTAGAGAGAAGAGGGGAAGAATATAAACCTTTGTGGCAGGGGAGTGAACTTTGTTAGCTATGTGGGCATCCTGATAAAGGAAAGGTTTGTTGACCTCTGAGGAGTAGTAAGGAAGTAAAGTTAGTTATATAGGGTGGGGCCAGATTACTTACTTTAATACCTGGCCAGGGGAAAAGAAAAGGGATCAACTATGCTGACTTTGCCTCTTCCTTTGGATGAGGTATTAAAAATTCCTTGGAAACTGGAACTCATTTTTTTCTAGAACTGTAGAATGATAAAATTAGAAAGGACCTTAGGAAAAAAATCCAGTCTAGCTTTTTCATTTTACAGATGGAAACTTGATTTAGCCTGTCATTCAAAGCTATATTGTCTGACAGCCTCATTCTTTTTACCCTACACGTAATTGTACCTTCTAGCCAAACTAAATTGTGAATTCTGTTAAATGTTTATTGCACTTATTACATTCCTATTCCATGGTAATTTGTCAAGGTTGCTTTCCAAGCTAGTTGGTTGCTTCCTCTGTGCTTATGTTACTATTTCTTTTTCAACAAAACATTTATAAGGTGCTCCAAGTAGCTACATCCACATGTCCTTCAGAGTTTACCTTTGGTTTCACTTCTTTCACCAAGGCTTCAGTGATTATTCCAATTCTCACTGATTTGATTCTTCTGATCTCCCACAGCACCTATTACACCAAGCTGAATTGCTATAAAGGATTGATAAAATATGGTTCTGGCCTTCCTGGAACTCAAAATGATTCTACACATACACCTTGATATGTATTCCTCTGCCTCTTTGCCTTGTTTATACCATTCTTCTTTCCTCAAATGCCCTTCTTCCTTTCCTCATTTCTTTCTTTCTTTGTCTGCTGAGAACCCTTTTCTCATTTTAAGAAATTCTGAATTTAAACACACACACACACACACACACACACAAATTTTGTTGTTTCATGAAACTCTTAGTTTCCACTTGTCCTTTCTAATTTTAAGGAATTGTTTTCTTCAGTGAGCTTTTATACCTCCTTTATCATTTGGCCAATTCTACTTTTTAAGAAGTTCTTTTCTTTAGTAGCTTTTTGTATTTCCTTTTCCATTTGTCCAATTTTATTTTTTATGGAGTTCTTCTCTTCAGTGGATTTTTGTATCTCTTTTATTATTTAGCCTATTGTTTTATAGTATTATTTTCTTCAGCATGTTTTTTTTTTTGCATGCCTCCTTCACCAAGATTATTTTTTAAAATTTTCATTTCTTTCTAAAAATTTTTAATAGTATTTTGTTTTTCCAATTACATGTAAAGATAGTTTTCAACATTCGTTTTGGTAAGATTTTGAGTTACAAATTTTTTTCTTCCTCCTTTCCTTCCCTACCCCCTTCACAAGACAGAAAGCAATATAATCATTTTAAACATATTTCCATCTTAGTCATGTTGTAAAAGGAAAATCAGAATAAAAGGGAAAACTATGAGAAAGAAAAAGCAAACCAAAAAAAACCCAAAACACGAAAATAGTATGTTTTGATCCACATTCGGTCTCCTTAGTTTTTTTTCTGGATGTGAGGAGCATTTTCTATCCCAAATCTATTGGAATTCTCTTGTATCACTGTATTGCTGAGAAGAGCCAAGTCTATCATAGTTGATCAACATACAATTTTGCTGTTACTATATATAAAGTTCTTCTAGTTGTGCTCACTTAACTCAGCATCAGTTCATGTAAATCTTTCTAGACTTTTCTGAAATCAGCCTGCTCATCATTTCTTATAGAACAATAATACTCCACTACATTCATCTACCATAACTTATCCAGCCATTCTCCAATTGATGGCCATCCATTCAATTTGCAATTCTTTGCCACCACAAAAAGAGCTGCTACAAACATTTTTCACATGTGGCTCCTTTTCCCTCTTTTATAATCTCTTTGGGTAGTGACACTATTGGATCAAAGGGTATGCACAGTTTTATAGCTTTGGGCAGTTTAAAATTGCTCTTCAAAATGGCTAGTTCAGTTCATGACTCCACTAACAGTGCATTAGTGTTCTGTTTTCTCAAATCCTCTCCAACATATATCATTCTCTTTTCCTATCATTTTAGTCAATCTGATAAGTGTGAGGTGGTTCTTTAGAGTTGTTTTAATTTGCATTTCTTTAATCAATAGTGATTTAGAGCATTTTTTCATATGACTATATGTAAGAGTCAGGGGAGGAGCCTCGCACAGCATAAGAGGAAGCAGAGAGGCCTTGAAGCCGGAGGCACCGAGATGTAATTTCTGCAGCCAGCAGGCACCGCCTCTCTCGCCGCTGTGGTCCTATTGAGATTGCATCATCAACAGGAGACCTCTCCTTCCATTATTGATTATGCATGTGACCTCACGGACCCTATATAATCAGTGGGGACCAGAAAGTAGGTGGAGTTCATTAGAAGTTTAACAGGAGTCAGCAAGAAGTCAGTAAGAGTGTAGGAGAGTGCTGGATGTGAACATGTGGAATAAAGACCTGAGCTTGCAAGCAGCTGCATCAGGGTGCTCTGTTGGACAAGAACCACTGCTCCGAGAGATAGTGTGGCTGGAGATATCCAAGACCAGGGATTTAGTAAGCTGGCAATCAAGAACCTCTGGGTGGGAGGTTGCAATTATAGATGATTTTAATTTCTTCATCTGAAAATTGCCAAAACTTTTTTTCTTACAATTTTCTTGCACCACTTTTATTTCATTCCCCAATTTTCCCCCTTGATTTAAAAAGTTCTTTTTCATTTCTCCCAGAAATTCTTTTTGGGCCTCAAAACAACTCAATTTTTTTTTTTTTTTGAGGCTTTGGATGTAGCTGTTTTGACTTTGTTGTCTTCTGAGTTTGTATTTTCATTTTCCCTATAGTAACATTTTATGGTCAAATTATTTTTTAATTGTTTGCTCATTTTTCCATTTCCTTCTTTCTTTCCTTCCTTCCTTGCTTCCTTTCTCTCTCTCTCTCTTTCTCTCTCTCTCTCTCTCTCTCTCTCTCTCTCTTTTCTTTTTCTTTTTCTTTTTTTTTTTTTTTGCTGAGGCAATTGAGGTTAAGTGACAGCTAGGAAGTGGTAAGTGTCTGAGGCCAGATTTCAACTCAGGTCCTTCTGACTTAAGGGCTGGCGCTCTAGCCATTGCACCACCTAGCTGCCCCTTTCCAGTTTATTAACTTTTAAATTTATGTAAAAATTGAGCTTGGTTCTGAGGATGGAGGGGATACTGCCTTAAGTTTCAGTTTTTTTGTGCAGTTGTTTTCAGAACTAGTTTTTAGGATCTGTAAATTTTCAATTCTTACAAAGTGGAAGGAAAGGTAAACATCTTTTAAGGTCTTTACTAAGGTAAACTTTAGTTTACCTCTCCTGGTCTGTGTTCTGGTCTGTAAGTGACCACAAGCACTCTGTTCTACCCTGGAAGTGTGAAGTTTGTACTCCCCTGCAGCCATAAGCTCTGGTGTGCTAGAATTCCTTTTCATTTTGCGACAGTGAACCAGGATTGTGACCTGGATCTTTATATGGGCAAAGTAATAGGCCTTTGCCTGTCTTGCACCCAGTGATAGCAGAGACCTCTGTAATCTTCTGATCAGTTGTCTTACCCATTTTCTCTCTGTGGTTTGAGACCTCTGGAAGCTGCTGACTCAGTTGTCCCCAAGGCTTACTGCTGGTTTGCTAGGATTTGGCCTGCACATCAACTTTCCCCTGGTATAACTGACCTTTCCTGCCAACCTTCTAAGTTGTTTTAGGTTGAAAAAAATTTTTTTATCCTGTCCTTTTGTGACTTCTGCCACCCAAGAATTCATTTTGAAGTGTTACTTAAAGTTGTTTGGAGGGAAATTTAAGAGAGGCCAGGTCCCTGCTTTTTTTTTGTTTGTTTGTTTTGTTTTGTTTTGCCATCCTTTGCCCCTTTCTTATTTTCTTAATTTCATTCTGGATTCCAACCTCTATCATCCTCCAAAGTTAAGAATGATCTCTTCATTGGCATCTTCTCAGTCTCATAATGACTTTGCAGCCTTTGATAGTGTTAATCACCTTCTCCTTTATACTTTCTTCTCTCAAAGTTTTCATAACTCCTGATTTTCCCCATATATTTGACCATTCCTTCTCAGTCTCCATAACTGGGTCTTCATCCAGGTCATACTAGCCAACCATAAGTGTTCCACAGCTCTGTCCTGTGCCCTTTTCTTTTATTCCTCCACTCTACTTCACTTATCAGTTCTCATGGATTCCATTATTATCTCTGTGCTGATGATTCTCAAAATTACCTAGCCATCCTTAGCCTCTGCTTATCTCCATTTTCCAACTGCCTATTGGACATTTTGAGCTCAATATCTATAAATTCAACATATCCAAAGCATTTTTCCTCCTAAACTTTCTCCACTTCTTAACTTTCCTAATACTGTTGAAAGCACTACCATCCTTTCACTCAGTCCCTTGGACTTACAACCTAAGTGTCATCTCCCCTTCTCTTCCAGAAATAGCCAATCTATTGCCAAGGCCTACTGATTTTACTTTTGCGGCATCTCTGAAATATGCTCCTTTTTCCTCTTCATCATTTTGATATAGAATCTTAACACCTCATACCTGGTCGGGTAAAATAGCTTTTTTGTTGGTCTGCCTGCCCTAAGTCTCTAGTCCATCTTCCACCCTGCTACCAAAGTATTCCTAAAGTGTAGATCTGGCCCATTACTCAATAAATTCCAATGGCTATTACTTTCAGGATCTTCTGTCTTACTCCTACTTAAATATTCCCCACACACTGTTTATTTTAGTGATACTGATCTCTTTGCTGTTTCTCAAGTGAGATACTCCATTATCCAATTCCAGGCATTGGCTATCTCTTATACTTGGAATTCTGTCCATTCTCATTTCTACTTTCTTGCTTCCCTGATTTTTGTCAAGTTCAAGCTACTATCCCATCTACAGGAAGCTTTTCTCAATCTTTTAATTCTAGTGTCTTCCTTTTGTTGATTATTTCTTATTTATTCTGTATATAACTTATTTGTATATAATTATTTACATGGTGGCTTCCCCCTCTGTATTATGATCTCTTCAAGAAGGAAGGAACCATCTTTTGCTTCCTTTGTATCTTCAGGGCTTAATACAGTTTCTGGCCTACAGTATTTGCTTAATAAATGCTTACTGACTTCCAGACAGTGTGCTAAGAACTGCTATTTTTGACATCATTATTGCTAACTTCTTTCCTCTATAGAAATAGAGGAGAGAAATAGAACCTCTTTCTTCCATTAAAAACCTGCTGACATCATACTTCTCTGAGGATTCAGTTCAAATACTTTCTGTGCTGTGAAGCTTTTCCTGATCCACCCAATTGCCTTTTGAAAGTACTTTTTACTTCTCTTTTGATAGATTTTAGAGTTTATGTCTATTCTACTAGTTCTCCAAAGCCTGGCATAGTTCTGTGTTCACAGTAGGTATTTGTTGAAACATTCATAGAGTACCTATGACATCCATTGTACTTGCTAGGCTGAGAGAGATATGAAGAAGTATTAAATTCAGTTGTTGCTTAGGTGCTTATAATAGGAAGTCATTGTGCAACTGGTGAAAGAATGGGGGGCTAGAGTAGCCACCGAAAAGCCTGTGCTTTTCAAAGAATGATTTTATTGAATTGAATTTTGTTTTTATGCCTGATTTGTCACTATTATGTGATTTTGGCAAGCGATTTAACTTCTCTGGCCTTCAGTTTTCCCAACTATAAAATGAGTCTGTGAGAACTTCATATTCTACCTTGTTTAACTTTTTTCTTTATAGATTGAAAACTCCTTAAAGTCAGGGACTATTTTCTGGAGGGACTGCATAAAGATAGGCACTCAACACATATTTGTTGAATAGAATTGGATTCTAGTGAGGGAGAACATGCAAGTAGCAATCTAAGACAGAAGCATGAGAAAGAATGCTACAGACCAATAGACTCTAAAGGAATTCACAAGGAATCTGCTGGGTGGATGCTAGATGAGTTGGGGAAGGATTTATGGATGTGTTGCTATTGGAGTTGGGGCTTTAAAGGCTGGATCCATTGGCTTAGGCAGAGGTGAAAGGGTAAGGACATTCCAGATGGGATAAAAAGCTTATAGTTGAAGGAGCAGCTAGGTGGCACAGTGGCACCAGACCTGAAGTCAGGAAGACCTAAGTTCAAATCTGTTCTCAGATTTAACATTTCCTAGCTATAGGATTTCAGAAAGGCCTGGAGAAACTAATGAACTTATGCTGAGTGAAATGAGCAGGACCGGGAGATCATTATATACTTCAACAACCAACGCTATATGATGATCAATTCAATGATCAAATCAATGATGATGATCATCAATCAGCACAGATGATCAATGGACGTGGCTCTCTTCAACAGTGAGATGAACCAATTTGTTCAATAATGAATAGAATCAGCTACACCCACTGAAAGAACTCTGGAAAATGAGTATGAACCACTACATAGCATTTCCACTCCCTCTGTTTTTGTCTGCTTGCATTTTTTATTTCCTTGTCAGGTTAATTTTACATTATTTCAAAGTCTGATTCTCCTTGTGCAGCAAAATAACTGTATGGATATGTACACATATATATTTAACATATACTTTAATATATTTAACATGTATTAGTCTACCTGCCACCTCAGGGAGAGTATAGGGAAAAGGAGGGGAAAAGTTGAAACAGAAGGTTTTACAAGGATCAACGCTGAAAAATTACCATGAATATGTCTTGTAAATAAAAAGCTATAATTTTAAAAATTACCTTGCTGAAGACAAATAAACGAACAAACATTTCCTAACTGTGTGACCATGAGCAAGTCACTTAACCCCAATTGCCAAAAAAAAAAATATATATATATATATATATATATGTATATATATATATATATACATATAAAATTGAGATTGAGCAGGGCCTATTTGGAGGATAGTGAAGGGAATGGATAGAGTGGAGGATTCATGTCAGTTAGTAGTGAGAGAGAAGTTTGGCTGGTTTGTTTGGGGCCAGAATGTTGGATGGCCTTGAATGTCTATTAAGTTTGAAATTTTGATTTTTATCCTTCAGGCAATGAGGAGCAACAGAAGATGTTGGATTGAAGAAAGGAATAAAATAAAGGAAAGAGGACCAGATAAGCTATTATTGAGGTGATTAAATAACAGTGGAAGGGAATAGTTGAATTCACAAGGTTTGAAGAAAGGTTTAACAAGCCTTGTGACCAATTGTGGGGGATAAATTGAGGAAGAATTTGAGGGCAGCTAGGTGGCACAGTGGATAGAGCACCAGCCCTGAAGTCAGGAGGACCTAAGTTCAAATCTGGTCTCAGACACTTAACACTTGCTAGTTGTGTGACCCTAGACAAGTCACTTAATCCCAATAGCCTTAGCCAAAAGAGAGAGAGAGAGAGAGAAAGAAAGAATTCAAAGACAGATCCAAAATTTCAATTCTGAATGATTCAGAATGGTGTTATCCATGGTAACTAGCATGGGGCTTTCCTCCAGTATTGGTGTAGATGGGAGAGAAGAGCGTGATTCCAATGACAGCCCTGTCCTTGGTTCAGGTAAGGCAAATCCCTCTTCCCACCCTGCCTTTGAATGCCACCCACTACTTCCAGGACCTACCTCTGGATTTGGAAATGGGCTCTCAAGGGAAAGTTGGGGTCATTAGTAATAATGAGCCACTCTCCCCAGCAGGGACTGGTTTTTCTGTCTTTCCTCTTACTTTCTCTTCATGTGAATTTGCTCCAGATTCTAGGGTTCCCACTTATTTGTGGTGGCACTAATTTTTTATTGTTTCTTCATGACCCTATGTGGGTTTTCTTGACAAAGATACTGGAGTTTTTTTTTTTTTGTTTTGTTTTTTTTTTTTTGCCATTTTCTTCCCCATTTCATTTTACAGATGAGGAAACTGAGGCAAACAGAGTTAAATGACTTGCCCAAAGTCACACAACTAGTAAATGTCTAGTGAAACCAGATGAGGCAGCTAGTGAGCTGGTTTGAACTCAAGTCCTCTTGACTCCAGTCCCAGTGTTCTATCTACTACACCACCTAGCCACCCTAGAGCGGTACCACAAACAGAAATATTGTTACTAGATGAGGGAAGCTGAGGGGATAGTGCTTGAGGGGAAACAAGAGATGAGAGACTTAACTTTGAAGAGCTTTCAGAATAGGAGGTCCATTGTTCCCTATACACCTGGAAGACCACCAAGACAAGGTTATTCTAGGAGTGTCAAATTAGCTATTAGCTAGCAGCTAGATGGTGCGGTGAATAAAACTCTGATAAAAGTGGATAAAACACTCTAGATGTTGCCAAAAAAACCCCAAATAGGATCACAGAGAGTTGGACACGACAGCACTATTATCACATACCTGTTTATCTGCATCTGCCATCTCTATTTGATCTGAAAATTTTCAACATTTGGGTATGTATGCTGGTAAATTCTTAGCAATTACTTCTCTGGGGGAAATAATGTGTGCAGGACAGAGTTTTAAGTTTAATCTTCATTATTAAGATTTTATGTATCGCTTTCTTTCTTAAGTCTAGACAGTAAACAAAATAATAAATAAAGCCATGATTTGTATTGCTTGCTGATTTCTGAAGTGTAAATACTCACTTACATAATCAGCTATGTAGCTGACTCCAGCACATTCTTGGGTGGAGATCTCCCATGATGCACTAGTTAAGATGACTGCAGCTAGTAGTGAAAGGCAGATAAGCCATTTCAAATCTCATTGAAGAAGAAGAAAAGGAGGGGAAAGCATTTATTAAGCAGCTGCTATGTGACAGTCACTGTGTTAAATGAGATTTATTATAATGCTGATGAGGGAACTGAGACAGACAGAAGAAAAGTGGCTTGATCAGGGTCACACAGCTAGCTAGTAAACCAGGTCTGAATTCATGTCTTCTTGACTTGAGATTCACAGTTCTATAACTTTGCTACCTAATTTACCTTAAAGGCATCATGGTACCATTCTAATTTAGGAAGGGCTGGGGGGAAGTGGTAAATAATATAGTTTTTTATTTATAAAATGGGAGTCAAACCATTTTAAATCATGTTAAGTCATTTTACATCTCATTTGCCAGCTGAAATAACTGAAGTTCAGAGAAAAATAACTTGTCTAAGATCCCATAATAAATAAAGGCAGTATGGTTTGCTGAAAAGAGCTCCTAGAATTCAAGTTTGAACCTAGAATTCAACTTGAACTTCCTGGACTTAATTTTCCTCATTTGGAAAATTAGAACTTTATTTCTAAGGTTCCATTTCATTCCATACCTCTAAGGTTGTCTCACCTGAACCAAGTACAGGGCTGTCATTGGGAGCAAGCTCTTCTCTCCCTTCTACACCAACACTGGGGGAAAGCCCCTTGCTAGTTACCATTCTGGATAATACCATTCTGAATCATTCAAAATGGATCTCATTATCTTATGAAGCAGCAGAGCTGGGGTTTGAATCCAGGAGGACTCATCATATTTTCATTTCTGGTGAGATGGGTCACTCAGAGCCAGAGGGTTCAAATTCCTTTAATAATAATTGTAACCTCCCTCTGAGATTACTGATTGCCAGTCTTGCCTAATCCCAGGTCTTGGGAAACCTCCAACCACTGCCTCACTGAGCAGTGGTTCTTTGTTCAACAGAGCACCCGGACACAGAAGCTTGCAAGCTCAAGTCTTTATTGTATGTGATCACATCCTGCACTCCTCTACTTCCTGGTCCCCACTATTTATTTTGGGTCTTTGAAATTATATGAACAGCCAGTAAGAGAAGGAGAGACACCTCCAGCTCAAAAGGTGGTCACTGCTAGATGCAGAGATCATATCTGGTTGCCTCAGGCATCAAAACCTTCGTACTTCCTTGTTGCACTATGCTAGGTTCCTCTTCAGACTCTTAAAAATAATAATAAAACAAAACCCTGCTAATCCCTAGAGAAGACATGATCTATAAGATGGTAAAAGGCAATGGTAGGAAAAACAGGTAAAAATCACTAAAATCAAACATCAAGGAGGCTCCTTATTGTTTCAGATCTCCTCTTCAGTGCCTTTTCAAAGAGCCCACAGCTGGGTTCCAAATTAGTTTACCTCGAAGCAAAGTTACTAAAACTGCCCCAGGTCTACTGTATAGTATTATGGTTGGTATACAACAGACCTTGGTGGGAATGTGAGAGTTGGCTTAAATATTTCCAATTCTGGTGAAGTGTTCTGATTCACAACACCAGATTTTCTGATCCCAAATACCATGCCTTCTAGCTTTAAATCTTATGATGGAATGATAAAAGTTTTCAAAGGAAGCCATATGTGGTTAAGATGCCCCTGTAGAAGAAGGGATCTAGGTAATTCAGGGTCCCAGTCATAGGTCTATGGGGAGATGAAAGGGGAAATGATGTAAAAGCCAAGTCTGTTGGGCATGATTCTTTGCCTGAGACTTATTTTGTGGAGAGATACCAATTATTACCGAAATTGGGTAAAGGAAAGGCAATATAATATCTATGTGTTCATAAATCATTCAATAAACCATAGAGCCCAGGATTCTAGTTTAAAGTCACAACTTTTGTGTGAATTTAAACAAATTATATAGTCCCTCTGATTTCAATTTCATGTATAAAGTAAAGGGGACAAGATTAGATAGTCTCTCTGGTCATATCCCAACTCTGACCTTATATAGTATGTTGCTACTTGTTTCTCTCAAAGCCTTCAAATGTGTACTGTCTTTTTATTTTTCCTGGTAGAGTTCATATTCATAAAGGAGGACCAGCCTCAAATAGGGATGATACCAAGAGAGGCTCAGTGAAGTGGAATAGGATCTCTGATATTTTACATCCTTGGCCCAAATCCAGAAGATGTATTATTTTCCATATTCCAATTAAGGTCAAGGGATTTTACCTTTATTTATAGCTAACAGATATATATAGCACTGTAAGGTTTACAAAGTTTTTTACTTATTTTTTTATTTTCTCTTGTCTGTTACAACACTGGGAAGTAGGTGATAATTTATTATCCCCATTTTATAGATGAAGAATCTGAGGCAGGCAGAGGTTAGTTAAACAACATAGCAAAGTGCCTTTCATATAACTGATGCTATATAATTATTCCCTTTCCTTCCCTCCTGTTTCTCTTAAGTGATTTGCCCTGGATCACATGGCTAATAGAATTATTTGAGGCTATATTTTTAATTAGATCTTCATAACTTCAGATATATTTCTTTATTCATTATAACACCAGTAGTTGAGGGGAGAAGCTAGAAACAGAGGCTGTGAAGAGAGCCTTTGTGTAGCCTGTAGAGCAAGAACACAGTATTTTTCCATACCCTCTCACACCAGATATACCTAGTCTAAGCCAGAAAGTACATTGAAGAATTCCACTTGAGGCCTCTCCTCTAGGGAAAGAGTTATATAATAGAAAAAGCACTGGCAATTGCATTAGATGATCTCTGAAGGTCCTTTTGATGCAAATTGTGTTCCCTTTGACTTTTTGGGGAAATTGTCCAAATTCTCCTCTGAAAGAGGCTCACCCTTCAGGGTAGTTAAGTGGTCTCATTCAGTTGGAGATCAAGGCCAGGGATATGATCGAACCCTTTATTCAGTTGAAGATTAGTCCGGAACTACTCCCAATAGCTCAAACTCATAAGATAAGTGATCTCTTTTCAATTTGAGATCTAGGCCCAGGGCATTGACAACATTGAGGGAATCTCATTCAATTTTGAATTGAAGCCCAAGCCTCAGATGGCTAATAAAAGACAACTCTGAACCCTGAATCTTTGCAGAAGTCCAAACAGGATTGTGATTGCCCAGAATCTTAGCAAACTGTCCTACCAGGACTTTTTTTGCCCACTGGTAAAGATATTCTCTTCTCAGTGCTAACCTCTGCTATCTTCCTAAGAGGACCTTTTGCCCTAGCAAGCTGTCTTTTCACTACCAATAAATCTCTTTTTGCCACACAGATTTTGAGTTTGCAAATAGGACCTGCACTTATGAACAGAGGGGATTTCCACCCCCTCCTCCCTTCAATTCTTGCACCTTATCACAACTACTACTAACTTTATCACTTTGAGGGCATTTATGTGGTGCAATGGGGAGAGCACCAAACATGGAGACAAGAATTCAAATAATTGGGAATCAAATAAATCAGAATAATTGGATGAAGTTCCAGCACTCTGTAATTTTGGACTTGAAAGTTCCCTTAGGTAAAGAGAGATAAAGGGCCTCAATTGTTATATGGTGGTAAAGGCCAGTTGGGGCCTTGGAGACTATATTTTTCCTAGGGAAGAAGGGCACACAGATAAGTGGGAGGTGGAGTCATTGAGATAAAAATAAGTATTGAAGGAAAGTTAATTAGGTAGTTGGAGAGAAGAAAGAACCAGGTTTTTTTCTGGAAAAGGATTATGAATGGATTTAGAGAGACCTTTACAATTATGCAGTGCTCCTTAGAAGGGTAGGAAAGAATCCAGGATAATTCTTTGAAACTTGGGAGTTAAGGAATGGTCTAAAAGGATTAGGAATAAGTTCTGATCAAGATGATTGCTTGAATGGAGCTCCATTCAACCAAGGTCCCACAGTCCTATTCTAATAACAAATAATTGAGAAAATCATAAAGAAAATAGATTAAGTGATTTCACTCACTCAAGAATGTACAATTCAACCAGAAATCCATGTGGAATAGAAAGAGGATGTGTCAGAAAATCCAGCCCCAGAACAACTTCCCAGAATGACCAGATATATGTATAGCTAGAAAGAAAGACACAATCTAGAGGCAGGAAATGTTATTTGCTCCCACAAAAAGGCCCCAAGGTGATTGAAAATCCTAGTGAAGACTTAGGAAGCAATCAGAAATGGGCAGTGACCAATTCAGAAACATCTTAAGTCTAGGAACTCTGAAGTCCATAACACTTTGTCCTGAAATAGGATGGAGAGCCCTAAAGATTCAGGACCCTGAACCTCAAATATCCAAGGGAGCCTAAAACTTACTACTGCTCTTAGTATAGACACATCCTGGGAAATGAAGGTCAGCATAGGAAACTAAGTTGACTCCAAGAAGGACACACCATCCTGCCCAAAAGAGTAGAGAGCAAAGCCTAGCCCTAGAACAAAACCCCAATTGAAGATCTAAGGCCCAAGATGTTAGTAAACAGAGGACACAAACTACTATAGATCCAGAGATGCCCTCAAACCCTGTCAAAATATTTTGGAGACACCTTGTTTCCCAGAGCTAACTAAAGCCCATCAAACAGGTTATACTCTGAGTTTGACAGAATGGAATGATCTTTCCTTTTGGCAAAGGATCACTAAGGAATTTAGTTCCCCTTATTTCTCAGGACCATGCATCACATATTCACAATCCATGTTCCTGCATTTCTGCATTTCTGGATGGATACTGTACTTCTGTTCCCATCTTAGAATTCTGGTTCTGTGTCCCACAAAGTAGCTACGACCCCTAAGATTTGAGATTGTTTCTATGGGACATAAGAACACCTGTATAGTCCCAAAAAATGCTTACCATAAAATTATCTCAAGATCTAAGAAAAACTGTGTTGTAGGTCAACCTCTTTCATATATATGAGTGGTCCCAGCATCAGCAGCATAAAACTCTCTTTCTTGGGAGGGAAGTAATGTGTATTGTATTTGCAAATGTCATTTCTTCACTCTGAAATTAATTAAACTTTTCTTTAATTTGTGTCCTGATTCTCCTGTCTCTAACCTGCTGTTCAAAGTTGGACTTTGAAATAGTGTACAATTAGAGAAATGAGTGATTCTATGAGACAAGAAATATTGGATCAAAAGATTAAAAAAAAAGAAGAAGAAATTGTAAGTTACCTGCTATCAAAATCATTTTGACTGATCTCAAGGGTATTAAAAGGAATTGATTAGTATTAAGGATATTAAAAGGGTATTAAAAGGAATTGATTAGTACTGGATCTACAAAATGAGATTCATTAAAATAATTTGGTATGCGATAAAAGAGAAATTGATCACTGGGACAGATTTGATACACAATTATGAAGCAAATGAACCCAGTAACATAGCATTTAATAAACTCGAAGACCCCAGTTATTGCTGAAGGTCTCAGTATTTGACAAAAACTGCTAGGGAAATTGGACAGAGGTTTAACATAAGTCAGGTTTCTTTCTTTCTTTCTTTTTTTTTCTTTTTTTTTTTTTTTTTACTATAGCTTTTTATTTACAAGATATATGCTTAGGTAATTTTTCAGCATTGACAATTGCAAATCCTTTTGTTCCAACTTTTTCCCTCCTTCCCCCCAACTCCTTCCCCCAGATGACAGGTTGACCAATACATGTTAAATATGTTAAAGTATAAGTTAAATACAATATATGTATACATGTCCAAACAGTTATTTTGCTGTATAAAAAGAGTTGGACTTTGAAATAGTGTACAATTAGCCTGTGAAGGAAATCAAAAATTTGGCAGACAAAAATAGAGGGATTGGGAATTTTTTGTAATGGTTCATAGTCATCTCCCAGAGTGCTTTCTCTGGGTGTAGTTAGTTCAGTTCATTACTGCTCTATTGGAACTGATTTGGTTCATCTTCCTTGTTGAAGAGGGCTACGTCCATCAGAATTGATCATCATATAGTATTGTTGTTGAAGTATATCTTCTGGTCCTGTTCATTTCACTAAGCATCAGTTCATTTAAGTCTCTTCAGGCCTTTCTGAAATCATCCTGCTGGTCATTTCTTATGGAACAATAATATTCCATAATATTCATATACCACTATTTATTTAACCATTCTCCAATTGATGGGCATCCACTCAGTTTCCAGTTTCTGGCTACTACAAAGAGGGCTGCCACAAACATTATGAGTCAGGTTTCGACCAATTTCATACCATATAAATCAAGATAAACTTTAAAAGGATACATGACATAGATATTAAAATCATATCATGAACAAATTAGAGGATCAAGGAAGAAATTACCTTTTATGTTTATGAATGGAGAAGAGTTCAAGACTGAATAGGTGATAGCAAGGAGTATACAAGCTAAGATGGACATTTTTGATAATATAAAATTAACTTTTTGTACAAACAAATCAAATGCAGTTAAAATTAGAAAGGAAAAATGTTAAAATCCTAGTGTTAACTCAATGGAATTGATACAATGCTTATTGGTTCATACATTAGAGCAAATCCTTACAAGGTATTAAGTCACTAATATTGATAGAAACCATGCTTAAGTTAACACCTTTGAGAGTTCACACATTAGCTCACACATTAGTTCACACGTTTGGAAGATTTCAGGGTTCAGTATGAGATATCCAAATTCATACCTCCCATAATCCCACTCTCAGAGGAGGAGTCAACCTTTGAGTTTACACCTCTAAAAGAGCATAAAAACAGCTGAGCTCTATCAGTACAATTCAATTGAAAAGGTTGAGAGGGTAGTGCCAGTTCGGGAGATTGACAAGCTAGAGACTGCAGTCAGGCAGAAGGAAGGATTCGGAGGAGGAGAACCAAGATTCAGAGGGAGTTGGAGGCGACAAAAGACAAGCTGCAAGAGCTTGAAACCAAGGAGGGAGAAAGGCCTCTAAGAAAGCTAACCGGGCCCAAGGAAAGAGATAAGACTCGGAAGGAGTAAATAAACGTTTGGATTTTATCAGCTGGCTGCATTTGGAGTGATTATTATTTTAAACTGAAACTAAGGCTGCCTCCAGAAAACCTCCCCAAGAAACCTGCTTCCAGAGAGAACCATCATATATTTTAAAAAAGAAGAGAACATCACAGAAAAATATTTGCAGCAAATTAATCTGATAAAGATTTCATGTCCAATATATATAATGAACTGATTTAAATTTTTAAATTTAGTTTTAAATTTATTTATTTATTTTTATTTTCCCCAGTTACATGTAAAATAACATCTTTTTTTGGGGGGAGCTATCCATACACATTCATTTTTTACATATTTCCATAGGAATCATTTGAGGAGAAAAAAATCAGAACAAAAGAGAAAAACCACAAGAAAAAAAAGTAAACATAGTGGTATTGATTTACAATTAGTTTCTATAGTTCTCTCTCTGGATAGGAATGGCATTTTCCAGTCAAAGTTTATTGGGATTGTCTTGGATCACTGAACCTCTGAGAAGAACCAAGTCTATCATAATTGATCATTGCACAATCTTGTTTGTTGCTATGTATGATGTTTTCCTGGTTCTGTTTGATTCAGTCAGCATGAAACTGATTTAAATTGATAAGATTAAGAGCAATTCAAATGGTCAAAGTATAGTCATTTTTCAAAGGAAGAAATCTACACTATTAATAATTGTATAAAAAAAGTCTTACCTCATTAATAATTAGAAACATGAAATTAAAACAATATTGAGGTCCTATTTCACATTTATCAAACTGACCAAAATGAGTGACAATAGAGGAAAATGACAAATATTGGAGGGATTGTAAGAAAATATGTAGAGTTATGTACTGGAGCTGTGAAATAGTCCAGTCATTCTGGATAGCAATTTGGAAATTTGCCCAGAAAAATTTTAAACTATGCACTTTGACCCAGTTATACCACCATAGGGCTTTTGTCCCAAAGACATTAAAGAAGAAAAGAAGCTATACATACAAAGATATCTTTAGTAATTTCTTTTTTTTCTTCTTAAATTTTTTATTTATTTTTAACTTTCACTTAAAAAAATTTTGAGTTCCAAATTATCTCCCTCCTTCCTGAGCCTTCTCCAGTTATTGAGAAGGCAAGAAATACAATATACACATACAAAACATATTTCTCCAATAGCCATGTTGCAAAAATAAACAAACAAAAAATCAAGCAAACAAAAAACAAGAAAAAAACATACTTCAATCTATACTCAAGCATTCCCTTTCTAGAGAGAGATATCATTTCATGAGTCTTTTGCAATTGCCTCATTGTCTTAATCAAAGTAACTTTCACAGTTGATCATTATTATGATATTACTGTTACTGTGTACAATATTTTCCTGGCTCTCACTTTTCTTTGTATCAGTTAATATAAGTCTTGACAGGTTTTTCTCAAACAATACTGTTTCTCATTTTTTAAAGCACAATAGTATCCAGAATCATATACCACAACTTGTTTGGCCATTCTCTAATTGAAGGGCATCCCTTCAATTTCCAATTCTTTGTCACCACAAAACAGAGCAATTTTTTTTTTTTTTTTTTTTTTTTGTGCTGGCCAAAAATTGGAGAATAAGGAAATGTTCTACTGGGAACACAACATGTAGTATATGTATATGGTAGAAAGTTGTGCTATAAGAAATGATGAACAGCTTCAGAGGAAACTAGAACATTCTCACTGAACTGATAAAAAATGAAGTAGACATCATTAGGAGAACAATTTACATAATAGTATTAGGGAAAATTTTCCCAAAAGACTTCAGAACTCTGATCAACACACTACAACACAAGCAAAAAGAATGCAAATGAAACATCTCACTAACTTCTAACAGAGGTGATCAACTTAAAATGCAGGAAAAATAAACATGTTTTTGGACATGATGAAAGCAGGAATTTGTTTTGTGGGTTTTATATATATGTTTCAAGGGCTACATTTATTAATTTTTAAATTTGCTCAATTGGAAGGTGTAGAGCTAATGTGAGGGTCATGTTATTATTTTTTTTTAATGTCTATTAATTGAAAAAGTTAAAATAAAAATACAAAGCTGATTATCCTGAGGGAAAAAAGAAAAGTACCTGAAAGAAATCATATCTATATTAGACAAGGAGATTTTTAAGGGGCTTATTAGGATTGGGTGATTTGACCACCTATGGCAATTATCACATTCCTTGTGTTGCTTGAAAGTCTCATATAAAGCTCCCAGACAGAGCAGCTCAGCTTTTAGATTAGATAGGATGCTGAAAAACAAACTAAAAGAAAATTAGCTGACCTGAAAGACAAGACAAATAAATCATCAGACTCCTTAAAAGCCATAACTTGCTTTCAAATCTTGGAAAATTATGTTAACAAATTGTAAATTAAAAATGCCTAGTTTTATTAGAGCCAGAGGGAAAAGTAAAATCCATCACCAATTGATTTCACCAATCATTTTCTGAAATAAATCCCCAAAAGAAAATGTTGCTAAAATTCAAATCTCCCATATATATGTATGTGTTTATATACATACATACATTATATATATATATGTATATATATATATATATACACACATGTTTATGAATATGTGTGTATGCATCTACCTACCTACATATATATCATAATAAATATATATATTTAATGATGTACAGTGATATATATATATGTGTATATATATATATATACACACACACAAGACAGATATATACCTATATATAATGATATATCTTTTAAAAATGTTTATTCATTTTTAACTTAAATACAAAAAGACAAAAAAAAAATCCACTTCCTTATATACAGTATGACATAAAAAGAAGATACAACTTAAAACCACAAATTTCCATTTCATACTGA
Source organism: Antechinus flavipes (assembly GCF_016432865.1). Classification (NCBI taxonomy): domain Eukaryota; kingdom Metazoa; phylum Chordata; class Mammalia; order Dasyuromorphia; family Dasyuridae; genus Antechinus; species Antechinus flavipes. The sequence goes on from NC_067401.1 coordinate 186,575,894, forward strand.
TGAGGTTTGGCACAGGGAAGGGAGTTGTGGGAAACCCCTTCTGGTTAGCACAAGTCCTTTGTCCGAAAAATTAAACTGGCAAAAGAAGTTTATTATTAGAACTGAGAAGTCAGCTTTTGTAATTGAGTTCCTTAGTGGGGAGGTACTGACACTAAAGTAAAGATCTAGCAGAGAAATCCCAACAGAGAGGTAAATACGGTCCTATTAGGGAAATAGGTGAGAGAGATAAAGAGGGAGTAACACTGAAAAGAAAATGCCTTTTCAGCGGGCAGAGGGTTGCAGCTATGTCAAGGAGAGAGAGTTTCCTTGACATGATTCCTGCTTTTAGGTCCTCTGCAAGGAATTATATAATTATATGGGTAGCTCTTGGTCAGTGCTGGGAACAGTTTGAGCTGGAATCAGAATAGAGAATCTTCAAATTGAATGAGTGGCCCTGGACTAATCTCCAACTCAATAGAGTTGGATAGAAGTCTTCTATCTCCAGATCAGGCTAAGTAGGAGTGGTCCTGAACTCAACTAGTCCCACCCAGATAACAGAATGAAACCACTTTATCTTGATTCCCTGGGGTGGGTCTCTCAGAGAAGAGCTTCTCTGAAAGCTTTCCCCACAAAGTCCAAGAGAGAGAATGAGAGAGAGTTTTGGGTCTCCCCTCATCAGTACTGTTTACTTTTTTTGGAAAACCTATGTAATAAATACTACACATCATTTTCAAAGCTATCCTGCTCTTTTGTTTCCTTCTAAATTTTCTTTTGTTCTCTGTTGTGCATTTTCCCCCCTTCCCCTTTACCCTATCCTAGAGAAGCCTACCATTATATATGTACCATTACATATATGTGTATATATTATCTATATTTATCATTCATATTATACATACTTTTATTTATCAGATTTTTCTCTGAAAGTAGATTGCATCTTCCTTCATAGGTCCTTTCTAGTTGACTTAAGTATTCATGCCTCTCTTCCCCCCCCTCCCCCTTTTCCCTCTCTCATTGAAAATAAAACAATTAAATTTAGGATTACACAAGAATTGAAAGTTTCTACTATAAACGGGAAGAGATTCTTCAAATCTCAATTTTTTTTTTTTAACCTATTGAGGTATTTGATCCTGTTTTAGTCTTTATTTGTATTTAAGTTAAGAATTTTAAAAATGTTTTTGAAAAGTAAGAAAAAAAGAATGCTCAGAGATTGATGTTCACATGTCCAAGCTTAGCTTAGCTGAAATGTAGAGTGCATAGAAAAGAGTGATGGAGAAGCACTCCATACAAAAACCTTCATTGGTTCTTCTTATCTATAAGATAAAATTCAGACTTCTTGATCTATCTTTTAATACTATTCACAATCCAACTCAAACTTACCTGAAATTGAAATAGTTCTCATGTAGAAGTGTAATATAGTTAGGATCTTGACACAGAAAGATTATATTTAGCTGTGTGGCGTATATATTGGAGAGAGGAGTGAACAATTAAAAGGCTATTATAATCCTCTGGTTAGAGCCTAAACTAGGGTTTTAGCAGATAAAATTAGAGGAAAGTAGGAAACAAATCATGGAGTAGATAGAAAAAATAAAACTTTAGCAACTTTTACTGGATAAAGAAAGAGAAGATAGCATCTAAGCTAAGAGACAAGCTGATTCTATTGCACAATTTTCTATGTAGTTTCTGAGCTGATGTCACGATATAGTGTGTTTTTAGATGGGGACAGATAGCATGGGGAAAAGAGACAGTATGTGAAAAATGTTGATAGTACTTTGTCTCTTATTTTTCTCTTCCTCTAATGAATAGTCAACAAATATTTCCATATCTAGTAGGTGCCAGGTGTTGTACCAAGCACTAAGGATACAAATTAAAAAAAAAAAAGACAGTCCCTGCCCTCAAGGAGCTTACCATCCTTAAGAGCATAGAAGACAAAACACAAAAGGAAGCTAAGTTTTCTATAAAGGGACAACTTGGAAGGAGTTCTTTGCTTCATCTTCTGGCCCTCCAGTCAGAAGAGAGAGATAACTTAGGATGCTAAGGCAATTTGTTCAATGACTCTTTATGACTCCATTTAGAGTTTTCTTGGCAAAGATACTGGAGTGGTTTGCCATTTCTTTCTCCAGCTCATTTTACATATGAGGAAACTGAGGCAACAGGGGTTAAATGACTTGTCCAGCTAGTAAGTATCTGAGGCCAGAGTTGAACTCAGAATAATAAATCTTCCTGACTTCAAGCCCATTACTCTATTTACTGCATCACCCAGCTGCTGCTTGCTGAGCTGATGTTGAGTATCAAAGAAAAAGAAATGTGTTACAGACAAATGAACTGACTCTTAGAATGTACAGAGTCTTATCTGAAATCAGAGACATTGTGAAAATTTTGATCTGAATTTAACCCAATTTCCAGTTGTTTACTCTGACCCTTCTTCTTGGAGAATGACAGTATGGGATGAGGCAAATCCCTTTTAGTTAATCTAGATCAATGGTTCTTAAACTATTGGTCTCAAGACCTCTTTGTACTCTTAAAAAATTATTGAGCTCCCCCATCACAGCTATGTTATATAAGAGTTATATGTCTTCCCATCTGCAAGTCTAAAATGTCTTGTGCTCTTTAAGTTTTGCATAAAATACTCAGTCACATTAGTCATTATTTTGTTGAGGTTGCCTTATAGAGCAGAAGATGGATCTGAGAAACCTGCAGACTGCTTGTTTCTGGGATCCAGTTCCCACAGAGGCCAGAACAAGTCATATATTTCCCAGAGTTGCTTCTTGGGCTAATCTTGAAATGTGTGTGTGTGTGTGTGTGCATGTGTGTGTGTGTGTGTGTATGTATGATGATAATGATAGTGATAATGATGGAAGAATGAATGGCTTAAAAGATGGGATTATGCATTAGCCCAAAATTAGACATTGATTAGGAAATAAATAATCTAAGCCCTGGAAGAGTAAAGGTTATTGGGACAGAGGTGGGATAGAGAATGTGAGAAAGCTCTAACTGTAAAATGGAGGAGTCTCTCCTTTCAGAAGGTCCTGTAGGACAGAGAGGAAGTAGATATGAAGAGGGAGAAGCTTTAAGAAAAGACTTAGGACCCCCGTGCCACAATGTGTGTGTGTGTGTGTGTGTGTGTGTGTGTGTGTGTGTGACTCACAGTGTGTTCTTTACCTTATCTATCCATTAAGTTAGAAACTCAGGGAGAGAAGATGGCAGAGTAGGTTAGAAAAACAAGAGCAAACAACTTTTCACCTCTGCAAATTTCCTCCACAAAAAGACAGAATATTGCTTCAGAGGGAACACTGAGAAGCAGAAATAAATAGAAGTTGGGATAAAACAGTTGTCCTCCTAAGATATATTGAGAAGACTAGAGGAAAGACCAGACTTCTAGGGTCAGAGGTTCAGCCTCAGTGAAGTGCAAACATCTACAGGCAAATTCTGAGAAACCAAAAAACAAGCCCTGTGGATTTTTGAGTTGGGACACAGTCTCAGTTTCAGGAACTTTCACCTTATGAATTGTATGGGGGTTTGAAGGCTAAGTAGGAGAAGATTGAAAGACCTTTCACTATCTAGGAGTGCCAAGTACAGCTATACTGATCAGACTGGTCCTGTGCTATGACGGTTGAGGAGAAGGAGTGTGAAAAAGAAGGAGTGCAAAGGGACAGGTCCCGCTCTGTGTGGGGACTAGCAGGAGAGAAAGTCTTTGTTTCAGTTCTAAGTCAGTAAGGACAACTGTAGGTATGCAACCACTGAAGAGACCCAGGGAGCAAGAGCTTTTGCAGGACAGCTTGGCTGGGTTTCCTAGCCATAGCTTAGTGGTGGAGAGGAGAGTCCAAGATTGGGCTCCAGGGCAGATCTCAGAACAGTAAGAAGGACCCAAATTGAGACTAAAACTTGTTTATATTAATAGTTGTTAAACAAAAGGAAAAATGAATTAGCAAAGGAGAAAGAATCTAACCATAGATAACTGCTATGGTTTTTGAAAATGATCTGGGTTCATATTTAATAAAAGATAGTTGAACTAAAAAAACTACTCCTTTTTCAATAAGAATTATCAAATCATCCTAAGCACAATAAAAGGGAATTGTGGCACAAAAAGAGGAGTGAGAAGGAATAGGGTAAATAAAAAGAAATAAGAAGGATAATTAGGAAAAATACGAAGGAGGGAAATACACAAGTAATTATAACAGGATGTGGATGAAATGAATTTACTCATAAAATGGAAATAGATCAATATTTTTAATTCAACAATATGTTGCTTTCAAGAAACACAATAAAAATGAGAGATATACACAGATAAAATAAAGGAGTAGAATTTATGTTATATTAAAAAAGCAGAGGGTAGTAATAATAATCTCAAAGTTAAAATAGATATAATCAAAAAAGAAAATAGGGAAACTACACTATATGTGACCAATGTTATTCAATAATATTGTTTTAGACCTCTTAAAATAATTTGACAGTATAAAACATCTGAGAGCATACCTGCCAAAACAGACACAGGAGCTATATGAACATAAACATAAAACACTTTATACAAATAAAATCAGACTTAAATAATTGGAGCAGTGTTTATTGTTCATGGTTAGGTGAAGTCAATAAAATTTGAAAAAAATGACAGTGCTACCAAACTAATCTATTTATTCAATGCCATTCCAATTAAATTACTAAGAAATTATCTTATTGAGTTAGAAAAAATGATAACAAAGTACAAATGTCAGGAATTTCAAAGAAACCCGGGGAAAAGAGATGTAAAAGAAGGAGATTTAGCAGTATCAAACTTTAAATTATATTATAAAGTGAGAGCACTGTTGAGGCATGAAATGGATAATTTCAATTATTTTAAATTGAAAATTTCTTATATAAATAAAACCAGTCTAGCTAAGAGTAAAAGGAATGCAGAAAATTAAAACAAAACTTCTTTAAGATGATGGGGTTGGGGTTGAGGAGAAGCAAAAATTAAAGTAAAAAGTATATAGCAGAGAACAAAAGAAAACCTACAAAGAAGTAAAAAAGAAAAAGAAAAGCTAGGTAGTTTTGAAAACAATGTGTAGTATTTATTATTTAGCTTTTCTTGAAGTGGAAGTTGATCGTTTTGCATTGAATCTTTTCTTATTGTCCCTTTTTCCCCCCTTTTATCGTCTTGTATTTATGTTTAAAATGAATAATTTTTTTTAAAGGAAAGAAAAAAAGCTCAAGGATAGAACAAGAGGCAGAAATGGATGGGTGCCCAGAGGAGGAGTAGTTGAGGTGGGAGGTTTACTCCAAGGTCAGGTTTCAGGCCTGAGGCAGAAACAGAGCCTTTGGACTTTGTGGTGGCCACCTAACAAGAGTCCTCACCTATTAAAAGATACTATCTCTTGGGACAACTACAACTGCTTCCATACCCTATTCAGTTGCTGCTTCCTCAAGTGCCTAAGCAAGGACAAAGAACAGGAGTGAGGTGGGCTCATGAGGGTGGGATCTACTAAATCTAGGAGGCTGAGAACAATACTAAGGTGGGACAGTGGAGAATGAGAACAATGAGAACCTGTAATTTGTTTCAATAAGGTAAAGTCAAGAGGTGGAGCCCAAAGGTAACCCTAAGGGAGTGAACTGTGGGATGGGATTAAAAAGATTTGAGACTAATGAAGAGGGTGGAAAAGGGTAAGAGAAAGAGAGCTCTAAGCTACTAGTAAATTCAAACTAGACTTTGAGAATGCTACATGATGAAGTAGAGAGAAATAAATTGAAGGACATGGAGGTATAAAGCCGAAGACACTGAGGCAAGATAGAGATTAGAGAGGTTGGTTTTTTTTTTTTTTGTTTGTTTGTGATAATATTAGCTTTTAGGGTGGAGAGGGGAGAAATGAGCAAACAGTTTGACTTTTTTATTCAATTTTTTCTCTTCCCTCCTAGTTGGTGGAGGACTAGATTTTCCTTCCAAATTCTTGGTGCTGTGTTTATGAGAAATGGAAAAAGGGGTATTTCTGTTGCATCACCCTTTCCTTTTCAGGCTCAAGTGGCCAAGATTTGAAGGTACAATTCCATTCTGTGGCATTTCTGAAAGGGAGGTGGGGGAATTAAGCCTCCTTCTAAAGATTCCTTTTTTTTTGGACTTTTTTGGGCTGGATCCCTGTTTTCTTTTAAAGAACTGAGGGACACATTTAAATCTTCCTCTCTAGTTCCCTTCTTCTTTCTAGGAACTAAAATCTCACTTCCCTGCCTGCTTCAACTCTAAAGCTAGAACATGACTAAAGGTCAAAACTCAAGAGGCGTAAGCTGCAATACCTGAAAAGAGCACACGGGGGCGTCCAAAACACATGAAGAAGGATTAGATGGAAGTAAAAGAGGTGATGTCTTTATGAATGTGTCTATATGTTTATGTCTTTGTGCCTCTTTGCATGAGTGTGTGCATGCGTATAGGACTATGTACATCTGTGTGGGTGTATTTGAGACTGTGATGGGAGACGGTATTTAATAAATGTTTTTATTTGAATACATGTTTTCTTGAAATGTGTGTGTGTGTGTGTGTGTGTGTGTGTGTGTGTGTGTGTGTGTGAATGGTCTTTCTGTGTCCCTGAGCCTGTATTCCGGGAAATAAGAAACCATAACGTATTGACTCCTCCTTTCCAATGTCTTCCACTCCACGTTTTTGGGTGTCCCCCTCTTCAGCTCCCTCCCTCCTCCCCCCAGCCCCATGTTGGGTGAAGAAACTCTGGTCACAAGGGTTAAGTTGGCTCTGTCTTAGCCACACTAGCCACACCCTCAGCATGGCCCTGTGAGAGTGCATGAGACTATATATGTGTGACTCAGAGTCTAGGAAACTGTCAGATTCCGAATGAAACTGTACGTATATATGGGTGTGTCTGTGTGACTTTAGGTGCATATTTTATGTGTTATATGTACATATATCTATACTTACATGTATATGAGTGTATGTGTAGTGTTCTAGTATATAAGTGTGTTCTACTGTCTTCTTCTGTGTGTGTGTGTGAGAGAGAGAGAGAGAGAGAGAGAGAGGGAGAGAGAGAGAGAGAGAGAGAGAGAGAGAGAGAGAGAGAGAGAGAGAGAGAGAGAGAGAGAGAGATGGTGAGGGACAGGGAGGGGGAGAGGGAAAGAGGAGAAGGGAAGAAAAAAGGAAGGAGGAGGGGAAAATGGAAATGGGGGGGGGCTAGAAAATTAAGGATGCACAAATTCTTGGGTCCCCCCTCAGTTTGCTCCTACCTTTCAGTAGGGGTATTTATATGTGCTTTCTAGAGGTCTCTCTGAGCTGTCTCTTTGCATGTCTCTGTCTCTGTATCTCTCTGTATCTCTGTCTTTTTCATTCCCATTCTTGGTGACTCATCTCTGCGTCGGTCTCGCCCTCCCTAGTCTCTCAGGACTCCCCTCCCCCTCCATTGGTAGCTAAGACCCCAAAGATGGGGACTAAGAAGACAGGTCACTAAATCCAGAAGCTTATCTTATGCTTCTGTTGTCTTAGGGTTTCCCCAACCTCTTCCCAAGTCTTTTCAAGACCCCCACCCCTTATTGGGTTGGGGATTGGGATGCCGATAGGGCAATGGTGGGATTTTCGGAGTGCCCTGCATCACCCTTCTAAATATTCTTTCTGAAGTCCAGACCCCTATTTCTTCCCCCTCAGCAGCACCCCCCGCCCCCCCCCCCCGTCCCCCACCCCCCACCCCTTGCTGACGCACTGAGAGGCTGCAGAGGTGAGTCACCGATTGGGGGAGGGCGGGAGGGAAGGGAAGGGGATATGGAGTCACTGGACCGAAACCCCCCTTCTCCTAAACCAAGGACACAGTTTAGGAATTCATTGGTCTTTCCACTCTCAAGCTTTTGTCATATTCTGGCTATTCTACCTCTAAAGCCCTACCCTATCCTTCTACCTTTCTATAGAGAGAATGAGACTCAGAGGAAGTTAAAAAAAAATAGAGACTATTACACAGAGAAAGACTACATCTATACCCCCAAATATCTCTCTACCTCAGTCTCTTTTTCCCTGTCTTTCTTTAGCTTTCTATTCCTGTGTCTTTTCCCTGACCCACCTCCCACATCCCCAGGGCTTGCCCCATCTCATTTTGATCCCAACCTATTCCTCCTCCAATGATTGTTAAAGACAATCAAGGTGTGAAGGGCACCAGGTGGAGCCGGGCGAGAGAAACTAAATTAAAAGGGAACTGATAGGGACAGAGATATTTGTCTTAAGAGACAAGAAAGGGTGTATTTCCTCCAGCCTCCTTCCTTTCCACCTCCACTCCAGTTACTTATCACAGAGAAAAAATAATAAAGTAGACCCTTTTAGTCCCAATTCTCCCCCCTCCCCAACCTTACCACCCAGAGCCCTCATTTTCCAGCATGAAAAAGTATTCTTGCTAACTCCCTACCACTTTGGACTGGGTGTTGGGGTAGGAATGAAAGAGGAAGAGAGAGAAGAAGGGCAAATTTGTTGTGGGGCAAGAAGAGGGGGACCAAGAAAAGGAGTAAGGTAGGAGTATAAAAACTTATAGAACAGAGAAATAGAGATAATAACCTAGGGAGATTATGACATAGTAGAAGATATATAAAAAGATACTCATAATAGATGTCTACACAGATAAGAAAACCAGGAAGGCATTCATTCATTTACTCAGGCATTCAGTTCATTCATATGTTCCTTCAACACGTATTGATTTAGTATCCACCTTGGGTAGGCATGTAGACAAAGGATGAAAACATGTAGCAAGAAGAATGATTATACATATACAACACATGCATTGCCATTAACACATACAAAACCCTAGATGCCTAGAAATTAGCAGATACAGAATTCAAACACATACAGATATCTAGAAACACAGACACACATCTGAATGTACAGATACAGAAATGGAAGCATATACCAATGCACACAGCTTTGAAGAAATACTCCCACAAACAGAACTCCATATGCCTAGAATCACAGCAACATCGAGCTAGCCTTCTAATACTGAGAACAGAAATACACTGATTTTTCCTCTCTCTCCTTTCCCCCTCCTTTATATAATGTATCTTTCTGTCTCTTCATTCTCCATTTCTGTCCATGTCTATCTGTCTCTCTCAGTTCTCCCAACCAACCCCACCCATTTACCATCCCCCTCCATAAAGGTCTTTGCCATATCTGATTCATTTTCTTCAGGAAGGTAATGTGACTCTCTCCTTATTCTCACTCCATCAAACCTATTAACTGATCAGTAAGAAGAGCAGAATAGAACAAATCAAAGAGGTCCTAGACAGAAGAAAGTGGGGTGAAAGAAGAAATTTAGAAGTCGATAGAGGGTCATCTTTCCTACTCCTTCTCCAAGCTCTCCCTATTATTCCTCCACACATTTCCACTCTCCATCTCATCTTCCCCATTCATCCATCTCTCTCTCTCTCTCTCTCTCTCTCTCTCTCTCTCTCTCTCTCTCTCTCTCTCTCTCTCTCTCTCTCTCTCTCTCTCTCCCCCCCCCCAATTTTATGGGCATTTCTTTCTGGGAAAATAAAGCTGCTGATGGAGCTGACAAGCCACTGGTGGCTTTGGAGAGAAAGCACGTGAGTATGTGTGTGAAGGAGTGGGGGCTGGGGTTGGGGCAGAAGAACTGGGGGAGGAAGTGAAATAATGTTAAAAAAAATAAGGAAAGAAGATGGGAATGGAAGGAGAAAAATACTATAAAAGTATATTTGAGAGAGTCAGAGAAACGGAAAGCTCGAAAATCACAGAAACAGAGCGAGATAATCAGAGACACAGCTTTGTGTATATATGTATCTGTGTCTGCATCTCATAAAGTGTCTGTAAGTCTAGTCACTCTCTTGCTGTCCAAGCCCCCACTTCTTTCCCTTCCAAACAACGCCCTCTACCCTACCTCAACATCATTCCTGTGGACGCAGCACATCTCCCTCCGTCTCCCCCTTCCCCTATACCCAGCTTCCGTTCCCCCACCCTACCCCACCCCACCCCCTCCGCCCACGGCCGGTCTCTCTTCACCGGACCCGGCTTGCTGATGGATTCTCTTTGCGCAATCTGTGCGTCATCGTCCCCCTCCCCTCTCCAGCCGGAACCTCCAGCCGCCCTGAGCCCCCCAGGACAGCCCCCCTTGTCCTGGCGGCGCAGGACAAGGACTTGGGGGTAAAGGAAGGAAGCAATGGGGAAGGTATGGTCCTTGTCACTTAGGGGTTTTCTGAAATCAAACCGTTGCTTTCAAGAATTTGGAAAAGCAAGAACTAAATTCCATAGCTTATCTTCATAACCCCCTCCCCTTATGGACTCGCCCTCCAAACGTCCTTTCCTTCCTGCAAGAAAGGAATGAGATGGTGGTGGAGATGGGGGTTGGATGAAAGAGAACAGAGGAGGCGGGGGCACTAGGACTATGGGGGCAGCAGTCTGTGGGGGTGGGGATAGTGAATAGAAAAGGCAAAAGGACACACTTTCCCTACCCACTGGCAAGAACAAATAGAACCACATGGTCTACTCTTTCAAATGTGCCCACTCAGTCCCCTTCCCCTTTCTCCTAACACACACACACACACATCCTTCTCTCCCCCCCACTAATCACCAACTATAGACCCAAGTACACGCACCGTCATTCATTCACACTCAGACACGCTCAGCACTTGAATCCACAAACACATGCACAGAAATCTGTCTTTCTTTCATTCATAATGTGTATGGCATAAACAACTGGGAGCTTTCAGGAAGCATTCTATCTGCCTTGATTTCGTGTCCAGCCACTTTCCGCTTCTTCCGTCAAGCTCTAAAACCCTACTCCAATTTAATCTACAGATTGATCTTTGCGGCAACTATGGGTTACATTCACTCCCTGGGCTTATATATTTAACTCCCTCTGCTCCTCCCCATTTTCCTTCCTTCCTTCTTTTCTTTCTTCCTTTTTCCTCCTTCCCTCTCTTCTTCCTTTTTTTCTTCCATCCACCCATGCCCTCCCTCTCTTTCCTTCCATCCACCCATTCCCTCCCTCTCTTCTCATTCTCCTTCATTCATTCACTGCCCTCCTCCTCCAACCCCGTGTTCGCTTCATTTATTCATTCATTCATTTCCCCGGCGTTAGGCTCTAGAGTGCCAGTTAGTCCTCACTCTTCAATGCGCAGGCTCAGAATAGGGAGGAGGAGAAGAATCTTCCAATCACCGGCCGCAATTAGGGCTCCTCCACCACTCACCCCGCTTCCCCATGAATGAACATTGACGTCAATCGGGCGGAGAAGACCCCCCCATGTGATCTACTGGCTCCTCTTTATAAAGAGGCGGGGCGGGCGCTGTCCAGCGTGCTGAAGCTTGGGGGAGCAAGCTAGCGAGAGAGACGGAGAATCGACCGCGCGAAGAGAGACCAGCTGGAAACTGACCGAGGCGACAGTCGAACGCAGCTCAGGGATCGAAACCCGGAGCATCTCCTACCTCAAAATCCCGACCCTTCCCATTCCTCGAATCCTAGCTGGTAAATACTATTCTGTCAGTCTGTCCACTCCCCTACCCCCCACAGAATTGGCTATGTGCTGAAAGGCTATCTCCTCTAGTTTGGGGAAAGGGGTAGCGCTAAGGGGGCCTTAAGAAGATAGAAGGGAGAATGATATCCCCCCTTTTCCCAGATAGAGCCTCCTACGCTCGATCTGGAGAGTCCCGTGGGGAGCAGATATTTTTTTCTCAGCCTTGAAGCAACGTGGGCGGTGACAGGAAGATAGCTCCGAGAAGGAGCGGGGGCGAGGTGGAGGTGGGGGAACACAGACGTGAGCGTTGCCAGGCGTTCCCCTCCCAATTTTAGGACTCCATAGATTATAATAGCCTTATTTTCTCTCAGGATCCGTGTCTTGACACTTCTGGGTTTGAGAGAAGTCGAGATAATAGGAGTGAATAGCACTTCAAGGATAGCTCCTAGACAAACGCTAGATTTTGAGATTGCGAAGGGAATTTAAGGAGCAAAGAAGACGTAATGAAGCCTTAACAGCTTCTCTCGTTTCACTTGCCTTTTCCCCACTTTATTTTTCTTTTCTATAGAGTGGAAATCATTCTTTTCCCAGTCTCAGCCATGAGATTCCCACAGCTGCCCGCTGCCGCCCTCTTCTGCCTCTTGCTACTGATGGACAGTCTTCAAGCAGCGCCCCCGGGACGCCCAGAGCAGTCGCTGTCGTTTCCCATATCTGAACACGAAAACTTGTCAGCTGCAGAAAGGAAGCCAGAGGAAAGAGAAAGCCTAGATCCAGAGACAAGGGAGCAGAGAAGCCCAAAACATGAGTCTGAGGAAGAGGAAGATCTATTCCAGGGGGTAGATCCACGGGCACTGGCCGCGGTCTTGTTACAAGCGCTGGATCATTCTGCCTCGCCCCCGGCTCCAGGGGTCTTGCAGCAGCCGCGGCCGCCGCATCAGCAGCAGCAGCAGCAAGCAGAGGATTTGCTAACAGAAACTGTGCGTAGCCAGACTCACAGCCGCCCGGCCCCAGAAATAGGGGTACCCCCGACGCTTTCTCGTAACTCAGAGGAGCGCAGCTCGGAGAGTTCGGATCCTTCTGAGGAACTGGAGGCACTTGAATCCCTGCTCCAGGAATTACGCTCTTTCAGTCCAGGGAATGCTAAGCGAGAGCCAGAGGCTGCTGCAGCTGAGGCGGAGACACATACCCACACATTAACCCGAGTCAACCTGGAGAGTCCAGGACCTGAGCGCGTATGGAGGGCTTCTTGGGGAGAGTTTCAGGCGCGTGTCCCTCACCCACCCCCATTTCCTCACCGCTTTCAGGAGCAATTGCTTGAGGGTGTTTCTCTTCCTGAGGTGGGACAGGGTGAGAGTGAGCCTGTTCTAAAAACACGCCAGGGAGAAAATATCGCTTCTCTCTATAAGGTGCGCCAGATTGAGAATGCACCTTTCTCCAAAATGCGCCGCCCAGAAAGCGCAGCCATGAATAGGCTTCCAGGTGGAGGGCGCCTCCTACAGCGGGGTCTGGCCCAGGTAGAGGCAGGTAGGCGGCAGGCTGAGGCTACACGACAGGCGGCAGCCCAAGAGGAAAGATTGGCTGATCTTGCCTCTGATTTGCTGCTTCAGTACCTGCTGCAAGGCGGCGGTGGCCTGGAGCGAGGTGTGGGGGACCGCGCTCTTCAGGGGGAAGGGGAGGAGGAGAGAGAAAGGGAGAGGGAGGAGGAGGAAGAAGAGGGTGAGATACGAGGTGGGGAGGAGGATGAGCAGGGAGATGAAGACGCTGAGACAGAGGCTGAGGAGGTCGAAAGGGGGCGGCAGAATGCATTACTATTTGCAGAGGAGGAGGAAGGGGAAGCTGGGGCTGAGGACAAGCGCTCCCAAGAGGAGACACCAGGTCAAAAGAGAAAGGGGCAGGTAGAAGAAGGGGAAGAAGATGAGGAAGAGATGGACCCGCAGACAATTGACAGCTTAATTGAGCTATCTACTAAACTGCACCTGCCAGCAGACGACGTGGTCAGCATCATTGAGGAGGTGGAGGAGAAACGTAAGCGGAAGAAGAATGCCCCTCCTGAGCCCCTACCTCCCCCTCGAAGCCCCCTTGCGCCTACTCATTTTCGCTCCCCAAAGTCCCCTCCACCCCCATCTTTCCCCGCCCAGGATGAGATGCAGGATTGGAATGAGGTGATCCCGCCCTGGGATCGGGATGAGGTGTTGCCCCCGGAGCCCAATTACCCTTTTCCTAACTATATCCAACCCCGGACACTCCTTCCACCTTTCTCATCCCCAACCCGCCACCACTACTACCACGCACAGCCCGCAGAGGGGTCGCGGTATCACTTCGGCCTTAGCCCACAAGGGCGTCGGGGCGAAGAGGAAGAAGAGAAGCAGCAGCAGGAGGAGGAGGAGCTGGAGAATTATATTGAGCACGTGCTGCTCAGACGCCCCAGCCTGTTCCCGTGACTCCGATTTCCATACGTGACGGTCTCTTCCCCTATGCGAACCTCCCTAAGCCTCCCTCTGATGTTGCTGTTTAGTGTTGTGCATGCAGTTCCCTACCTTTTTTTGCGGGGTGGGGGAAGTCCCACCCCTCGTCCCAGCTAACTTGGTCTCACCCAATATACCCCCTTCCCTTTAACTATCTTCGGTGGGAGACAAGTACCCCACACTTGTAGTAGAATCAATGAGGCTAACAGTGGGGGAGAAAATACCAAGAAATCGTAAAAGGAAAGGAGCACGAGTCTTCAAACTCGAGAGTATGGAAAACTCCCCGGTGTCCTTTTAACTCCAGCCACAAGTGATGTATCAAAGGAGCAACTGAAACTGGACTGTACAGATTAGTTCTACACTCGTCTCCCCCTCGGGTCCCCGGTCCCTTTCCCTAAGCCACCCTATTCCTCTTCCAATTTTCCCAACGGTGAATAATAATAAAAAGCAAAAAACAAAAAAGCAAAAAAGCAAAAAAAAAAAAAAAATACCAGTTGTGTATGCTGTGAATCGCAGCCGCCCCAGACCCCAGGGTTTTCCTAGGACCTCGATCCACTCTGCCCAAACTGAGACAACTCAACCTCTTTCTTCCCTTCTCTGCTGTAAATACTCCTCATGGGGAAAATAGTTTTGCTAAGAAATAAAAGTGACTATTTTATTAGGACGTTTTCTCTTTTATTTACCATCCCCCACCCACTTCCTCTCAAAAAGATATGGAAATATCAAACACCTACCTTCCTATTCTCTCATTGGGCATTTCTTTCTTTTCCACCCTACGGAGGCAGAGGAGGCAATTTCATCAAGGGTCAATCAAACCTTAATTCATCCTAATCTTAATCTTTTCTTGGAGGTTGTAAGTTAATTTTCTTTTTCTATGCTCACCAGGGCAGAGGCTTCATAGACTGGAGGGGAAATCTCTGGTGTGATGGGGAGGGGGCAAAAAAAGTATGTTCTTGAAAGACCTTAGCATCTACAAATCCAAACCTGGGCTAACGGCAAGCCCTTCTCTGAACACTTTAGCTTTCTTCCTACAAGATAAGAGTCTTGAAATAAGGAAACCCCTTCCAGAGGTTTTTCTCCTCCTCAATGGGAAGTTGGTGGAAGGGACAGGAAAACCAGCAAGAAGAAAACTGGACTAGAGACTAGGGTTCCAAAGCCATACAATTTCTGCATGACCTCAGACAAGTTCTTAGTTATACTTGCACTGTTCTCTTGAGAGGAAAATCTTTTTGTGAACCTTAGAAGTGTTACTTATACCATAAGCAGAAAGTCCAGAAATGATATTCCTTTTATTTCAGGAGAAAAAGAAAACAGCGACAGATAAACACCCTTTTCCCCTCCCTCCCCCTAAACTCCTTTTGGGGTTCCTCCAAATTCTCAACAGGCCCAAGCCTTCCTGGATCCCTTCCCTCAGTCCTAATATTTAAAAAGTTAGCTTATGCTCTTCCCTACAATTCAAACCCCACCTTAAAAGGGTCAGGGGTTCAAAATATAAGGAAAGAGACACCCCTCTTTAATATACTAACAATTCCTTTTCCTAGGAAAAAATGAAGACTTGGCTGATTGGAGTAGGGAGGGGGAGGAAATGGAGATATGTTTATTTTTCTTTGGGTAACTGGAGGGCTGAAAACAATTTTCCTTTAACCTGACATATTTATATATTTACAGTGTATGTGAGAATGGAATAAGATTTGGGTGAACTGAACAAAGTTCTTAGAATGGGGGGGACAAAGGAGGGAGGGGGAAAGAGGGAGAAAAAGAGAGAGAGAGTGAGACAGAGACAGAGAGACATTATTACACCTCTCTTCTTGGTCATAGTCCTTCTCTACCCATCCAATTTCTCAAACTTCAACTGGGAAAAGTGAAGAACAGGAAGTGATAAAAGTCAGAGAAAGAAGGATTGTTTGAAGGATTCCAGCCCACAGCTCTCTCCATGAGAAAACTGAGAGCAAGGGAAGGGTATTCCACAGGGAAAGGGGATCTGAACATGTGTGGACTTTGAAGCAACCAACCATGCCTGCCAAGGCATGGCAACCCTGCTTTGCATCTCCCATTGGGGTGGGAAGCTATGCCAAACCCATCTCCTCCAGGACACTTCGAGGTGACTCATCTTCCTAAAGAAATTAGAGATAGGATGAAGAAGCAATGGAATGACCGAAAAAAGGGAGGATAGAAATAGGAATGGAGACAAGAGATGGAGTAAAAGAGGGACAAAAAAAAAAAAAGAAAACAGTGAAAAGGAGAAAGATTGGGAGACAAAAATTGGGGAGAAAATCAAAAAGAAGAAAAGAGGGAGAAAGGGAGGGAAGAGAGAGACAGAGACAGAAACAGAGATAGACAGAGAGAGATGGAGACAGAGATAGAGACACAGAGACAGAGAGAGAGAGAAACAGAGAGAGAGAGAGAGAGAGAGAGAGAGAAAGAGAGAGAGAGAGAGAAAGAGAGAATGTGAGGCCAAGACTAGGACAGCTAAGAGCTTCCCATAAGGAAGCTCCCCAGTCCTCATTAATTCCCACCCACAGCACACTATGTAGAAGTGTGCCCATCACCCCCTAAAAACCCCAAAGCCAAGAACATAAAAAAACTAAGTACAATAAGCCTGGGTGACACAGATAATAGGGAAGTAAAATGATATAGCACAAACACTAGCCCTGGAATCCAAGGATCAGTGCTCAGCTCTTGCCTCTTTTGCTTACTACCTGGATGACCTTGGGCCCACCCCTTAAGCTCTCTGGCCCAGTTTCTTCCTCTGTAAAATGAAGGGATTATACTAGATGGCCTTTCAGGTCCCAGGGCTTTAGGTCTATGATACCATAAGCATTAGGTGCTAAGTGACAGGAGAACCAAATTTCAGGGGAGAGTGGAGGCTTAGATGAGATGGTTAGAGACTAGTAGGGTATTCATAATGTTGCAGGCCAGGATCCCAGATCCCTTTAAGGGAATGATGGGCAAATGGGAATGTAAAAGAACTGGGTAGAGGACAAATGAATAGAGAAGCTGGACACTCACTGTATGAGGCAGTTTAGTTCTTGCCTTTCCTCCCACCAAAGAGCTGAGGCAGCGCCCCCTTCCCCCCCCACCTCCCCAATCCCCTCCCTCCCAGTGAGCTTTGCTCATCACTGCGGATTCTGGTGACTCATCTTCCTGCACCAGAAGGCTGGGCGGCAGTAGCACAGAGGGGGCTGGTGGCCTCAGTAAACAGAAAAACCAATAACTAATCTTCTTTGACCCTAGCCTATATACCCTCTTTACTGTTCACAAACTTAACATCCTGGGGACCAGAAGCTACACCGAGGATGTATGAGAAAGTTAAAAGGAGAGAATCAGGGTCACATTCCCTCTTCCTTTCATATCACTTAACTCCTCAAAAGTCCTCAAGGACAGAAGGTACAAAAATTGGAAATATAAACATTTGGGATTTCTATATCCCTTTTAAGATCTTGCTTTTGGGGTTCTGGCCATAAAGTTGATCTGAGTAATTATCAATACCACAGGGTGGTTTCTCTTTCTTCCAACCCCTGGAGAATCCCCATAAAATGGCAGGAAAGGGCCAGTGCCAGGGGCAGGTAGGTGCAGAAAAGAAAATGCACCCCATCATTCTTATCTGCACTGCTCCCACTCCATACCTCCTGTAGTAGATCTGCTTGTTCTATAGCCTTTAGCACACTTTTCTTAGAAGTATCCTGGACATCACCACCCATTAGAAATTCATCCAAGATGAAGTAAGCCTTCTCAAAATTGAAGATGATGTCAAGTTCACATACCTAAATAATAAGAACACAAATTTAGGGCCAGAAGGTACTTTAGAGATAATCTAATCCAATCTCTTCTGAATAACAGTGATGTACAAAATTTAAGTGATTTATCCATGGAATGGAAGGCAATAAGGAGAGCTAAGATTCAATCTAATGTCCTTTGATTCCAAATTCAGCAGTTTCCCTACTATACCATCCTAGGAATGAGTCAGAGAATGGATCCTTTCAATCCTGTTGTCACCTGTTTCCCTTTCCCAAATCCTTTCTTTATATTCTTACCTTTATGACCTTCCTGTCCCAGACTTCTCGTCCTACCTTTCCTTCTTTTAGCTAACTTCTTTTCATCCCATAACAATCCTTGTTCCTTTCTTTTCTTTACTCAACTTTTGCCATACCCATCATCACTAATCTCTTTATGCCCCCTTCAAGTTCTGAGTTTCTCTCCTCAACCTTTATCTGATGTTCACAGGCTCCAGAATGGATATTGAGGATCATGTCTAATTTCTTCATTTAACAGATGAGGAAACTGAATCACAAGTTGACTTGCCTAAGGTCAGAGACATGATATGGCACAGACAGCATTCAAATCTAGATCAAACTCCCAAATCAGTTCTTTTTCTACTAATGTCAGTAGCATTAAACTATCTCCTGCAATCTGAGATTTGAACTGTCTTTCCTGATTCTGAAATCTAATGCCCATAATGCCCATACCTTGGGGACTGAAGTAAATGTCTACTTTTTCCATTTCCACCACAGGCTCATTAGGAGACATGGCTAATAGGCTTAAATCTTTATAAAAAGGATTACTGTTCTTATTGCCTTTAATTCATCTTCTGATCCTCTTGGAGGAAGCCTAAAAGGTTCCCTGGTTTTGGCAGAGGGAGATGGTAGGTAGTGAAGCTGGGGAGAAACTTACACTGCCAAAGTATTTGTCCAGGAGTTCCACATATCGATGGATCAGTTCCAGTGTGATGAGCTCATTATCCTGGCCCTCAATGGCACAGCAGAAGTAGAGGCTGGCATATCTGGAGAAAGGAACACATTGTACAACTGAGGGAATAGGATAATGGAATCAGGGTTTCTAACCCTCTAGTCCCAAGCACTTGTTTCAGCCTTTGGTCCCAGGCATCTGATCCTCAAGATTCTAGTTCCTTTCCCAATCTATTTCCTCCCTCCATACCCTACCCACTTCTTCCTGGGGCATTTGGTACCCTGTAAGAACAGATCTCAAGATAATGTTAGAGGAGTGGTTCTGCCAGACACCTCCCTTTGATTTTAGGAACAGACATATGGGATGATATAAATTTTTCTTTTTGCCCACTGACCAACTATGTCTGACTTAGTAAGAAACTGAATTACTTACTTGCTCAGAGGAACAGAATGTGTGCTATAGAGGCTTAGAGGCAATATATATGAGGCTGCTAAATAAGGCTGGAAGAGGGGGAAGAATCTGCCAATCAGGGATCCTATCCCCTATACTGTAGGAAGTCAGGTTTTAGAGATATAGGGGAGAAAAGTTTGTGAATGAGGGTGTGGTCATGAAAGGAGATTGAATTTGGAGACATTTCTTCTTTATTCTCAGCCCTGACCTATTCTCCATTGTTAATGATAAGGGCCTAGTCCTGAAGCAGCCCCTCCTCTCCCATACTGTTAACATCTCTAAATGCCCATTCAGCATGATCCAGGCAAATGTGAGATGAAATAAAGATTTTTAAGAATTGGGTATCACCTCTTATAGACAACTTTGAGGTCTCTCCATTCCAGGAAGCTGCACATCTTGGGCTTTCTGGCCAGGACGACCTGCATAAGCTCTCGAACCATCTTTTTCCTCTCCTTGTCTGACATAGCCAGGTACCATTTCTGCAGCCGCAGCTTCCCCTGCCGGCTGAACAGCAGCATGAACCGCATCTAGGGTGGGGTGGAGGTAGTAGTAGTGTTTGCAGATTTGGAGGTCTGATACACAGCAATGAAACCATGTGTACTAGCTTCCAAGTTTCCTATTTCTAACCCAAGAAATCCTGTTTCTTCCCCTCCCCCTACCAATTTTCCCCACCCCCAATATGCAGGTATCTAGGACTTAACCCTCTCCAAAGAAAGAAAGTTTCAGAAAGGTAGATTTTGGCTCAATAATGAAAAAAGTCACAAAGCGTTTTCCAAAAAGGAAATGGTCTGCTTCAGAAAATAGTTCCCTAATCAAAGTTATACCATAACCTAGATGAACTGTATATGGGAAAGGGATCTTTGAGTTAATCTAGTTTAGCAGTTCTTAAACCTTTTTTTGGACCCCCGGCATTGTGGGCAAGAATAAAGATCCCTTCTAAGAATATTTTTAAATACAAAAAAAAAAAAAAAGCATTGGTTTAAAAAGCAAACCAATGACATAGAAACAGTCATCAAATTAAAAAAAATTTTTTTCATGGACCTCAGGTTTTAAATTAAGTTGATCCAACCCCTCCTTTTAGAGAAGGAAATTGAAGCCTAAGGTAAAAGAAATTAAGGCTTAAGGTAAATGAGGTAGCAAGTAACATAACAGAAATATGAACCTTGATCCTCTGACTGCAATGCAAAGTTCCTAGAATTCACAATACCAAAGGGGTTGCTTCAGGTGGGAGTTGAACTAGATAAATGCACTGTGAAGTTCTTTATAGTTTGGGGATTCCTAGAACTAGCCAGCCTACTCCTAGATTCAGACACTTCCCCCTTCTCTCACAAAGCTCTCTCTCTCTCTCTCTCTCCCTCAGGTATTTAACTGACATATTCTCTTACCCTTTTCTCTCCAACCCCCTTTCCCTGGGAGAAGCTACATATATACATCTCTATAATTTCCCACTCCTAATATCTTCCCTTGGGTAGACCCACTCCTGATTTCCCTAAGTCATTCAAGATACAGGAATCGAATCACCTAGAAACCTGAACAGGATTATTTCTTCATTAGGAAACAAAAAGCAATGTTAGGTTAAAACATATTTAATTTTCTGGGTTGGATGGCAAATACTGACTGAAATTTGGGGAGGATGAAAGAAGGAAAATGGAGAAAGAGAAGATGATATTGTCTTTCCTACTCCAAGTAGCCCAATATCAAAGATACCACCTGTCTGAATGGTCAATTCCTTCTTCTCTGTAGGCTATGGAACATACAGGAGTTGCACGGGAAAGAAATGGGTCTGGGTGAAAGGGACAGCAGGCAGAGAATGGTAGAGAATGTATTATTAATATGTGTGTAGGCAAACTACACGACAGACTAGGGAACAGAAACTGGTGGGAATAGCTATCGGGATTTAATGAAAAAATCGAGTTGCTGGGTTGGGAGGAGAGAGGAAAGGAACTTGATGCTGGTGGGGAAATGGGCAGGGGCACTGAGGTGAGGGTGTTTGAACAGAAAAGGAGGGTAACAAGACCGGAAATTACCGTAGGGGTGTTGGTGAAAGGGAGCCTGGGTGCGTATGGGAGAGCTGTGTGCTGAGAACGAAAGGGAAGGGTCTGATTTGGTGAAGGGTAGGAAGGCAGGATGGGTCGTGGGGAGTTGGACCACCGGGTTTCCGAGGGCGTAGAGCCGGAGACCCAGAAACTTCCTCCACGAGATGCCTTTCTCTCCACCCTCTAGAAAGGCGGGTGGGGAGAGAGAGGTTATCACCCCCGGGACTGACCATTATCCTCTACCAATCCCCACAGACTGGCGCCCACAGCTCAGGCCAAGTCCCTAGGTGCCTCCAGTCTGAACCCCACGCCCACGCACGGTCCGACTGGAAGGCATTCCGGGGACACTCCCCCCACGCCCCCGTGCTGATCCAAGGGCTCCCACAGCTCCAGACGCCCCCTCCCTGCAGTCCCTACGGACCGGGCGGGCGGGTGGGGTGGTGGTAGTGTAAGAAAAGAGGGTTTCCACCTGGGCGGCGGCGCTTTTTCTTGGATCTCCTCTCCTACCCCCCTTCCCCTTGTAGGCCAGCCTGATTTGGCGAGGGCACCTCTGGGGTTGAAGAAGCGTGCGCCGCCCTTACGGGCTTTGGCCCCCAAGATGTCCCAGCGGGTGTAGCCCACGCCCCTCACTTCCCCTCCCCCAGCTTCGCACTCCCTACCATCCTGCAGCCTCTGGCACAGCGCGTCCCTCTTCGGCCACCGTACGGGCCAGCTCCACTTCCTCTCTTTCCCTTTTCTTATTTCCCCCTCCCCCCGTGCCCGCCCCCTCCCCCTCCCCCTCCCTCTTAGCCACAGGACCCCAGCCCCACCCCCTTTCCTCCAGGTGGAGCCTAGCTTCTACCCCAGCGTATTGCGTAGGCGCCGGCGCCTAGGGGTGCGGAGGCGGGGCGGTGCCTAAGGTGGAGGGGAAAGAGGAGGAGCGGAAACCATGACAACACCCTTCACTGGGCCTTGCTGTACTCGGCCCCCCTGTTGCCCCTAGCAACTGGGAGACTTTGGCCAGCAATAATGCAGAGATTGGGTAATTGGGAACTGCGGGGCCTCAGGTTTCTGAGAGATGGGGGGGGGGGAAGGCGGGAAAAGAGTTTCGCTTTGGAGGCGTTGGGGGGCAGGGTGTAGGCGCTGTGAGGGTTGTGATGGAGGGGAAAAGCAAAAAATAGAAAGTGATTTGGACTAGAGAGACAGGGGGAGAGAGAGACAGGAGATAGGTTCAGAGAGACAAGAGACAGAGGGAGAGGAGGGGAAGGAGAGAATGGGGAAAAGGGGAGAAGGAAGGAGGAGAGAGACACACACAGAGACAGAGAGAAAGGAGAGGGAGGGAGAGAAAATCCAAGGCAACAGAAGCACATCAGCAGATATCTTACTGAGCACTTACTGTATGCAAAGTCCTGAGTAGTAGTGATTGAAAGATGGACTTAATGTGGAATCGATGAGGTGATGCTACCGTCTCTGGGAAGGCTAAGATCCTACCAGTTATTTCACAGTATTGTACGTCACACAACTATTTCTGAAGTCCCATTAGTACAACATTTTCATTTATTTCTGGAGAAGTAAGATCCTTGCGGACAGAGATTGTTTTGTTTTTGTCTTTCTCACTGCTTAGCAAAGTCCCTGGCATCCAAGTGTCTAATCAATGAACACCATGAATTTATCTGTACAGATACTATAGGACCCACCTAGATTATAGCTTCCTCCATACTCTAGTAGTAATGAAGTGCTTTGGGCAAAAAAATGTCAACAAGTGGTCAAACATCTAGCCATGTTTTTATTTGCTTAGACTAGTCTTCAGATGACAGACTATTATTTACTAGCTTGTAGGACATGTTAGAATCTTTCCAGCCTGTTGGACATATTGGAGTTTGTGCACCAATGATATTGCCTTCAATAATTCCATGTTCATACCATGGCAAAGGATTTTACTGGAAGATTTTGTATTATGTGGATAAATATCAATGTAGATCCAGGGCTGTCCATCTGTTATCCCTTGGTCTTTCCATCACAGGCTCACTATCTTTACTGATCATACATTTATTTCCTAGACTCCATTCTTTATATCACTTCTGATATTGTCTTTGCAATATGTTGCTGTCTATCTTTCCATTGTTCTTTTGACTAATAACAATTTTGAAACTTTGAGTGTTAGGATGTATCATAGCTCATGGTTATATAGCAACACCTTTGCAAATTCATGATGGAAAGATGAATTTTTGTGTCAGGGAGTTAGCTTGGGATATTGTCTTATATAGTGGATAATTATTGAAAAGCTATTCAGTTTATTCTCTTCCTCTTTCTGAATTCTGCGATCAGGTCATTGCACATTTCTTGTCCAAGATACTCATAACCAACTGACTGGGCTACCTGTTCAGTTACATATTATAATCTGGATCTTCTGATTTACCTGTGCTAAGTCATTGGAAATTATGGTACTATTGCCAGTTCATACTATAGTGCATCTCATAAATGTGAGTACTGCTAGAGACTTAAAACTATGAATACTTTCTCATACAGTGGGGATTTTTAAAAATACTATTCCAGATCAAGATTGGCACCAGTCTGGTGGTTTAGGTTCCATAGTGGATTGAAATGAGACACTTATAGATGTTCTAACATTTAACAAAACAGAAGTTTGCTTAATAGTAGTAGCATGGAAGGGATATTTATCAGTTGGCTCATTGTGATGTGACTGGTAGGGAGAGTATATATATCAAACCTGAAGAGTTTGGAGTGAGAACATTTAGGAGAAATGTATATTTCCAGTAAGAATCACATGGGAGGAGGGAATTGGCTTTGACCTTGGCTTACCTTTCCTTCTGTGCCACCTTGATCCAGGAGTCAATAGTATAGCTGGGCCATCAAGAAAGATTGTTAATTTTTAGATTGTATAAGAACTATGTTGAATAGAACTGGTCATATGGTTTATATGAGGTCATTAAGACCTATGTCACATGAAATCTATAGAAATTGTTTCATGTAAGGACAATGTCTGAATCTTTCTAAAATGTCTGAGTTTGGATAACTATGCCAAATATAACCTGTTTGTTTGTTTGCTTTTTTTCATGTATAGAGGAAATATTTAAGTAGGCAGAATATCATGGAAGTAATAAAGTTTCATGAAAATTAAGAGTGGAGTTTAGATGAATGGTATACAATATAAATGGTTTGGAGTGATTTTTAAAATATGTAACCATCTAACAGGTCAGCATTTTAGCATCATAGCCTAATTCAGTAGTGGGATGTGTTTTCTGATATAAGGCCCAGAGCTCCTTTGAACCTGGTTTCCAATAGAGTTTTCAGAAAAAAGGTTGGTCATGGCAACTTGACGGTTCACATGTCAATAGTGGAACAGTAGAGTCAGGGAGGAAGGATCAGTAGCAAAAAGTAGGGAGTTTCTAAAAATTAACCAGGACAAGAAAAGTGGAATTATAACTATGCTGCATCAGCAAGCTTGCTGGAAAATATCAACAGTTTTAACTAGAACTAGACACAATTTAAACTATAACTATACCGGAATTGTGTAACAGGAGACAGTACTGAGATAATGGGATCATAGCCTCCCTTGGCTATTCATAAGATAACTCCCTCCCATCTACTGTACTAAATCCTAAAGGAGCTGTTCCTTAAAGGACTTTGTTCCCAAGCTCAGCTTTTTTTTTTTTTTTTTGGTCAGGTATATTGTCCTTGACTTCTACATCTTTGGCTTCAAAAATATTGAAACATTTTATCTTGAGCCTAGAACTATACTTTTCTCCCACTATACACACTGGTTTGCTACCACTGCATCCATTTCTTCTACTCTTTTCATTTTTTAGCTCCTGAAATGTATATTTTGTCCCACCATTCTATATGTAAGGGATATTGCTCATAGAAGATGTGAGTATTCACAGAGAATGTCTGAAAATAAAGATAGGCAGGTCAAGAAGGAGCATGGATAGATATCTCTGAAATTTTAATCTACCCTTCTGTAAGGGAGAATGCGATCCTTGCCTTTCAGGGAGCAGAAGGAGGAGCATGAGACTGGCCACTTTGTTCTATTTTGAGAAATAGTATGATAGAAACCTAGAACTATATCCACGCTATTAAATATTGCTAATCTAGGGGTATAATTTTTAGATTCAAAAATTATTAACTTCTCTGGTCACTGAGTACCCCAAGCTTATGTTTATAGTTTGGTCTTTTCTTACCAAATGTTAATTACCTTTAAGCAGACCATTACCAATACTGAATAGAGAGTAAAATCATTTATTAAAGCAAATAGCAAGCATAAATTGGAGAAGTTGTACATACCAGAAAAATAGGGAATGCGCTTTTCTGATGGGAACAAGATAAAATCTCTGCTCAATCAAGAGAGAGGCCCCAGTATTGACCTCAGGGAAAATTCTTCAAAGTCTAGAGAGGTAAAGCTAGAAATCCCAAATATGGTCAGGGGCCAGCTTTGCCTGAAATTCTGCCATCCAAATTTTGTCTCTTTCCATGTGTCTCGAGTTGATTCCCCAGTAGAGTCTGGAACCTCATGGATCTGTTCTTGAAACCAGAATGAAGAATATTTGCCTTCCCAACAAAGCTCTCTCACCAACTCTGTTTTTAACACATGCATGTACCCTTGTCTCAGTGTTCTTTTCATTAATTTAGAGTTATATCTAAAGAACAGCACCCAAAACGCCCTGGGCTTGGAAGTGGAAACTTTTGAAACAGAGCAGAGTGGATTTTGTTATGACACTACTTAATTATGAAGAGTATACAGGATGGGGTGGAATAGAGAACTAAGGAAAAAAAAGTCTCTGGCCTTTATATATATATATTTTTTAGCTTTTCAAATTAAGCATATTTTAAAAAATTAGTTTGCTTCTCCTATTACCTTCCCCTCATATTCATTAAGCAAAGATTTTAAAAGCCTAAAATAAATCCCCCCTCTCTATATATACATATATATATTATTCTACATTAACTGTATCTGTCAATGCATATTTCTGTATTTTAAATTTATCACCTTTCGCTCAGATGATTAATGATGTTTGTTATTCTTTGGACTCATGGTTTATCATTCTGTTGATCAGAGTTTTGAGGTCTTTCAAACTTTTTATTTTTCTAAAATTTTATCATCATACAAATTATTCTAGCTTTGCTTACTTCATTCTGAATCAATTCATAAAAATTTTCCCAATCATATATGAACTGATACAAAGTGAAGTGAACAGAACCAGGAGCATATTGTAACCAAGAGTAACAACAATATTAATATATACACTATTGTAAAGATTACTGTGAAAGATTTAGTAAATGATATACTACAATTCCAACAAAGTCTTGAAAAATGCTATCTACTTACAAATAGAGAACTGATATACTCGGCATACAAATTAAAACACATTTTCTTGCATTTTTATTTTGAACATTTCTAATATAGAAATGTTTTGCATGATTTCATATATATATATATATATAATGATATTACATTTTTTTGCCTTTTCAATGGGTAGGAGAAAGAAATTTGGAACTGAAAATAATAATAAAAGTTATAAAAAAATTAGTCTTCCCAGTTCCCTTTAAAAGTCTATTTCATCATTTTAAGGTACAAATATTCTGTTACAGTCATATATTAAAATTTGTTTAGCTGTTCTTCAATATGAGGAAATTCTAAATTATGTTTACAATTTTGGTTACCATGAAAAGACCTGCTATTTTTGTATATATCATTTCTTTTCCTCTTTTGGAAATATAGTCCTCTTTGTCATATAGTTCTAGAAATATTTTGTCTTTGTCATATAGTTCTAGTAGTATTATAGCTGAGTTAAAGTTTGGTGACTTTCTTAACATAATTCCAAATTGCTTTCCAGAATGGTTGGATCAATTCACAGCTCCACCAACAATGCTCTAGCGTATTTGTTTTCTTGCAGTTTTTTCATTATTAGTCAATTTCCTCTTTTGTCATTTATTCCAGTCTCAGTGTTGTTTGTCCTTCCTTCTCCAAGAGGACCATGACATTAGGGAAATGATAGTATGACATATCATCAGCCTTAGTTTCTCCTCCAGAACCATCTTGGTCTAGTGGCAAAATATAGATCAGAATAACTCAAAGTGGCCCAGGATGCAGTAGAAGATCTTGGCCTTTTTAAGCTAAGGTCTTTTGACAGTTCTCAATCTGATAGCTATGAGATAAAATCTCAAAGGTGCTTGAATTTCTTATTATTAGATAACCTTTTCTAAAAGCTTATTTTTAGGTTGGATTTCTTCCTTTAAAAAACATGCACTCATTACCTTTGACCATTTGTCTTTATTGTGATGACAAATTTTATAAATTTGAATCATTTTCTTATATATTTAGGAAATGAGACCTTTATCAAAGAAACTTGTTGCAAAGATTTTTTCACTTCCCAGTTACTCATTTTCCTTTTAATTTTTACTATATTAGATTTATTTGTACAAAACTTTTAAAATTTTATATAATCAAATCCAAATTTGTCCATTTTATCTTGCGTGATCCTAGCTCTTGTTTAGCCATATAGTCTTCTCCTTATCTATAGATTTGAAAGGTTCTTCTTTGCACTTCTAATTTGCTTATCATATTACCTTTTATGTCTAAGTCATGTATCCATTTAAAGCTTGGTGTATGGTGTGAGGTAATCTAATTTCTGCCAATTAGTCACTGAGTCAGTAAATATTTATTAAATTCCTAGTATATGCCAGGCATTATGCTAAGCCCTGGGAATATAAATAAAGACAAAATATAGTCCCTGCTCTCAAGGAATTCACATTCTAGTGGAGCAAACAACTATGCAGAAACAAATCATGTTTAGGATAAACTGGAAATAATACTGAGGAAAGACACTAAAACTGAAGGTGAATTGGGACAGGGTTTCTGTAGAAGATAGGGTTTTAGCCAGGACTTCAGGAAAGCCAGGAGGCAGAGATGAGGAGAAGGCAATTCAGGCTAGGAAGCCACCAGTAAGATGACCAGAGTTGTAAGACAACAGTGTTTTGTTCAAGGAAGAGCAAAGAAATTAGAGCCACTGTAATGTTTGGGCTAGTTTTCTGGAGGACCTTGGGGTCAGTAGAGAAATGATGAAGGTAGGACAACCACCATGAGGCTGGTTAAAGATGGAATGAATATTTTCAGTCCTTTTCAGCCCTTATATAACTTAGTACAATTACATCATTACAGCATACTGAATTATGTGTGAACTAGAGAACCATTATCTCATCAATTCCATTGAATTAACACCTTGTTTCAAGTATACCAAGAGGGCCAGAGTTCCAGCCCTCTACAGATCACTAGATCAAAGAGCATATGGGCATAAGATTTAAGTAGACTAGAAAGGTAATAGTAAATGGAAGCTAGATGGTATTATGTATAGGGTATAAGGTATCAGGAAGACCCAAGTTAAATTTAGCATCAGATAATTACTGTATGACCTGAATGGAAGGTCTGGAGGAAGAAAAGAAAAGGAAGTGCTTTGTGAGATACCTGGATGAAGTTTTAGCAGAGAAGATTGAGAGATCAGCTAGGATAATCAGGAGAAAGTAGTGTCCTAAAAACCTAGAAAAAAGTATCAAGGAGAAGAGGGTGATCAATACTCAAAAACTACAAAGAAGTCAATAATAATGAAGCCTTAGAATTGGCAAAAAAAATTGGCAATAAGAAATCTGATATCTTTGAAAAGAACTGTTTTGGCAAAACAATGAGGTCAGAAGCTGAATGAAGGGGTTAAAAAATGAGTAAGAGGGGAGAAAGTAGAGGCACCTATTATAGATGGACTTTTCAGGGAGGCCACAAAAGTCAGAAGAGGTAAAGACTGATAATTATCAGGATTAATTGAGGGTATTTTTAAAGTGATGAGACTGGACCTATACTTTTGAAAAATATATTTTTAACATTCTTTTTAAATTTTGAGTTCCAGATTTTTCCCACTCTCCCACCTTTCCTTTACCCATTGAGAAGGCAAACAATATGATAGCAATTATACTTGTGAAACCATATAAAACATAATTCCATTTAAGTCATATTGCAAAAAAAGCAACAATAAGCGAAAAAATTATATTTCAGTTTGAATTCAGAGTTCATCAATTCTGCGGAGGTGGATGACACTTTTCATCATTAATCCTTTGGAATTGTCTTGATCAGAATAGCCAAGTCTTTCACAGTTGATCATCCTTATAACATTGCTATTACTATGCACAATTCTCTCCCAGTTCTTCTTACTTCACTTTGTGTCATTTCATATAGGTTTTGCCAAGTTTTTTTTTTTTCTTGATATCACTCCCCTTCATAACTTCTAATAGTACAGCAGTATACCAGCCCAATCAAATGTCATAACTTGTTCAGCTGTTCTTCTGTGAATAATTAGTAACCAAAAAAATGCTGCTATAATTATTTGCATATTTATAGGTCCTTTTTTTTCCTTTGATTTCTTTGGGGTATGGTAATGGTCCTACTGAATCAAAGGGGATGTACAGTTTTATAGCCACCAGAATGGTAGGCCAGTTCACCACTTCATCAGCAATTCATTAATGAACTTATTTTCCTTTATCTTCCCCAGAATCTGCCATTTTTCTGTTCTGAGCAGGGAAGAGATGAAATCAGTTCCAACTTTTTCTCCCTCCCATCTTTCCCTATCCTTTCTCCAAGAGAGCAAACAATCTGATATGGGTTTTATATGTCATATTGTGAAAGGAAAATGAAAACAAAAGGGAAAAACTATGAGGAAGAAAAAGCAAAAAAACAACAAAAAAAGTGAAAATGGTAATTCTTTAATCTGCATTCCATAATTCTTTTTCTGGATGTGGATAGCAATTTCCACCATGAATTTTTTTGAAATTGTCTTGGATCATTGTATTGCTGAGAAGAGCTAATTATATCCTAATTGATCATCACACGATGTTGCTGTTATTGTGTATAATGTTCTCCTGCTTCTGCTCATTTCATTCAGCATCAATTCATGTAAGTCTTTCTAGGCTTTTCTGAATTCCATCTATTCATCATTTCATATAGTACAATAATATTCTGTTCAGACACTTAACACTTCTTAGCTATCATTTAACTGCCAATTGCCTCAGCAGAAAAAAAAAAAAACCAAAAATAATATTCTGTTATATCCAATTCAGATTTTTAAAAGATGTATTCCAAAGATGAGATCAAGATAGAGGATAAAGTCAGAAAAGCATGATAGAATCCTGTAAGAAATATTATCTTGAAGTCTTGTGACAAGGGACACATCTGAGTTTATAGGGGTACTATGACATTTTGAACATCTTTCATCTAGATATGCTTGGATATTAGATTAATATTAAATTGTTTCTGTCAAATTTACACTTAAAATTCAGGAATTAAAATATCAATATTTTTCTTGGACTTCTTATTTTTGGGGAGTTTATAAATGAAATTAACTTGGTTCATTAGAACTGTTAATTGGGGAAAGTCAGAGATTTAGAATTTCCTTCTTTCTCTGTAGCTGATTATAATCTCTTCAAAATGCCTTTAAATAAGATATATATTTATATTTACATACATATATATGTCAATTATACATTGGGTTAACTGCAGTTTTATCTTAACATTGGTTAGAAAACTTATTGATGTTTTTTGCTTTTTGCTTATCATATATCTACAATATTACAATAAGAAAAAAAAATTGGCTTTGTGACAACATATTACATCAGTTATACATTGTGCTAACTAAATAGTAAGGAAAAAAAGGTAAAGCACACAATTAAGAAGATTTTACTTTGAATTTAAAAAAAGGTATTGAAAATAAAAAGGAAATGAACAACAGAAATTGTATTGATATTGATTATAATAATTTTGGATAACTAGACAGCGAAATGAATAGAGCATTGGGCTTGAAATCAAGAAAACTAATTTTCATGAGTTTGTATCCAACCTTAGACTATTCACTGAGTATAATCCCAAGTCATTTAACCCTGTCTACCTCAGTCATATATAAAATGAGCTGGAGAAGGAAATGGCTAATAACTTCAGTATCATTTAAGAGAGCCCCAAATGGGAGGAGCCAAGACAGTGGAGAGAAGCTTAGAAGTTGTTTGAGCTCTTCCCAGTTTCCCAAAGAAACAACATGGAATCAAACCTCTCAATAGATTCTGGAACAACAAAACTTACAAAGAGATGGAATGAAACAATTTTCCAGCTCAAGTTAGCTTGGAAGAACTTTGGGAAAGGTCAGTCTTACTTGGGTAAAAGGGCAGCCCAGAGCAGATGGTGTCTGGGCAAGCCAATGGGAGGGAGGGTCTCAGCCAAAGCACAGATCAGCTGCTGAGATCTCCAATCTGGTTCAGTAGAAAATAGCAGACTAGTGGTGAGATGATTGTTGCTACCTACATATATACAATGTAGACTGAAATATAGATAGAGATTGAAATAGAGTTTTTTCTTTTTTTTTTAAACTTATTTCATATTTTTCCTGAGAGCATCCTGCTCATTATTTCTCAGAGAACAATAATATTCCATCAGAGAAACTTGCTTCAAAATTGTTTTTACAATTACTATTGCTAATTGTATTTTCCTTCTTTTATTCTCTCTCCTTTCACCCAGTTCCCTCCTCAAAAGTGTTTTGCTACCAACTACTCCTTCCCCTAACATGCCCTCCCTTTTATTACTCTTTCCCCCTCCCATATCTCATCCTATTTTCCTGCAGGATAAGATAGATTTCTATACCCCTATTGAATAAGTGTGTTATTTCCTATTTGAGCCATTTCTGATGAGAGTAAGGTTCACTCACTTACCTTCTTACCATTTCCCTCTCCATTGTAAAAGCTTTTTCTTGTCTCTTTTTTATGGTAGATAATTTGCACCATCCCACTTCTCCATTTCTCTTTCTCTCAGTACATTTCTTTTTCATTCCATAATTTCATCATTAAAAAAAAAAAAGATAATTATTCCTTCTGCTGCAGCTGTCTAAGAGCTCAAAGCATATGAGCCCTTTGATCTCAGAGGCGAGAGGAATGAGGCAGGAGACTCCTAGAGTGTGAAAAGAGCTCCAGTTTATTATGCCATACAGCCTTACATTTTTGCAAGCAGTGATCAGTGTGTGAACAGTAGGCAATCCCCAATCACCATTCAGAGAAGCAGCTTGTGGGCTTTGTGTATGCATGCTATCTGCCAATGGGAGGAGAGCTGATCCAGCAGTTTAGCAACTCGCTCATAGGAGACGCCCTGTCAAGGCATCCCTGCCCTCTCAGGCTCACATCCATTCCCATGAGCACACATTTCTCCTTGCTCAACAAGGGTGTTTCTGCAACATGGCAGAAAACTTATTGTGCACCAAAGGTTGAGGTGGCCTTGGTACTCCCTCTTGGTAGAGTCCCATAGCCTAGCACCCTTCATATTCAACTCACACCTGTGCCCTCTGTCTATATATACTCCTAACTGCTATAATAATAACATTCTCATATTCTAATAAGGTATTCTCCCATGTAGGAATGTAAACAGATGAATCTTATTAAATCCCTTATGATATCACTTTCCTGATTACCACCTTATGCTTTCCCAAGTCCTATATTTAAAAATCAAACTTTCCATTTAGTTCTAGTCTTTTCATCACAAATGCCTGAAAATCACATTTCATTGAATGGAGCACCTTTTCCTCTGAAGGATTATACTCAGTTTTGCTGGGTAGGTGCTTCTTAGTTGCAATCCTAGCTCCACTGCTCTCAATAATATCATATTCCAGGCCTCCAGTTATTTAATGTAGAAGCTGCTAAATCTTGTGTTTTCCTGACTGTGGCTCCATTATACTTGAATTGCTTCTTTCTGAATGCTTGCAGTATTTTCTTCTTGACCTGGGAGTTCTGGAATTTGGCTATAATATTCCTGGGAGTTTTTATTTTGAGATCTCTTTCAGGAGATAATCCGGGGATTCTTTCAGTTTCTATTTTACCCTCTGGTTTTAGAATATCAGGACAGTTTTCCTTGATAATTTCTTGAAAGATGATGTGGAGCCTCTTTTTTGCTCATGACTTTCAAGTAGACCAATAATTTTTTCCCCTGAGGCAATTGGGGTTGAGTGCCTTGCCCAGGGTCACACAACTAGAAAGTGTTGAGTGTCTAAGGTCTCAGATTTGAACTCAGATCCTCCTGACTTCAGGGCTGGTGCTCTATCCACTGTGCCACCTAGCTGCCCCTAATCCAATAGTTTTTAAATTATCTCTTCTAGATCTATATATCCTGGATCTCTATATGAGATATTTCATGTTTTTGCTATTTTTTTCAGGGATTTTTTGCTTTTTTATATATTTTTATATAATTCATATTTATATACATAACAAATATATAATATATATAAATTATATATTTATAAATTGCTTTATTATATTTTGATTTGTCATAAAGTCATAAAGCTTCCACTTACTCAATTCTATTTTTTAAGGAATTCTTTTCCTTAGTGAATTTTTGTATCTTCTTTCCCAACTGGCCAATTTTGCTTTTTCGGGCATTCTTCTCTTCATTAGTTTTTTGAATTTCCTCTTGCATTTCTCTCAGTTCTTTCCTTAATTTTTCCTCTTTTGAGCTCTTGCATGGCCTGAACCCAATGTTTATTCTTTTTGGAAGCTTTGGATGTAGGAGCTTTGACTTTGTTATCATCTTTTGAGTATGTATTTTGATCTTCTTTGTCACTTTCAATGGTTAGAAATTTGTTTTGTTTTCTGCTCATTTTTCTAGCTAATTACTCTGCTTTTAATTCTTTGTTAGAATAGAGTTCTTTTTCCAGGGTAGAGGGTTCATTGTCCCATAAATTCAAGGATTTTATGCAGCTGTTTTCAGAAATCCTAGAAATCTGATACAAACACTCTTTTCTGCCCTGGAGTTATTAGATGTGTCCTCACCCCACTGTAGCTGTAAGATCTAGTGTGCTAGCCAGGACTAAGGCTCCACTGCTTCAGGCTGTGCTGGGACCGTGTACTAGACTTCCACCTCACTGCCACAGATCTCTTCACTGACCTTCCAAGTCCTCTCGGGTGTCTCCTGGCTGAGAAATCCAGAAGCCTCTAGCACTGCTGCTGATTCAGAGATCCAGCTACCTGATGCTGGGGTCTCCACTGGCTCAAGCTGGGGCTGGAGCCGGAGCCAGGCCTGCTCTAGCATTGTGAACTAGGCTCCCAGTCTGTTTCGAGACCTTTCCTGTTGATATTCTAGACCCTCTTTGCTGTCTCTGGGCTGCTGCGACATCTAGAAGCTACCAGCATTGATGTTGATTCAGAGGTGGAGCCCAAACCCGGTCCTGAACCGGGGCTGCCTCAGCATGCCCTGCACCAGGATTGCACACTGAACTCTTACCCTGGTGTCACAGATTTTTTTAAGGTCTTTGGCTGGGAAATGTTCAACCTTTTGGGTGTTCTGATCCTCCAAAATTTGTTTTAGAGTCATTAATTAAAGAAATTTGAAGCAGTTTAGGGGAGAGGTTGGATAAGTTCCTGCCTTTACACCACCATCTTAGCTCTGCCTGGAGTGTTATTTCTAACATGGTACCATGCAAATTATTTTTGTTATATTATCTTTTTCTGCTTCCTTTCATTTCAGTGGAAGATGAAGGAATCTTTGTAGAGAGGTGGGGAAACTTAGAATAAAACCTCAGAGTTTGATACTCACATAGGTATTGTAGGATTTCTTTAGTAGCATCCTCCTCGTTTTTTCAAAAATGGGTCTGGGGGCAATAAGATCTCCATCATTAAACTAAATAGTAGCAAGGACTTTCTAATTCTTAAATCAGAAGATTGAGACAAGGGTAAAAATCTGCTTATCAAGAGGAAGTAGGTTTTAGAAAGTATTACCTATGGGCTCTTTTTAGCTGACTATTCAGTGTTCAAGAACATTTGGCTGCTTGTGATGGAGAATCTTCCAGAGGAAGAAGCTATCCAAAGCAACACTATGGGAATGGATGAATATCCGCCTCATTATGGGTAGAAAAGCAACAGGGTTTTTTTTTTTTGGTATGGTAACAATGTGTATCTAAGAAAAATTAGGATAGAATCATTATATCTTTGTAATGGCAGAGTAGTTGGAAAGATTGCTAGAGAGTAGAGACTAAAGTGAAATCTGACTGAAGCCTTTCTGAAAGAATGAGCCAGGTAAGACAGAACAATATTGCTATGGGATTGATGTTCTGGAGATGAATGAATTAAAATCTTTGAGGTATGTTGACTGGTCTGGATAGGAACACTACTTGTGAGAAAATAACCCAAGAGTAGGGAGTGTGGGAATGTGCATACTTTCAATTTCTTGTGTGCTTATTTGTAGGAGAGAATCTCCCAGGTTTATAGGGAAAAATATTCTATGGCTGCTTTTAATACTATGCTATTAGGGACAGCTAGATAGTGCAGTGGATAGAATACCAGTCCTGAAGTCAGGAGGACTTGAGTTCAAATTCAGCCTCAGACATATAATACTGACTAGCTATGTGACTCTGGGCAAGTCACTTAATCCTAGTTCCCTCAAAAAAAAAAAGTACAATACTGTGCTATTTCATGAAATGCCTTTGCTTTTCAACTAATTGTGTCCTCCTGATGATTAATCAAAGTAAACACATTATTGCAAAGTCATGATTTATGCTCTTTGAGTAGATGAAGTCACTTAGATATAGGCATAAGTGGCATATTTATTAAATTTACAGATGACACAAAGTTAAGAATTATAGATGACACAGTGACAGCCAAGATCCAAAAAGATCTTGACTTGGGATCTAGGCTTAGAGAGAATGTTGATCTGAATCCAAGAAGATGAAATTGTATATAGTCATCAAAAGGTTAAATAAAAAAGTGAGATTTTATGCTTGGGTTCAAAAAATCAACTTCAGAAATACAAGATGAAATCATGGCTGGATAGCATTTCATATGAAAAAAAAAGTGATAAGACTGTCAAAAAAATCTAACGTGATATGCTGTGTTAAAAGAGAAAGAATATCTGGAGGAAGAAGTTAATAACTGTTTTGACTTACTAGACCAGCTCTGTGGTATTGTATTCAGTTCTGGATCACATATTTTCAGAAGGTCAGTGGGAATCTGGAAAGTTTCCAGAGGAAGATAACCAAGATGTTGAAGGCGAAAGATGATGCATATTATTAAGATTATTTGAAGTATCTGAGAATTCTGCTAGAGAAAAGACAAGGGAGGATTTAGTTATTTTCAAGTAATTAAAGTATCTTGAAGTAGTCTGCAATCTACATTGTCATATAAAAGAGGGATTAGATTCTGTTTTTGTCTGGATTCAGAAGTCAGATTTAGTAGTAGTGAGTAGAAATGATGAGAAATATATTTAGACTTGAGGTAGGGGAGAATTCCTCATGATTAGAGTTATCCAAAAATTGAATGGATTATTTCATGAGATTTTCTTTCCCTGGAGGAAATTCAGGAAGAGGCAAAATGTTCACTGGATAAAATACAGGAACTAAGGAAGATCTGAGATCAAATCCAATTTCAACCACTAGCTGTGTGACCCTGGAAAGTCACTTAACTGGTTTGCTTGCTTCTTCATCTGTAAACAGGGATAATAATAGAATCTACCTCCTAGAGTTGTGAGAATCAAATGAGATTATAATTATAAAACACTTAGAACAATGTAAGTACAGTATGTACAACATAAGAACTATATGTTAGCTATTATTATGTTATAGAGAGGATCCTGGTTTAGATATGGATTGGATTAGCTGTTCTCTGAGTTGTCCTTCTGACTCTTAGATTCTGTCATTCTGAATTTTTGTAAATTGACTAGATAGGAAGGAGGAATGAATGTTAGTTAAAGTAAGAATCTTAAGTAAGATCAATTTTTAATCTTGCTCCCAAAGTACTTAAGGAGTACCAGTATACTTCTTTGATGGGAGTGATTACCAGATCACTCTTGTGAAATTGTGGCAAGGTCTGACTCCTATTCACATTTGGGTTGAGCTATAGAACATTGCTGAGTGAAAGAGTCAGATGGAAAAGTAAGAGAATTGATTTTTAGATCAGTTGCTACTGTAGAGCAGGAATATAATACTGTAGAAAGAATATGAAGAAAGGAAGAAAAGGTGTCCTAGTGGAAGGAAGAAAAGAAGAGACAAGAACCAAGCCATAAACGGAATCTAATAATATGTGCAATATTCCATTTCCATAATTCTCTACCTCACAAATGAAGGGAGTTGCATTTTGTCATCTCTTTGGAGATAAACTTGAGCATTATAATCATTCAGTATTGACTTCTTTTTATTGTTTTTGCCATTTACATTATTGTCATTATATTTATTTTCCTAATTCTGCTCACTTTACTCTTCATCAGTAAATATAAGACTTACTTGAATTCTATTTATTTCTCCTTGCTTACTTGTATTCTATTGTATTCATGTTTGTTTAGCTATTCCATATTTACTTTGTTTCAAATTCTTCCTCATATACAATTTTGTTTTGAAAGGAAGAGTAATTCCAATTTAGATCCTTGGGACCTCCTTTTTTTCCCAGGGTGCTAGGTGCCTAAGAAACAGATTCTTGGCTAGATAGAACTAACCTTTATTTGTGCAACTGTGCAGAGAGTTGATAGCCCTGGGCCTTATGCTGGTTGGTTCTCATGGAGTGATATAAATAACCATATTGGGAGCTGTAATGACCAAGACCTTGCAATATACAGGCATATGCTGAGCTGTGATACCTAGGGTGCTGATATTGTGAAGGAGGCTACATCAGTTCATGTGTGGCATTCCATAAGATTACAGATTTGTCACAATTAACCAGTAAAGGAATGTAATAGACAATTTGTCCATCAGGTGACAATCTATTCCAGTAACTAAAGTATCCAGACCACCAAGTGCTCTTTCCAGAGCCCTTTTGGCACATGTGTGGCCTCCCACACTCAAGGCTTTGTGACGCTAGGTGGCAGTGCTGAGCAGTTAAAAAAAAAAAAAAAAAAAGACTTCACTAGACCATCAGAAAAGGGACCAAAGGAGCTCGCTCCCTTAGCTGAACCTAGGAGCACCTCCTTCCCACATTTCTCAGTTAACAAAAGTAGAGATGCAACTCTCTCAGTTCTGAAGTGTTTTTGCTGTTTAAGTTTGAAAGGATATTCGTTTGTCTTCTTCATCAATAAAGGAGGGTTGACATTGCCAGCTGGGGTGTCCCCAAACTAGAAGCTTACTTGAAAGTGAGGATTTTTCTGTGGGTTTTCTTCATTCAGTGGTCAGTTGTTCCCAAAAGACATTTCACAAAGAATTCTGACCTTGTTACAGGGTTGCTTGATGGCTAGGCCCAAAGAATTGAATAAGACCAGACACCTGACCGATCTTCAGGTACTAGTTGTCAATCTGCAGTCTGTGTTAGCCATAGGGTCTCACTAGGAGCAAGGCTGCATTGAAACTTTCTCTATTCCCCTCAACAGTAAATATGGGTGACATCCACCCTGGCAAAGGCCCATGAGAGAATCTGTGCTGGGACAAGGCACCTTAAAGCCCTTTCTCCATCCAGTTGCTTGCTCTCTTGCTGGTGCATCCAGATTATCTCTCCGAAGATTTCTTGTCTAAATGTCCCCAGCAGCTTATACCCCAAAGAGATACTAAAGAAAGGAAAGGGACCTGTATGTGCCAAAATGTTTGTGGCAGCCCTGTTTGTAGTGGCTAGAAGCTGGAAAATGAAAGGATGTCCATCAACTGGAGAATGGAGAATATACCACAATTTATATGAATGTTATGGAATATTATTGTTCTGTAAGGAATGACCAGCAGGATGAATACAGAGCGGACTGGCGAGACTTAGATGAACTGATGCTAAGTGAAATGAGCAGAACCAGGAGATCATTATATACCTCAACAACGATACTGTTTGAGGATGTATTCTGATGGAAGTGGATCTCTTCGATAAAGAGAGCTAATTCAGTTTCAATTGATCAAGGATGGACAGAAGCAGCTACATCTAGAGAAAGAACACTGGGAAATGAATATAAACTGCTTGCATTTTGGTTTTTCTTCCCAGGTTATTTATACCTTCTGAATTCAATTCTCCCTGTGCAACAAGAAAACTGTTCGGTTCTGCACACATATATTGTATCTAGGATATACTGTAACCCATTCAACATGTAAAGGACTGTTTGCCATCTGGGGGAAGGGGTGGAAGGAGGGAGGGGAAAAATCGGAACAGAAGTGAGTGCAAGGGATAATGCTGTAAAAAATTACCCTGGCATGCGTTCTATCAATAAAAAATAAATAAATAAACAAATAAATAAGCAAATAAGCAAATAAATAAATAAATGTCCCCAGCAGGGAATCTTTGGGACTGGTATCCCTACAATAGCCTGTTTGTTTACATATTTTTGTCACTAAAAGCTGGCTCTGTGTGCCAGAGTCATAAGGTTCTGGGTTTCCGTTTAATTTTGTAACTAGTTTTTCTGTTCATTATTAAAATCTGAGACCTCAAAACAATAACAACAACCACAACAACAACCACCACCACAACAAAAAGGCAGGCTAGATCAGACAATAATTTATGTTAGGGGATAAAAATGAAAAGATTTCTTAGAAATATGTTTTTTAAAAAGAGAAAAGCTATGAGCCTACCTTACATTTAGAATGTCCTCCTCCAGTTTAAATAATTCTTGTCATTTAAAGTATAAAAGTAATTATCTTCCTTTGACCAGTTTATTTAACATACCAACAATAATAACAAAAAAGTTTTAAATTCTGATAAATGGTTAATTATTATATTCATGATTTCTCATAAGGGGAGCAGTGTTAGTGCTGAACTGTAACAGTAAAGGCAAAGGAAAAATAGGAAAAGAGTGAATGAAGAATTTATCAAACATTTATCTTGTTCTTTATACTATACTAAAAACTGGATATACAAACAGAAAAATAAGACTTTCCCTGTTTCCAAAGAGCTCACATTCTAATGGGAAAAAGAACACATGTAGAATGTTTCAGCTGCATATCACATGGAAAAATCATATGATCCTTAGGGTACAACAGCAAAACTGATGTTAATACTTTTCTTTAATGTCATTTCCATTGATAAAATCACATCACTTTCAGATGTTGAACCATTTGACAATGCCAGAGAGCTGGGCAGCAAAAATTTTCTTTTTGGGGTCGTCAGTACCTGTGGACAGCCATTTCCAGGGTATGTGTCCCAGGATGATAGTTGAGGGCATTGGGATGGAAACATTGTTATTCCTGAGGTTT
The DNA here is from genome assembly GCF_016432865.1 of Antechinus flavipes. NCBI lineage: Eukaryota > Metazoa > Chordata > Mammalia > Dasyuromorphia > Dasyuridae > Antechinus > Antechinus flavipes. The sequence goes on from NC_067401.1 coordinate 186,616,052, forward strand.
GGGGGTTCACCATCTTATGCTATCCTCCTTTGGGTGTGAGAGATCAAAGTAGTAGTGGTGGTGAAGGAAAATGCTGCAAGAAGAATCAGTTTTCTGTCCTTCTTCAAATGTGGTAATATTTGCAAAATGAATAGCAGAGTTCCTTGTCCATAGTGAGCACTTAATAAATGCATGTTCTTTTCCCCCATCTTTCTACATAATCAAAAAAATTTTTCCCCTAAAAAGTTGCTACAGATTTGGTCTCTTCTGTACATCCTAGCCTCCAATTCTCCAATCTGCCTTTGTGCTTGGACTGCCTTGGCATTGGTTCTTGCTCTTGTTCTCAGTTTGCTGGACTTATCTTTAGTAGTGTTGACCTTAGTCAGTTTTCATTGCTAGCAGTGATAATAGTTTCTGTGGCTATACTGGGAGAATCAATTCTGTGGCTGAATGCTTCTTTACTACAGCTATGGCCACCTGCAGAGGAAGATATTTTTCTGAGAAAAAGACAAAAGACAAAAAGGGGTGAAGATTTTTGCATAAATACACATAACCTCAAGTAACCCCCTTTATCTTTTTGTGAAACTTTGCCTTGTCCCTTTGCTTCAGGCAATGATTAGTTCATTTAAGACACACAAGAAGGATGTGGTTTAATACTCTTTTGTTATAAATTAGTTATTTTAAACATAGGTACTGAAATCATTTTAAACATGTGACTGAAAGATAGAACAACCAAAAAATCTGTTTTGTTTCTAACTTCTTGGCTTTAGGGAATTCATTTTAAATGAAAAATCCTGGATTTAGTTCACTATCACTGTATGCCCCCCAGTTAGGAAAATTCCTAACACATAGGCCAAGGTTGGGCTCTCTCCCTTGCTTTACATAATATGTCTCTCGTTAAACCCTGTGTGTGGATTAGTGACCCTTACTGAAACTAAAATCAGAGACACTCAAGGTAAAAAGCAAAAAAAGATTTATTACTATCTCACAAGAAAGGGCAACTCCCAACAGATAAAGTGTCAGTAGAGGAATGCAAAGTACAGACTGCAAAACACAAGATTATTTAGACCCTAAATGCAGAAGCCCCCACCCACCCTGATCTTTACTCCCATTGGCTGGGAGAGTCCAAGCTTATACCCTAAATTGGAAATCTTTCCCAGAAACAAAAAAAAAAAAAAATACTAGTAAATAACAGACTCTTTACCTATCAAGTACTTAAATGCTAATTAAGAGGTCGGGGAACTGGTGGGGAAATGTTTGTCCTAAAAAATCCAGCTTTTTAGCTATAGTTTAACTTAAGTAGAAAAGTCTCAATTCACAGATAGGACATAGGTGGAAGCCATATCCTTATGAGATATCTTCACTCAGTTTATCCAATTCACTTGGCATTTTTGTGGTTAAGGCAAAATTTAACTTACTGGAAACATTTGGGTTTAAAACAGGAGATTACATTATAGTGTTTATGATTGGAAAGGAAAGTTGGGAAAAGAGCAGTTCTTTTCTTGGAATTTCCGTCAGTCTGGTTCCTCTATTCCAAACTTCCTAAAGAGATAATGACTCTCTTTGATATCTTCCATTGCTACTACTACTCAATCTTTCCTTTGGAATCCAGAGCTCACTTGTTCCTTTTATACAGATTAGTTCTGGCATGGCCTAGTCTCATGCAGTGGCTTTGCCTGATTTAAGAAGGTTATAAAAGCTGTAAGGGATAATGTTGTAAAAAAAAAATTACCCAGGCATGAGTTGTGTCAATAAAAAGTTATAATAAAAAAAAAAAACCTTAAAAAAAAAAAAAAAAAGAAGGTGTATAGGCCAGAGTTCACACTCAGTTCTGATTTTTTGTTCCATTCAAAAAGTGTACCTAGTCAAATATATATGTGTGTCAAAAAATTTTGCCAACTCTTTTTCTTTCTATAAAATATCACACACCCATAGTCCTTTACCTCTCCAATGAGGGAAGGTAAATGCCTTTTCTCAACTCTTTTCCAGAGTTGAGCTTGATCATTATTAATTACATAGTATTCAGTTTTAGTTCTTTAATTTTTCCTTTTATATTATTGTATTCATCATGTAAATTTTGGGGTTCTGCTTACTTAGCTATGCATCAGTTCATATAAATCTTCCTGAAGTTCTATGAAGTAGTAATAGTCCTTTGTATTAATGTACCACAATTTATTTAGATACTGATGGGTATGAGATTTTTTTTCCATCAAACTGTGCATACCCTTTGATCCAGCAGTGTTTCTATTGGGCTTATATCCCAAAGAAATACTAAAGAAGGGAAAGGGACCTGTATGTGCCAAAATGTTTGTGGCAGCCCTGTTTGTAGTGGCTAGAAACTGGAAAATGAATGGATGCCCATCAATTGGAGAATGGCTGGGTAAATTGTGGTATATGAATATTATGGAATATTATTGTTCTGTAAGAAATGACCAGCAGGATGAATACAGAGAGGTTTGGAGAGACTTATATGAACTGATACTAAGTGAAATGAGCAGAACCAGGAGATCATTATACACCTCCACAACGATATTGTACGAGGTGTATTCTGATGTGTATTCTGATGGAAGTAGATTTCTTTGACAAAGAGACCTAACTCAGTTTCAATTGATAAATGATGGACAGAAGCAGCTACACCCCAAGAAAGAACACTGGGAAATGAATGTGAACTATTTGCATTTTTGTTTTTCTTCCCGGGTTATTTTTACCTTCTGAATCCAATTCTCCCTGTGCAATAAGAGAACTGTTCAGTTCTGCAAACATATATTATATCTAGGATATACTGCAACATATCTAACATATATAGGACTGCTTGCCATCTAGGGGAGGGGGTGGAGGGAGAGAGGGGAAAAATCAGAACAGAAGCTAGTGCAAGGGATAATGTTGTAAAAAAAATTACCCTGGCATGGACTCTGTGAATATAAAGTTATTATAAAATAAAATTGAATTAAATTTAAAAAAAAGATTTTTTCCCCCTTAGATGTTTTTTTTTTTTTTTTCTGCCACAAAAAGTGCTGCACGAAATCTATATGGGACCTAATTTTCTGTTTTCATCTTCCTTGGGGATATAATACCTATCAGTGGGATCTTTGAGTGAAGGTATGTTTTAAGTACAACCAGTCTCCCATTAAGGTTTCTTGTTACCATATTTTGTAGTCTTTGCTATTTCGCTTGGTTTGAGATGAAAGAAAGATTTGTTTTAATCTCCATTTTTTCCTTTTAATTAATGATTTGGAGCAGTCTTTCACATGACTGTTAATAGTTTTCAATTCTTCTTTTGAGAACTGTTTGTATCTTTCAACCACTTTTATCTACTATGGAATTACACTTCATAAAACTTGGTTTACAGATCAATCTGCATAAGATTTTCCTCAGTGGTGCAGTGATTTTTCAGGTTTCAAGCTTGAGTAAAGAACAAAGTATGTGAGAACTAGAGAAAAGAGAAATTTTAGTCTTCTGACTTCCAGCTTTAAGAAGTCATGCTCTTCTGGATTCACGTACCTGAAGATCTGAAGAAGAAGCTAACATGTAAAGGAGCTGGCACTTCAATCATGTCCTGTTCCCAGCTTGCTATCCTAGACACTTTGAGGAATTTTCCCTTGGGTGATATGTCTTTTTTGGTTGAGCTGAATTATCTCATTTCCCATAACCTTTTATGTTTTGTCTGGTACATATTCTTTTATGTATACTTTGTCAGATTTCCATTTTCCTGTCTTTTGGATAAGTGACTTTTTTTTGCTTTTTTTTTTTTGTTTGTTTGTTTTTATTGTGGAAGTGGTATTTGGGGAAAAAGGAATCAAATCTTAGATGTATAATCTGGGGTCTTCCTTTCCTGTTAAGGGAGAGCAATCAAGAGTGCAGCTTGAACTAAAAAATTCTTCCCTTAGATGAGAGCTTCTTAAACACAATCCCTTTTTGCCCAAGAAATTTTTACATGATCTAAGGTATACAAACCAAATATTTAATGATAATAAATCATAATTTTGTGACCTCCACATTCAGTTGTAAGATACCATCTGGGGTTGTGAATGACAGTTTAAGAAGCTGGCCCTACATTAATATTATATTTTTTTTATTATAGCTTTTTATTGACAGAATATATGCATGGGTTATTTTTCAACATTGTCCCTTGCAATCACTTCTGTTCCAACTTTTCCCTTCCCTCCTTCCACCCTCTCCCCTAGATGGCAGGCAGTCTCATACATGTTAAACATGTTAAAGTATATCTTAAATACAATGTATGTGTACACATCCGTACAGTTCTCTTGTTGCACAAGAAAAATTGGATTCAGAAAGGTAAAAATAACTTGGGAAGAAAAACAAAAATGCAAGTAGTCCACATTCATTTCCCAATGTTCTTTTTCTGGGTATAGCTGGTTCTTTCTGTCCATCACTGATCAATTGGAACTGAATTGGATCTTCTCATTGTTGAAGATATCCACTTCCATCAGAATATATCCTCATATTGTATTATTGTTGAAGTGTATCATGATCTCCTGATTCTGTTCATTTCACCCAACATCAGTTCATGTAAGTCTCTCCAAGCTTCTCTGTATTCATCCTGCTGGTCATTTCTTACAGAACAATAATATTCCATAATATTCATATACCACAATTTGTCTAACCATTCTCCAATTGATGGACATTCATTCAGTTTCCAGTTTCTAGTGACTACAAAAAGAGCTGCCACAAACATTTTGGCACATACAAACTTTCCCTTCTTTAAGATCTCTTTGGGATATAAGCCCAGTAGTAACACTGTTGAATCAAAGGGTATGGATAGTTTGATAACTTTTTAAGCATAGTTCCAAATTGTTCTCCAGAATGGTTGGAGTCATTTATAACTCTACCAACAATGCATCAGTGTCCCAGTTTTCCCTCATCCCCTCCAACATTTGTCATTATCTTTTCCTGTCATCTTAGCCAATTTGACAGGTGTGTAGTGGTATCTCAGAGTTATCTTAATTTGTATTTCTTTGATCAATAATGATTTGGAACACCCTTTCATTTCATATTAATCCAGTCTGCTATCTGCCTCTGCTTTATGGGGGGGTTTACCCCATTCACATTTATGGTTAAAATTACTAATTCTGTATTTCCTGCCATCTTGTTGACTCCAGTTTATGCTTTTCTCCTTTCCTTCCTCCTTACTCCCCTCCCCAGTATTAAACTTGTAAGCACCATTTGCCTCACACATCCTCCCTCTTTAGGATCTCTTCCCCCATCTTAGAGTTCCTCCCTTTTTCTTACCCCTTTTCCTCACAATTTCTGTATTCCCTTCTACTTTTCTTTCCCTTTTCACTTTTCCCCTCCCACTTTTCAATGAGGTGGGAGAAGTTTCTTTGTAAATCGAATATGTCTAATATTTTTCTCTTTAAGCCAATTCTGATTAGAGTAAGATACACACTGTTCCTCCCCCTCCCTTCTTTCCCTCAGATATAATAGATTTCCTTTGCCTCTTTGGCACTTTACCTTTTTTTGGTACAATTTCCTTTCCACCAAATGTTTTGTTTAGTTCCAGTTTTTTCATCAGAAATAGATGAAATTCACCTATTTCATTGAATATCCATCTTCTCTGGAAAAAAATTCTCATTTTGGCTGGGTAAGTTATTCTTGGCTGCATAATAAGTTCCTTAGCCTTTTGGAATATCAGATTCCAGGCCCTTTGATCCTTTAATGTGGACACTGCTCAATCCTAAGTAATCCTTATTCTGGCTCCTCTGTATTTGAATTTTTTTTTCTAGCTGCTTGTAGTAGTTTTTTCCTTGGTCTGATAGTTCTGGAATTTAGCCACAATATTTCTTGGAGTTTTGATTTGGGGATCTTTTTCAGTAGGTGATTAATGAATTCTTTCAATTTTACCCTCTGTTTCTAAAACATCTGGACAGTTCTCTTTGAAGATTTTCTGAAAAATAGTATCTAACCTCTTTTTTTCATCATAATTTTCAGGAAGTCCAATAATTCTCAGATTCTCTCTCCTAGATCTCTTTTCCAGGTTTGTTGTTTTCCCAAGTAGGTATTTAACATTTTTTCATTTTTTCATTTTTTTGGTTTTGCTTGACTGATTCTTGGTATCTATTTCCTCCAGTCATTCATTTCCATTTGTTCAATTCTGATATTTAATGAATTATTTTCTTCATTTTACTTTTTTATTTCTTTTTTGTAATTGTCCAATTGAGTTTAAATGAGTTGTTTTGTTCCATAGAACTTTTTTCCATTTCGCCAATTTTATTTTTTAGAGAGCTATTTTCTTTTTCCAATTCACTCATTCTGTTTTTCAGGGAGTTGATTTCTTTATCCACTGTACCTTTTAATGAGTGGGATGACTTATCCAGATCCTCTTGCCAAGCTTCCTTTCCCTTTCCCTATTTTTCTTCTAGCTCTCTTGTAAAAGCCTTTTTAATTTCTTCTATGAGAGTCTTGTGTGGTGGGGACCAGATCATATCTCCCTTTGGGGTTTTATCTAGAGACGATCTGTTTTTAACCTCATCAGCATAGAAGCTTCCTATAGTTAGAGCTCACTTTAAGTTTTTACTCATTTTGACAAAAAAGAAACAAACAAAACAAACAAAAAAACAAATGTGGCCTGCTTTTTGGGCAGTATGATATTACCAAGCTTTCTCTACAGAAAACAGCAAGTAGCAGTGAAGCAGCAGTGGGACAGCAATGGCTGCGCTGCCTACATAGCGGTTGTGCTCTGAGACTCTAAGAGTGTGCTGAGTCACTCCAGGTGCTGGAGGTGTAGCCAAGTCCCAAGAGACTTTAGCGTTTTGGGATTACAGCCTTTACCCCCTGTGTTTATAGCTTCTCTGCTGATCTACTGGCTTGCTGCCAGGGCAGAGTAGCTCACACTGTGGTAGAGTTCTCCCTGCAAATTTTCCACTGGCTGAGACCACACCTTGCTCCACTCAGATCTGCTCAGTGTAAGTTGCCTTCTGTGCTCTCAATGACTGCCTACAGTCTGTGCCTGGTCTAACCATCCCTGCCTGCAAGCAAAAATAGACCTTTTCTGGCAAATTTCGAGGATATCTTCTGTTGGTGATGTGTTGTACTCCCAATATTCGTGGGTTTTTTCAGTCAAGCACTAATTCCAAGGTCGTTTAAGGAAGAGCTTAGATAGATGCGTGTGTCCTCTCCACCATCTTGGCTTCACCTCCTAGACTAACAAAATTTTAAGTGAACAGATATAATTCTAGCCTGGCAGCTCATCCTTTTGAGGAGAGCAGAGTGATGGCCTCTGACTTTAGTCTTTTGATTCCCCTCCTGACAAAAATTGGTCTCCTTTGGAAAAAAATTGGGAGAGAAAACCATCGAGAAACATCTAGACATATTTATTGAGGGCACATCTAAACAACATGGGCAGAACAAAAGAGTGATACATACACATCCCTTTACATTGACAGTCTTTACAAATTAGCCCAAAGTGTTTTTTATTATAGGCCTAGACCAAGAAGACTGTTAACCAAGTACCATCTTTCATTTATTCTCCTTGCCTAGGAATCATCTTTGACTCCTCTTTCCTCCAAACAATCATCAAATTCCAAACAATTTCAAGTAGAAACTTTCCAAATGTTTCTAGTATTTCTCCCTTTTTGTTCATTCCTGTTGCTAATACACCCTCATCCAGATTCTTAAAACTTTATTCTTAGATTATTTTAATAGTCTTGAAATTGATCTCCCCATTTCTATTTCTGACTCCCTCCTTTCTATTCACTCAGTCTAACATTAATTTTCCTAAAACATTGCTTTAATATCTATTCTTCCTTGCTTTAGAACTTCTATTACTATTATTATTATTTCCCATTACTTTCAATATTAAGTATTATTATTAATATTTGAAGTCAAAGGAGCTTCTTCTCTGTCCTTCTGTGAAACTTTGGTAAAGTTAGTTAATCTTTTTGACCTTTAGTTTCCATATCTGTAAAATGAAATGTATGAAATGACTGCACTAAATAATCTCTAAGGAACCATCCAAATCTATGTCCTATGATCACACTATGCTCGACTTAGGTCCTTTATAACCAATCAATCATCTTGATTTAGAATCATCTAAATTTATCTTCCAATATCTTTTCTCCTTTTCTAGGTCAGGCTTTAGTCATGCCAGTCCATTGATTTAGGATTGAGATTAGAATGAAATGAGATATATAAAGCACCTAACATTTGTTGTTGTTCAGTCATTTTTTCAATTTTTTCCCTATTCTTCATGATCCATTTGGGGTTTTCTTGGCAAAGATACTGAAGTGCTTTGCCATTTCCTTCTCTAGCTCATTTTACAAATGAGGAAACTGAGACAAACAATTAGGTGACTTGGCAAGGTCACACAACTAGTAAGTTTCTGAGGCCACTTTTTAACTCAGGAAAATGACTCTTCCTGACTCCAGGCCCAGTGTTCTAAGAACTGCACCATCTAGCTGTCTGTATTTAATATTGTACAAGAGGGAAATTTACTTAATAGTAGTATGGAAAGAATATTCAACAAAAATACAATATTAGTTTAGGTAGACACAGCCTTTCTGACTTCTGCCTGATATGAAGGACTTCATAAGCCAAGCTTTTTATGACTTGGGTGACTGGGGAAGATCAATCAATCAAATCTTTGAGATATCTTCTTTTTCTTTTAGGAAAAAAACTTGAAGGAATCCTAGTAGAAATTGCTTGATATATATATCCTCATTACTCTCCAAATACATATGTTCACTTTTATTTTTATGCTTTCTCTTGTGTTATTCTTTGTTGCTGGGATTACTCTCACTCCCATTCTTCAAAGTCTAGCTATGTATCTCATATCCTCTTGAAACATTTATATTTTTTGTCTTTAGTGCTTATTTTGGCGCTGAGTAAAAATTGACTTGCATTTTAATTTAACTTTTTCATAAACATATCTCCTCAGTGAGGTTGTAAGGGTTTTTTGTTTGTTTGTTTTTTAAGGCAGGCCTGTCTTATATAGGGTATTCTTTTCCTTTTGTCTTAAAGTATTTTGTTCAGTACTGAACATGTGGTAAATGATCATATCAAGTCACCAAGCATTTATTAAGTGCCAGGCATTGTACTGAGTGCTAGTGATGCAACTTTTGAAATTAAGCAGAATTAAATTTTGTAATTGGCTTTGACAATATTCTAGTAGGAAAACTCCAAACACAGCTGCTTTGCTTTAGAGAAGGGCTTTTCATTGAGTCAAAGTGACATCTGGTGGCCAGATAACAAAAATAGTCACTCAGTTATGCAACTTAGAAGGCCTATTTAAGCTTATGGACAAAGGTGAAAACTAAACTATGTTAATAACTGGCACAGATCTTTAGGATTTGTACCTCCTTAGAACTGGTCATACATGCAAATATAATTTCTTTATCTTATGGGAGAATTATGTTCAAGGATATGGTGAAATTAGTTTGTGGATCTGTTTTTGTCAAATGACCAAAAAAGATGTTAATTTTTGACAAATGATTTTGCAACATAAATGATTTCCTAGGTAGGTTTCAACTTGCTTAGAATTTCCTTAGTGTTTGAGGTCTTTCAAAAAGTTTCTCACAAATGGTACCATCTCCACTGGTAAATGATTCTCTGACTAGGGTTCCAAAGAAATTAGGTAAGTGGCCAAGTATATTCTTTCTTTTGAATGACTTTATCCAGTTTTCATAATGTTGGTTGATAACCGAAGGTCGATTCTGGTGTGTTTCTGTGTTTTTCCTCTCTTCTCTTTTCCATTTGTGATCCAAAAAAAGATTCTAATCATGGTTTGTTAAATATACTTGTATCAAAGGAAATAAATGCCATTAAGTCTAGAAGAGAAATTAAGCATAATAAAATAGTGATATAAACATTTTAAGCCCTTGACAGTATCTACAAGTTCCTTTAAGAATTTCTACAAAAATCTCCATCTATTTCCTCTATTTAAGCATTTTTTAAAAAAATCTAAGCCACTAGCATTAAATAAAGAAAAAAAAAAAAAAACAGCAACAACCCAAGAACCTTCAAGCTTCATCCTCTTTCATATTAAATTTTATGGTTATATTTGTTATTAAGGTTATTAAAATGTTTTCTGTTAGAATGAAGGAATAGGTATTGGACCTGTAATTTCATTGATAGTGGAATGGTGAGGGGCTGAGTCTAAACTCTGTGCCTAGGAAATTCCCAGACTTCCTTTACAATTGCAGATTGATACTTTTCCTGTAATTTACACTCATTGTACTACAACACTAAAAGGTTAATTGCCTTGCCCAGGATTAGGCAGCCAAAATTATGTCAGGCAAGACTTGAACTGAGGCTTTCTTGGCCTCCAAAGTCTCTATCCACTAAACCATATTGCCTCTATTTTTTAAATTAAAATATTAAGCATTTTGTGTACATTAATTCAATAGATATTTATTAACTGGCTACTATGGGAATACAAAAAACAAAAACTATTTAAATATTCTCTGTGAAAAACTTAATATTTTATTGCATAATAGAGAAAAATATATATGACATGTAAGAAAGTATAATAAGAGCAACACTGACTTGGGGCCAATTGTGTCAGTAAGAGTACCTACCACATAATTTCCTTCTAAAATGTCAATGAAACCAATAGCAAGACTTAATTGGTCCTGAGGACTAAGGCTCCAACTACTGACATAGATTCCTAGTTGTATAAAACATTTAAAAAACTCATCACACAATTAATCAATGTCTTTTAGTTTGAAACACTGGGCAGTAAATACAGAGGTCAAGGGAATTGTTCTCAAGTGAATCAATGTTGAATTCTTGCTGAATATCCTTTCCATACTATTAGTGTATAAACTGATTTTGTTAAATTTTTTTTGTTATTGTTTTCTAAGTGTCTCATTTCATTCCAATCTCAAACGTGAATCATACTTGGCCCATGTTATGACAGGTACACTGTAAAATGCCATATTCTGGTATGTTAGCAGAGTGGACATTTGAGATGGACCTTGAAAGGGGATAAGGTATTTAAAGGAGGCAAAATGATTTAATGAATAGAGTATGGATTTGAAGATAGAGAATCTTATTCAAATCCTGGCCCTGCTAATTACAATTTGTCTGACCATTTGTAAAATCTGGATTTTTTATGATCTTCTATCATCTCTTATTTTAGTGTGAATACTCCAAAAATCCAACGTGTAACAAAAGATGTTCTGAGGGACATTGATGGTTCTTAATCAATTGGATCCAACACTTTCTATAGTCTATAAGATTTAATTGGTCATCACAGGTCATTAATGAGTGTTACAAGTTCATGTTCCAACAGTGGGGGAATGTCCATCAATCACCAAAATTTAGTTAATATTTCATCAACAAACAGTTCTGAACAATAGGCATAACTGAACAGAAAGACATAAGGAAACTTGGATTTTTTTTGGGGGGGGGAGGGGCGGTTTACAGCTCTCATAGCACATTCAGGGTTAGTGTCATATACAACAGATCTCTCTTAACTTGTTTATATAGGTCTTACAATATAAATCTGTAAGAAAATATAATCAGATAGAAATAATATAATCACAAATACATAATTCTAACAAATAATTACTAACTCAACTCAAATTCAATTCTATTTATTTAACTCACTAAAACAATTATTGATACTTAATTAAACACAATGAATTGAGTTAAAATGCTGATCAAATTGAGTTGGGATATCTCATTGAATGAGTGTAGTTATATACCAAATTAAATTTTTCTGGATGAAAAGTGCTTTCTGAATGAGGGAACCTTTGGCTTGTGTAATGAAGGTTCCCATAACTAGGAAATTTTTCTGTATTGTGATTTAGAAGTCCTCCATCTGGAATCCTAGGGAAATCTCTACTGGATCATCTAGAAACTTGATACCAAGCCTATTTTTGCTTGCAACAGTTTATGAGTTATAGTTTTATCATAATTTAGAAATGCAAAGTAGAAAAGAAAAATTCAACAGTTTATTATGGATCTATTTAATCTGAAATGGGAATTTTGATGTTAATGTTTTTAGCTTGAGAAACTCTCAGCATGAAGAGCTTTCAATTCTGTGGATTTGCCTAGGTTGTTTTCCTGATTTCCTAAAATCTATAGAAAATTTTCCCAATTCTTCTTAATTCTAGTGTTTTCTTTCTAGTGATTATCTCCAGTTTATCTTGTGTATAGCATGTTTGAAAATAGCCTCGTGTATTAGGCTGAACTCCTGTATTTTAGTGTTTAACAAAGTACCTGGCACATAGTAGATGCTCAGTAAGTGTTTACTGATTGACTTCTCCTATGTCACTGCTCTCCTTTGCTGATCAGTTACAACCCCAATTATGGAGCGTTGTCAGAACCAGCTGATTTTTTCAGTTATAGATTATGGAACAGAATGGTGAAAGAAAAAAACCTTATATCTAAGTCTGAATACCTGGTTTCCAATCCCAGATCTACCAATAACTCACTACATAGTCTTGAATAAGTCTCTTTTAGAAGAACAGATTTCAGAGTTCAGAAAAAGAATGGGTGCTAATCTGTAGAAATAAGAATATTGTATTAGATTATCTATAGTGAAAAAAGCAGACTACATATCTGGCTTGATATGGTAGAGAAAGGGGTACTTGGATGCCTCTGGAACTCTACAAAAAGGAGAGTAGCTAATAAATTATTGACTTACTTTTATGATCATTTATTCTTCAAAAGGTTGAGGAACCAAAAATTACCCTAGCATGGATTCTGTCAATATAAAGTTATTATTAAATTAAAAAAAAAAAAGGTTGAGGAACCGATGAGGGGAGCTGTTATAATTTGAGATCTGATTTGGAGCAATAAAGAAAAATCTAAACGCCAAAGTGGAGTCTTGAAAGCATTCCATCTTAGAATTCATGACAAATAAATGGAGTGAGCCAAGCAGAATATGATTTATTTTCTGGATTTTAGAAGAACAGATTTCAGAGTTCAGAAAAAGAATGGGTAAAATATTATGGCCTAAAATTCTAAAAGAGAAGGTGGCCTTAGCAAGTTGGAAAGCTTTCAAGAATGAAATTTTGAGAACACAAAATTATTTTAGTAAGAGAAAATCATCTAAAGAGACAGATTGTGGATGATATTTATAGAGTGCTTTAAAGGTGGCACTTTCCATATATTATCTCATGTAATCCTTACAACAATTTTATGAAGTGAGAAGCTATTTTTATCTTTATTTCACAGATAAGATTGAGACTGAGCAAGGTTGAATGACTTGGGAAAGATCATACAGCTAGTAAGTATCTGAAGAAGGATTCAAACTCAAGTCTTCCTGACTGCAGGTTCAACACTCTTATCCATCTACCACCTCAATGCTGCCTATTTTATTTATTTGAAATCTCATTATAGTTTGAAATTTATGAATATATTTTATTTTGATATAACAAACACTTCCCAGTAAAATCCTTTATACATATTCCTACCAAATAGATTATTTCTTTTTCTTTTTTCTTTTTTATTTATTTTTTTTTTGCTGAGGCAATCGGGATTACGTAACTTGCCCAGGATCACACAGCTAGGAAGTCTTAAGTGTCTGAGAGCAGAGATTTGAACTGAGATTCTCCTGACTTCAGGGATAGTGCTCTATCCACTGTGCCACCTAGCTGCCCCCCAATAGATTATTTCTTTAAATTTTTATTGTCAACTTATATAAATGACAAATCAAACATTTCAAGCCAAAAAAAAAAATAGTGAAGTAGATTAAAAAACTGAATTTATTATAGTTTTTTTAAAAAGGAACTATATGTGCATATAAGAATCAAATAACAAAGTTGCTCTATATCCCCTTCTCAGCTTTTGTTTGTTTGTTCTATTCATTAAAAATGTTTTACTAATGTTCTGATAGGATCCCTATCAATGTTTTCCCCACACCCTATTTGTGCTGTCTCTAGGACTTAATTGGCTTAGAAGTCTAGGATTCAAGCTACACCTTGATAGCAACTTCATGGGGGCTTCTAGAAGTATTGATGTGGCTTTCTGGTTGTCTTTGTGCATAAAAAGTCCCACTTAGGTGGAGTCTGGCTTAGTGGATGTCCCAAGACCATGAGTGTCAGCCACACCTTGACCTGCTGATCCTCCTTAAGGGAGAGTTTACATCTGCCCAAACTAAGTAAAACATAGTTCTTGTTAAATATCCTTTCTGTGCTATAGCTAAGTAAACATCTTTTTGTTAACTCTTAAATGACCTACAGATGTTTCATTTTGTTCTAAAACTTCAAGGCCTAAGTTACATTTTGGATAAGATGGCAGACCACAGATAGGAACTGATGGGTCTCTGTCCAGAAGTACTTTTCTTGCAGAGGTTTTACTGTAATGTGTTGTGCTGAGATCAGAGTCATAAGACTTGAGATCAAGAGGAAGAGTGTGGAGGAGATTTAGAAATGGAAAATAAAAAATCCTAGGGATTTTCTTGTAATTTTTTTCTACAGAGATATAGCAGTGACAGGATGAATTTTCACTACCAAGAACTGGAGAAGTTGCAAGAGAAATTCAGTCAACAACCCGATGAATCATTGGCCTGCTAAAGTCTAATAAAATCATTGAGGATACATTCTCTCTAGGAGCCATACCACTGGCTTAGAGAGCTCTCCAAAGATTTTGCAGAGCCAGTTGAATGAATCAGTTACCAGCTATCAGGGAAACTGCCAATTGTCCCTTTTCAGGAGGCTAAGATGGAAGTTTGATCTCATGAGATGAATTGCTATGGTATCTGGCTTCCTGGTAGAGATCTGAAAGGGAGAAAACAAAATTCTAAAGGAAATTGTTTTGATCCCTTGGATCTATTTGGAATCCCTAAGATACATTATACTCTATGATCAGTTGACTTCAGAAGCAATTAGATTACACCTGTACTTTATGACTTCAGGCTTATCTGTTGATTTCCTTTGCCATAATTATACAGCTGTGAGCTGATTGATGAAATGGAATTAGAAAATGGGACAGCAATAACCTGGACAAATAGGACTATCAGTGGAAAAAAAGATGTTCTGGGGATGGGGGAGGGATACAGACTGCTACCCTTCTAGATAGGCCAAAGGAAAGCCCCTTCTGGAAGGAACTTTGATTGTGGCTCCTGAAACATGGGGTTGATAAGAAAGAAATTGATGTCCAGCCTATGAAGGTACTAGTAAAATTTTAATCATGAAATCTAGTACCTGGGAAGTTCTGACCCTTTAGCCCCATCTAAACCTTAAATTATCCTCTAAAATCTCTGTCTGATTTAGATCATGAAGTGGGAGAAGTTTAGGTGAGGAGGGTTATACAGACCATGGATAGAAGAGATGTCACAAACTCTTGGGAGTCACTATCTGTATGGGACTTTTTAGCAACTTGTATGTAGGCTATTGTGAGTGGGACCAAATGGAAACTCTTGGATTTATCCTGAACCATCCCATTAACACAAAACATATCAGATTCCCAAGGATATAAAAGATACTTTTTTTTTTTTTTTAAAGATAAAAGACACCAGAATACTTTATCAGTTCCTTTTACAATAATCCTGTGTAACTTTAAGGAAGGTGGATAGCCCCTGACTGCTTACAAAGAACCACAGGAAAATGAACTGTTCACCATGCCTGTGACATTCCTGATCTCATCAATATAGTAATCAGGTAGCCCAGGATCATCACGTATTTTTTTTCCTATTCCTGCTATTGTGGCTATTCAAGAGCAGTTCATTTTCTTTATTATTATTATTATTATTATTATAACTTGTAATGGGTCAAAACTCTGGAACAGCATGCTACCTTAATACTTAAATTTCTGTCTCCAAATGAAGTCTTTCCTGAAATTTAGTACTAAACATGGAGAAACAGAACCTCAGTGTAATGTTCTGGTTACCTTTCTGGAGGGCCTTCAGACCAGCCTTGGTCTCAGCAGAATAATCACCACAAGAATAGTCAGGAATAAAGTCCAAAGTCTTTATTATCTCCTTCATAGTATGTCTCCTTGGCCTGGGGCTGGGCTAGCTTTCTGGAGGTCCTCCAGAATGGGTCTTGGTTTCAGTGGAGGAATTCAGGAGGCAGGAGAGCCACCAAGAGGCTAGTCAAGTTTCTTCTCTGTCTGGCTGAGTTTGTCCCCAGTTTATACACTCTATTACAATTACATCATTACAGTATACTGAATATAAGCCAATCATTCTATCACTAGGGAACCATTATTTGTTATAAAATTAAATCAATCATACTGAACTAGAGAACTATTAATCACCATGCTAAACTAGATAACCATTGTCTTATCAGTTCCAATAAGTTAACACATTTTTCCAGAGTTCTCAGGGAGGTGGGAACCCCAAAATGGAGTGATCATGCCCTCCCTGATTCTCAGAAAGGGGAATAAAAAACACCAAAGGGAAATGGGGAGTCAAACTAGATTTTATTAGCAAGTTTCTGAAGGGTCTCACTTGAAACAGGTATACATAAATCCATCAGCATGGGAGGTATTACACAAGCACATAATAATTAACACAGGCTAGTAGTGATGTAACAAATAACATGAATCAACATGAGGAATTATACATGTTCATAAATCCTAGAAATAGTCTAAAACCAATTTATTGCCCATTACTTCATATATTAGGGAATCCAATGATTCCTCCAGATTTTGAAGTCCTGCAACAGTCTTATCATGTGTTAGGGAATCCAATGATTCCTGTGGGTTTTGAAGTTCTGTAACAGTTTTATCAACAATTTTTGATGTTCCTGAGTCAATTGCCAATACACATTGGGTTAACAATCATGCTTTTTCAATGGCACATGTAGTCAGAGATTGAACCACCTTCTTTGTTTCAAGGTTTTTTCTCTTTATCTGTCTCTCTCTGATGGATAAGGCAAATATGGCTCATTGGCACCTATCTGATTCCTTCTTCATCTGTAGAGATACAAGCAAACCCTCTCTCCCAAGCAGTTAGCCTATCTGGTCCCTTCCATTCACCACTTTCTGGATCTCTCCACATCATCTGGAGATTATATTGGAGCTGCTCACACTGGATGCTGTCCTTCTATTGGATTATAAAACCTGTATTCTTCCCAATTGTAATCCCTTTTTCCCATCAGGTTGCTTTTCAGCTGATTGATCATATCAGGGTACTGAACTTCTCAAGACTCTCTGGCTATAACTTTGGTGCCATTATGCCCCACCTGTTTTTTGCCTGAGACCCTGGAGGTGGATCCCACTTTACATTTCCCTGAAACAATCTACATTCTGATGCCCAATGGAAGCCTCTGTGGCATCTTGGACATGGGGTTTTGGGTCTTGTTCTCTCATTTTGTCTTCTCACTTTATCTCTATGCCAAGATTGAGCTTTCAAATGCCCTTCTTTACCACATTGAAAGCATTATTGACAAATGAAGGTGGCCTAGCTGTACCTGACTAAAATTATATTATAAAGCAGCAGTCACCAAAACCATTTGGTATTAGCTAAGAAATAGATTAGTTGATCAGTGGAAAAGGTTAGGTTCACAAGACAGAATAGTCAACTATAGCAATCTAGTGTTTGACAAACCCAAAGATCCTAACTTTTGGGATAAGAATTCATTATTTGATAAAAACTGCTGGGATAACTGGAAATTAGTATGGCAGAAATTAGGCATGGACCCACACTTAACACCATATACCAAGATAAGATCAAAATGGGTCCATGACCTAGGCATAAAGAACGAGATTATAAATAAATTAGAGGAACATAGGATAGTTTATCTCTCAGACTTGTGGAGGAGAAAGAAATTTGTGACCAAAGATGAACTAGAGACCATTACTGATCACAAAATAGAAAATTTTGATTACATCAAATTAAAAAGCCTTTGTACAAACAAAACTAATGCAAACAAGATTAGAAGGGAAGCAACAAACTGGGAAAACATCTTCACAGTTAAAGGTTCTGATAAAGGCCTCATTTCCAAAATATATAGAGAACTTGACTCAAATTTATAAGAAATCAAGCCATTCTCCAATTGATAAATGGTCAAAGGATATGAACAGACAATTTTCAAATGATGAAATTGAAATTATTACCACTCATATGAAAGTGTTCCAAATCATTATTGATCAGAGAAATACAAATTAAGACAACTCTAAGATACCACTACACACCTGTCAGATTGGCTAAGATGACAGGAAAAAATAATGATGAATGTTGGAGGGGATGCGGGAAAACCGGGACACTGATGCATTGTTGGTGGAGTTGTGAATGAATCCAAACATTCTGGAGAACAATCTGGAATTATGCCCAAAAAGTTATCAAATTGTGCATACCCTTTGATCCAGCAGTATTTCTATTGGGCTTATATCTCAAAGAAATACTAAAGAAGGGAAAGGGACCTGTATGTGCCAAAATGTTTGTGGCAGCCCTGTTTGTAGTGGCTAGAAACTGGAAATTGAATGGATGCCCATCAATTAGAGAATGGCTGGGTAAATTGTGGTATATGAATGTTATGGAATATTACTGTTCTGTAAGAAATGACCAGCAGGATGAATACAGAGAGGCTTGGCGAGACTTACATGAACTGATGCTAAGTGAAATGAGCAGAACCAGGAGATCATTATACACTTCGAGAACGATATTGTATGAGGACATATTCTGATGGAAGTGGATTTCTTTGACAAAGAGACCTAACTCAGTTTCAATTGATAAATGATGGACAAAGAGCCTAGATACTATTTTACAGGAAATCATCAAAGAGAACTGCCCAGAAGTAATAGAACCGGAAGGGAAAATAGGCGTTGAAAGAATTCATCGAACACCTTCTGAAAAAGACCCTAAAAAAAAAAAAAAAAAGATAAATGATGGACAGAAGCAGCTACACTCAAAGAAAGAACACTGAAAAACGAATGTGAACTATCTGCATTTTTGTTTTTCTTCCCAGGTTATTTTTACCTTCTGAATCCAATTCTCTCTGTGCAATAAGAGAACTGTTCAGTTCTGCAAACATATATTGTATCTAGGATATACTGCAACATATTTAACATATATAGGACTGCTTGCCATCTAGGGGAGGGGGTGGAGGGAGGGAGGGGAAAAATCGGAACAGAAGTGAGTGCAAGGGATAATGTTGTAAAAAAAAATTACCCTGGCATGGATTCTGTGAATATAAAGTTATTATTAAATAAAATAAAATAAAATATTAAAAAAAAAACATACACACACAAATCAAGTGCAAGGAAGAAAATTTAAAAAAAAAAAAAAGAAAGAAAGCATTATTGAGTCTCTCTGGAAGTCCTTTGCCAAAAGGGACCCTGTGTTCCCATGTTCTGCATCATAGCTTGGGTATAAAAGACATTTGTGCCCACTGTGGCACAGCGTCTTATGATCTCCTCTAAAGGAGCATCTTTGTGTAGGCCTAGTATAATTCTTCTACAAACCTCATTAGCATTTTCTCTAGCAAGTTGTTTTATCGTTATTGCTATTGCTACATTTTCACCAATAGTTCATATGACAGCTGTCTGCAGATGTCCCACAAAATCAGCAAATGGTTCATTTGGACCTTGCCCTATTTTCAAGAAGACTTCCCTTCTATCTTGTTTTCCTGGGAGGGTACTCCATGCTTTGATAGCAACAGCAGCAATTTGCTCGTATGCTATCAAAGGGTAATTAATCTTTGCTTTAGCAAAGTGTCTACATAATGACCTATACCTGCTAGTTGATCAAAGGTGATTGGTATATTAACTCCAGTTTGCCTATTTTGTTGGTCTTGTATTCTACAGAGTTTACTGTACTCTGAAAGCCACAACTAGCCCCAATCACTTAGGGGTTAAAATTTCAAAAGCCAAATTCTCTAATATCATTTTAGCATAAGATGATATAGCCCCATAAAGAATGCAACCCTTTTTCAGATCTTTGATAATTTCCAGATCAAAAGGAGTGTATCTTCTCCTGGTTTGACCTGAAGAATCAAATTCTTCAATCACAGGGTGTGCTTTTATTCTTAAATCAGATATAGCCTATCCTTTTTTTAGCTTTAACTAGTGCCTTTCCTAGTCATATCATAGAGGGTGGACATGGGTGGTGCTGATTGTGTCATTGCCCCTCCTCCTCCTCCTTCCATCCATGAAGGATTAATTGAGGAGGGGAGGATCAGGGGATGGGGAGCTCCATAATGGCTTTTGCTATGAAGCACCACAGTCCTTAATTTCATCAGCACTGTACTTAATTTCTTGTCTAATTCTTCATGCTTTTCAGCTATTTTGTACCATCCCCCTCCTCCTCTTTCTTCTTTTTCCTTATTCTAAAACTTATGTAATTCCCTAAAGCCATTTGTATTGTTTTATATATATATATGTTTCTTTAGGAATTGAATCAGGACCATAATCATTGTAATATTCTATTAGTTGCTCTCCTACTAGTTTTTACTTATCTGCCTCTAATTCTTCTTTCTTGGAGAACCAAGAGGATGTGCGTTCTAATGTTTCTAAGAGTCCACCAATCTTCTCCCAAGTTACAATCAAATCTTGGCTTTTTATTAGCTTAACGATGCATTCTACACACTTTCCTTGGGATGGGGAAGATTCTTTGCTAAGCATTTGTCCCAATTCAGCTGAAACACTACTTTAACCCTTACCAAAGTTTCCTGCTTGTCTGTTTTTGTACTCACCCTATATCTGGGTCACAGGGACTTCTCCGCTGAATGTTTCAGTTGAACTGCTGAGTGTAAAATCCTTACGTCCACATTCAGGCACCAAAATGTAATATTCTGATTAGCTTTCTGGAGGTCTCAGGACCAGCCTTGGTCTCAGCAGAATAATAACCACGAGAATGGTCAGGAAAAGCGTCCAAAGTCTTTATTGTCTCCTTCAGTCTCCCAGTCTGAACCACTCTCTCAAAATGCAGGAGGAAGGAGAGCCACCACAAGGCTGATCAAAGATGGAATCTCTGTGGCTGAATTTGTCCTCAGTTTAGATACTCTATTACAATTACATCAATTGTATCACCATGCTAAGTACTAAGTATATGTACACTAGATAACCATTGTATTATTAATTCCACTGAGTTAACATCTTGTTGTAAGAATCCTTGTTTAAGTGAATTTCTCCACAGGAAGGTCCATTACAATAGCTTTTTTTTTTTTTTGGGGGGGGGGATCTAAACGAAGTCTTTTTTTTTTTCTCTTTTTTTTCCTTTTTAAAATTTTTTAAAATAACTTTTTATTGACAGAACCCATGCCTGGGTAATATTTTTTACAACATTATCCCTTGCACTCACTTCTGTTCTGACTTTTTCCCTCCCTCCCTTCACCCCCTCTCCCAGATGGCAAGCAGTCCTATACATGTACAATTTCTTTTTATTTACAAAACATGCATGGGTAATTTTTTAACATTGACTCTTGCAAAATCTTCTGCTCCAAATTTTCCCCTCCTTTCCCCCACCTGCACCCCTGGATGGCAGGTAGTCCAGTACATGTTAGACTGGGATTTCTGACAGGGCATGGCAAGGTGAGACTACAAGGAGACCTCTACAGAGGAGGGGTTTCAGGAATTTGACATAATCTGGATTTCAGATTGGAGTACCCCTCCAAAAAGTGGGACCATGGAACTAAACTGATCTCTATCAGAATTTCTGCCTGCTTGCCTCAGGGATCAATTCTTTAGTTTCTTTTGATCTAAAACAATGTTCAGGATCTCTTTATAACCAAAACTGCATGTTTTGTTTGTTGTTAGTTTTTCTAACTCATTATGTTTGGCCAAAATCTCTTCCCTAAAATCTTCAAGGAGATATTTTGAAAGATATCTCCTTTCCTCTTCACATATCAAGGATCTTTCTTGTGGGTTCTTACAGATACATAAGACATCTAGGAAGTCTTCATAATAGTATCTTCTCTAAGCTACTTCTGTCAACTTGGCATTTACTGATATTCAGGAGGTATCCCCGGAGGAGTGGTTATGACAGGTCTGTGGGTCTAAGACTCCTAACACTACAACTCTAGAAATGAACTTTCCATTAGCAATTAACCAGTAGACACAATTAGTTCAACACAAAGTCATAGTAAGAAGAGTAACAAAAAATTTCTCCTTATAAATTTAGGGCGTGCCTCAGTAGGAAGAATGGGTGCAAACATAATACAATGGTAGTATGCTCAGGGAACACATATGACTAAGGATATCCTCTGATTGTTCAGGGCTTTAATATTGTTTTGGAATTACTTTTTAGATGCCTTATTTCCTTCTCTACTGGGTGGATCACTCAGATAAATCTGCCCTCCCTTGTGGTTCTTTAGGGCAATTCTTGACTGCTAGAACTAGTTCTCTTGAAACAGTTGGAGTTCAAATGTTGGAGTTCTTGTTCTTCTCAAATCACAAAAAATGTTGGGGTTCAAATGTTGGAGTTCTTGTTCTTCTCAAAACACAGCCGGTTTATCTTAGAGCCCTCCAAATACCTCCAAATCCAAAGGTTCTGTCCTTTAGCCTCTGCCTCTGCTTTCTTCAGCCTCCAACCAGCACAGAGATGGAATGAATCTCTTGTCTCCTTCACTTGGGGCTCGGCTAGCTTTCTGGTGAGTCTTTCAGACCAGCTTGGTCTCAGTGGGGGAAGTGCAGGAGCCCAGCCACCAACTACAGTGGGGTGAGATGAAGATGAATCTGGTTGTCCGCTGAACTCTCCACTCGTAGCTTTATCCTCTGAAAACTCTTCTTCTGCACCAGCCAGCCAAATGGAAAATATTCTCCCTTGCCTCGGAGAGAGGGCTTCTGGCGTAATTCCGCTGAAATCTCCCAAAGTGCTCTGTGTCTGCCTTTCTTGGCTGCCAAAGGTCCTACTCCTTGAAGCTTTTTTCTTGCTGACTTTCTCTGCTCTTAATCTCTCTGGAGATTATGTCCATGCTCCCTTAATTATGGCTCAGAGTCTCTTGAATTGATGAATTCTCAAATCTCTGGAAAGGGGTGAGTAGCTCCACAGGTAGCTTTCATGGCAGATGGAGAAAAGAGAGGAATATCATTTTCCTAGCTTTGCTTTAGGATAGGCAGAGAACTCACATTCCATGAAGTTGTTCCTGGCCTGGTTTCTTGAACTTTCAAGAATCACTTTCAGGGATCACTTATTTAAAAGCTCCTAGGATATGGCCAATTTTGAGCCATTTAAACCCAAGTTTCCCTTTCAGTTCAACCAATGAATTTGTTCTCACTTCAAGGGATCATTGGATGTGGCCACAGTTTTACAGTTGATTTGTTAACAATAGCTTGGTAACTTACTGATAGCCAATCAGTTTACCAAGCATTCATTAAATACTTACAATGTGCTAGGTTTTGTGCTAAAACAGGGAATATAAAGAAAAAAAACAATTTCTGCCCTTAGGGTTTACAAGGGGAAGATAACTTGTAAACAACTAGATACATTGTTCTTGCTATCGATATATACAAGATACGTTCCAGTAAGGAAGTAATAAAAGATGGGAAGATACCACCAGGAATGTAGTGAACTGCTAAAGGTCTCCTGAAGAAAATTTAAGCTGAATCTTGAAAGGAAACTAAGAGGGCAGAGCATTTGAGGCATGGGTGGAATGGGGTCTTGTACCAGGCCAGTGGTACAAGTTAGATTATAGTTAGAATTATAGATTGTGTGGCAGGAAGAAAGTATAAGCTTGGGAGGATATGCTAACACCAGATTATCAAAATCTTTTATTGCTAAGCAGAGGAGTTAATATTTTATCTTGAAGGAAATAAGAGAGTCACTGGAATTCATTGAATAGGGTAGTGTCATGCTCAGAATTTTGGGATAGATTGGACCTGAGTTGAGTGAGAGTGAGGAGATAGGATAACACTGTAGTTGTGAGTGTTATGCCACAATTTCCTTTGTTCTACCTCAGTTTCCCTTAATTGTTCTGCCTGGTTGCAACATCTCCACTCCTAACTTAGGACTAGCTACTCTAAGGTTATAAACTGTGAATGTTTAATCAAGATAAGGAGAAAGACCTTCTATCTTGACTCCAGACCTTCCCATTTTATCTGAATGTCCAGTGCTCACTCTGCCTCCCCCATCCTGTCATTGTTCTTCCCAATCAATAAACTCTATAAAGAATCTCTGGGACCCCACATTCGATACTGAATACTTGGAGACAAGAGTCTGATCCAGTCACTTAATCAAACTCTCCAATAAATTAATTATTATAACTCTCTAATCTCTATCCTGCCTCAGTTTCTCTGGCATTACATAAGCCTGAGTTACATGAAGGATGGTGTGGCTTGACAATAATAGGGAAATTTGGAAGGGAAGAGGTATTCTGGGACGGACTTGATGCAGGCCAGGCCTGGGTTATTTAAATTCAATAATAGAATTTAAGGAGACACTTTTAAAGGTATACAACAGTCAGCAAAGAAAGTTGGCCATATCATAACGAGTAAAAGTTATTCAACAAGGATATGCAACAAGTTCACTATGAAATGATTTAATTGAGCAAAGTTCCTCTGTCCCTGAGTTGTCCATCTTGGTCTACCAGACAAGGTAATTAAGAGAAGCTTATGTTGCTCATGCTTTTGCCTTTAGTCCCCTGAGCTGGTCAAATCTTAAGGATAGTTTCACTATCTTTTAAGGAAAAACTGGTTTAATTTGCATGAGGACTAGGGAGGTTAGGATGTTGATCCCAAGATATTGATCCCAATGTAGGCATATTCAGGGAAAAAGATAATTCCAGTTTTCCATGTGATGAGCTTAAGATGCAGATGGAACATCTAGTTCATGATGCATGTTTATTGCTCAGGAGTGGAACTAGGACTAGATATATATATCTGGATTACATAGATAACGATGATAATCTAATCCATGTAAGCTGGTGAGATCACCCAGTGAGATATGTATTTATGTTCTATAATCTGGGTTCCAACCTACCCATTCAAGCAACCTTTATCTAGTTAAGCTGGAATGGAAGAACTCAGTCCATATAAACTAAGAACACAGAGATTCTGGGCCACAGGTTATTATTATATCTTATGACCTGTTACACCTTGAACTTACATAAACCCCCAAATTATTCACTCTTAATTTGGCTCATGCATCATGTCAGTTTGCACTATCAAGTTTGCACCTGTAGCTTGTGTCTAGTTTCTACATCAGTCTGCAACACAGAATCACTCAAGAAAATAATACATTTATTGGGTACCAGACTGTCTTTATTCCATTTTACAGAAACTGGAAAACATGTAAACAATGAATATACTTATCCTCTCTTTTTAGTGTGTTCTTTTCATTAGAATCCTAAAGAGCATTTGTGTCAACCTGTGATTGGGGATTGATTTAGCTTTATGGTATAAATATAAGGCACATTCAGAAGGGAAACACACTTGGGACTGTTAGACATATAACTTTCATACACATAAGAAAACATAAACATCTTAGTAATTTACAATGCTTCATGGATTGAAAGTCCAGGTGTCATTCTCCTCTACATCATGAATGTCTCTTGTTGTTTCTCACAGCATTGGAAACCATATATAGAAACTTCTCAATCATCAAGATGTGTACTGTTTACAGAATCTTCCTCACAATAGAAGACTGGTTCTACAAAACCTTGTACTTGGGAAACTCATGAAGGAACACATCAAGCCAGAACTAGCCAAGAAATTTCCCCTTTTTTTGGATAGAAGCCTGGATCCCAGTATCATGCTGCCTTAACTAATCCCTCTTCTCTAGCCAAAAAGTCACATTCTTTGACATGGAGCAGAAGCTGGGAAAATTAGAATAGATATCAATGTGATGAAATGAGAGGTGGAGATTCACACTTTGTATCTTTTGTAACATCCAATTAATGGGGAATCAGGGGAGGGACTTGCTTCAGAATAAGAAATAAAAGACTGCCTTTCCACTTTCAAAAAACGTGTACTTGTTCTTACAAGAATATAAAATAAAATCTTTCCAGCATTCATCAGTGAGTCAGTGAAGTTCTTGGTAAGATACTTATCTCTTATATGAGGATCAAATGAGAAAATTGTTAAGCCCTTAGCATAATCCCTGCCGTGTAGTAGACACTATATAAATGTTAGCTGATTATTACATCTAAGGGAACTTCATGAAGACTACTCAAAAGAAGAAAAGAAATTCCAGAACCAGGAACAGCTGAAAAACCCAGTTGGCCACACGTTCTCTACACATGTGTCTTACTACCATTATACTTTAAGTTTGGGCCTATTCTTTCCAGGGACTTTGTATGGGCAAAAGAAAAGTGTTTTTCCTGTTTGGGAGGAACCTTTTGTACCATTTGTGCTTGCTATGTCTTCTCATTAAATTGCTTTGCTAACGAACTAATTGAAGCTGCTGTGTCCATCCACGAAATCCCAGTCATGTTCCTGAGGTTAATGGCATGAGTCTTGGATTGATTTTATAGGGGGAATTTAACTTCAGGGATATATCCTGGGGTTTCTGATAGAACAAAGCTGGGCTGTTTACCTTAACTTCCACAGAGGTTGGGCCTCAGATGTTTGACATGAATTAGATTTCTTGGCTGGATACAGCTGGATGAGGCTATAGGCTAAAACTAATCCCTATTAGAGCTCTTCCCTGTTTGTTTCAAATTCTAGTATCATGCTGCCTTAACTAATCCCTCTTTTCTAGCCAAAAAGTCACATTCTTTGACGTGGAGCAGAAGCTGGGAAAATTAGAATAGATATCAATGTGATGAAATGAGAGGTGGAGATTCACACTCTGTATCTTTTGTAACACCCAATTAATGGGGAATCAGGGGAGGGACTTGCTTCAGGATAAGAAATAAAAGACTGCCTTTCTCTGTATCTAGCCATCCAAGGGCCTTGTTAGTAGGACAGGACCTTCTGTAGAAGTTGAAATGTGAGCTTAGTCTTGAAGGAAGGAAAGGATTTTAAGAAGTGGAGTTAAGAGTAGTGATAAAGTCACTGAAAAGGCAGAAAGATTGTATAATGAAGTTTTCTGTATGAGGAACAGCAAGTAGGTCAATATGGCTGGATATGCATGGAGTGGGAGTAGAGTATAGGGTAGAAAAGAGTCAAGCTGTGAAGAGATTTAAATGCCAAAAAGGACTTGATATTTGATCCTGTAGGTAATTTCATTTTTAAATATTGGTCTTTGTTATTAGCATATGAAAATGTACATTTTTTTGAGATTGGAGGATTCTTTCAACTAAAAATAAGTATGGAAACACAAATATGAGTTACTGTTGAAGAGAGCCTGACTTTTGGCCAGACCAGAGTTGTTAATTTACTGAACAAGAATTTTTAAAGGAAAGTTTGTAAAGTTTGAGGGAGTTACAAAGAAAGGCTTCACACTATCAGAGTCCATTCCCTTATGAAGTTTATGTTCTAGTTGGGGACAAAACATAGACACATTAAAAATTAAGTAACAATGCAAGAGCTAAAGACTACTAAAAGTATATGAGATATGATGAAACCCCAAAGGACAATGAATTCTAGAAAGGTAACTAAGTTTGAGGGATAGATAGATAGAAATGATTCATGAATTTGATTTGGATCTTAAAGAATGTGTAGGAAAGGGGGATGAAATTCCAAGATAGGGTGGACTCACCACCAGCCTGATAAAAAAAAAAAAGGAGGTAAGACTGTCCGTGGTACATTTTGGAGGATGAAAAGTAAAAACATTTTGGTTAGGGACAGCATGTTTCAGGGATGTATCCATCCCTGCTTTGTTGAAGCAGACACCCAGGACAATTGTACTTTCACATAAAATATTGCAGGGTGCTGCCATCTGAAATAGAGGTCTGGATAATATTCTGTGTATGTTCTTAACCCTTAGTAGGCTAGAATTTCTAAATTTGTACATTTCTTCAAAATTTCTTCCAGATATAGCAACTTGTTAATCTATAAATCCTTTGATCTGACTTCTGGTACCACATGGAATAAAAGGCAAAAGTACTGTTTTTAAGTGTTTTATTATTTTTTAAAAATTATTTTATTTACATATAAAAATTACGTAAAAAATGATATATAGTTTTATACAAACTGCTTCAAGAAAATTTAGATCAATATGAGTACTCTATATCTCTTTCACCATCTACTGCATAATGAAAAATTATTAGGACGGATAATGGAGGACTCTTTATTTAATGGAATTTGGTGTGGAACTCATACATAGTAGGATGATTGAGCTTCTACCATATTATGTCCATATTCCATCCCATGTAATTAGTGAATATGCAATTAAAAATAAAAAATTAATTTCTCCTCATTTGACCTCCGTTGGATTTCCACAGATAGGACCTAACCACTTTGGTGGTGGGTTGGCAGATATAAGGACCTGACCTGTATAACTCTCCGAGTCCAATTATAAATTAAAGCATCTGAAGGCTTTTCTAACCTAGCCTGAAATGAGAAATTACAGGCTAAATTTATGTGCCGCAAGGTGGCACTGCAGGCCTCATTACACAATAGGCAGTAGGGTTTATTTTATTTTTTCCTAAAGAGCTTAGTAAATTGTGATAGGGTTATAGAGCCTCATTGATATTCTCTCTTACAGAGAAGCAGAACAAGTGCAAAATAACAATAACAATAAATGAATATATTAAATCTTCCTTGACATATCTCTCTCTCTCACACACACATATACATACCCACACCCACACCCACACCCACAGACACACAGGTGAGCAGGGTTTAAGTAAACATACAATATTCACACATGCTATGCTTATCCTTGTCCTGTCCCCAGAAAATAAAACTGGAGAAGATTCACTCATTTTTATCTGGCTCTTCTTCCTCTCCTCTAAAACAAAAAAGGGGAGAGGAGCAAAAGTTCAGTTTCTCTCAGTAAACAAATCCCTTAGAGTCCAAAGTAATCTTTGCATTCTGTTTTCTAGGGAAGGTACTATGCCAAAGTGAGTCTTGGTGCTACCTTTTCTCTCAACCTTAGAAATCTTCTTTTCTTTGAAGGGATTGATGGTCGATATCCAGTTAGAATAAGATTAAATGATATTCTTTCTATTGACCTCCTCTGGTCTGGTACCAGTCTCCTCAGCAGTGGCAGACAGTGGAAGAGTAAAAGCAACATGACTTGGAAGCAAATTGCTTCTACCAAGCACACTAAAGCTCCCATAAGTCTTGTTTTTTTCCTTCTCAGTCTTAGTGGGAACAAGGGGGCAGAAGGTTGACTAAACAGAAGTAGGTATCTGAGTGACCCTGCATGTCTTAACAGTCTGCCTTGGGGATTTCTTGGAAATTGCTTCATTGTCTGTCTCTTCCTTTAATGGGAGGAAAAAAGACTCAAAATCTTGTGTGAGAGGCTAAGACCTGAGGATAAGATTTTAAAAGGGGAAAGTGGTTTTTTTTTTTCTTGAAAGAGAAATCGAAAAAAAAGTTATTTCTTCAGAAGGTCTTTTTGGGTATATTGCTTTTTAGTTTGTTCCAAATGAACATTCCTTTTCCCAAGCAGAAGGTTTTATCTCTTAGGGTTCCATCACTTGTCCCATGAAAAGAATTGTTCCTACAGGAGATAAACAGAATTGTAGAATTTTAGAACCAAAAGGTATTATATAGAACATTTTGTCCAACTTTGTCCTTTATTGATGAAGAAAACAAGATTTAGAATGAATAACTATCTAGTTACTGATATCTAGTTGGTGACAAATCTGAGGGATTTCAGGCCTTGATTACTGATGTAGTATTCTTCCACTTCATCATAATGCCTTACCTAGTAGGAAGATAAATATAACTGAGTGGTGACTAAGGATATCTGTCCTTAGAAACTCCCTAAGAATAGGGATAGTCTTTTTGAGTCTATCCTATCCAAAGCAAGATAAAACAACCTTCAAAATATTGTGGTATTTTCTAATCCCTCACCTGTAGGGTTGTGCCTAACAACAAAGAGGAAGGGCCTGTCCATGATGATCTCCTGGGGAGCCATTCGAGCAGAAACAACAATGGCTAGAAGAGAAAAACAAAAACAAAGCATAAGAACATAGGAGTTATCACCATGCCAGATAATTGATCTCCCTGGCTTATTACACTGTTTTGATAATAGGATTGAAGAATGGCTTGAGAGAAGGCCTAGGTTTTTTTTTTCCTCTCCCCCCCAAAACCAAACCAAATAATCTTGAACAATTAGGTATACCTCCTAAAATATTCTGGTTTCTCTTAATCTAGTACTAAATCTGTGACTTTATCTAAAGACTCTTTTTGAAATACATATATTATCAATCTGTACCATAATTTAGGATTCATAGATCATAGATTTAGAGCTAGAAGGTACATTAGAAATTATGTAGTCCGAGCTCATTTTATAGGTAAGAACACTAAGAGCGATTATATGATTTGTCTCACAGGCGGTAAGCATCTGAAGTAAAGCATTTGAATGCAGGTCCTCTGATGAAAGAAGTGGTTTTCTTTTCCTTTTTTCCCTTCTTTGTTTCCCAGCTTCCACATCTACCCACTGTTTATAAACTAGTCTTTTGAAGATTTTTCCAATAACCAGGGTGCTAAAGGAGCTGCAGATGGAAGAAGTCAGGTCCTGGAGAAAGCAGGACCCCCAATTTTAGACACAGAAATGTGATTAAACACTTTAAAGAAAGTCTTGGTAAATATACGAATGTTCCCTTTCTTGATCAGAGAAGGGAGGATTTCTTGAAATGGGAAATAAGTTTAGGCCACAATGAGATGGACTTGAAAGACAGGCCACACCCTAACTCATCATAGGGGAACAAGACACTGCTTAACTGTTTCCTGTATCTTTGGAGTGAATCTTCAGTGCCTGGAGTTTATTTCAAGAATTGCCCCACTTTGCCCTGCCCTCATTTCTTCCTGAGCCAGACTTACCAGTAGTTGAGGAGGCCACAGTACCACTCTCATTCACCTCGATCTTCACCTTTTGTAAGGCCTGGGACACATAGAGTATTTCTTTATCTGAAACAGAAATCAATACAAAAGCCAATCAGTCCATTTTCTGGATGATTCTTTCCCCCACCCTTTATTCACATTCACAGATGACTTAAGTTCCCAAAGATAGGGAGAAGAACCAAGACAATGCATAGAGGATTCCTCACCAGAAAGTCTGGTGAAATCTGCCAGGCCTGGCCTGAACATATCCTTCATCCCCAAGTTCTCCAGAGGCCTTTTCAGGTCAGCTTCACTCTCCAGGGAAAACCTGCAAAATCAGAGGACTTAGCTCAAGTTCAAGTAATGATACACATCATTAACGGAACTCAAAATTCTAGGTATTGAGCCAGTGCTCTTTCCAGAAATCTTGTCCTCAGAGATAATACAGATAATATAGAACTTGTGGGTCTTAACATCTGAGTTTTCCTTTATTGATGATTTTTAATTCAATAAGCATTTTTAAAGTAAGTCACTGTGCTAAGTACTGGGAATATGAGGACAAAAACAAACCAGACCCTGCCTTCAAGGAACTATATTTCACTAAGAGAAAACAACATGGGACACACTATATTATATTATAGAAGTAAAAGTTAAGGGAGGCAATGGAGAGATGATAGTGTTATAAGAAAAGTTTGAGATGTGAGAGGAGATAAGGAAGGAGGGCATTCCAATAAGAGAATGCACAAATACTGGAAGGAGATGGATTATTGAATTTAGGGAACAGCTAGTAGACTCATTTGGTTGGAATATAGAATGCAAAAAGAGGAGTAATGTGAGATCAAGTGGAAAGCCACTTGGAAAGGTAGAAGCCAGATTATAGAATAGAGGACATTTTCCCCTGAAAATTTTTGATCAGAAAAGTGACATGTTCATATTGGTATTCTCATAATATTATTTTCATACCTGTGTGAAGGATGGATTTGAGAAGGAATACATTGACATTGGGGAGACAGATTAAGTAAGAGTCTATGACAGTAGTCTTAAAGAAGGATGATGAAAGCCTTGCTGTAAGGAGGGAGATGTGGGAGATGCTATGCAGGTAGAATTAGTGTGACTTTGCAATTGGAGATGATAGAAAGATAAAAGTCAGAAATCCCTTCAAGTTTACAAATATGGGTAAGATTTAACATCAAAGCAACTGCACTGAATAGCTGTTGGGCCCTGAATCAAGCAAGAATTTGGAGGAGGAATGAATTTAGAGGAAAAGAGATTTAGATCTAATTTGTATATGTTGAATTTGAGATGCTTTCAAATGGAAGATGTTTAACAAACATTCAGGAAATATAGGACTGGAGTTCTAGAAATAAATTAGGGAGAAATATGTAGATTTGGAAGGCATGGCCAATGACTGGTCCCTTTTTTAAATAAGTCAGAAAATTTTGGCATTGTTTCACTTAGTCTGGTTTGGGAGTCAAGGGCAAATTCTTATAAAAGGACATTTTATTAAAAATTTCATTTGTAGATTTTGTTTTCTAGAATCAGTTATGAAGAGAGCTCAAGCAGAGAAGCTTTTGAGCTCTTCATTTCTCACCAGGACATGACTGATTGCCACAATTTTTGTTTTTTGTTTTTGTTTTTTTTAAAAGAAGAAAAATAAAAAGCACAAAAAAGCCTTCTAGCTATTGAAAGCATGTGAAAAAGTGGGGCAGACACAGGGAGAGGTTTCCCTGGAATTCTGAAATTACCTGACTTCAGCCTTAATCATCCCCTCTTCCCTCTTTAGAAGAATTTTTATAAATTTGCTTTGTTAACTGAGGCTTTATCTTTTAACTGTAGGTTAGGTTTACTAATTTAGTGGAAGAGATGATATTTCATACATATCTCTTTTAAAATGTGTAGAGTTGGAGAAATCTTTTTTTTTTTTTTAAAGAATTTTTAATCAGTAAAGTGACATGTTCATATGGGTACTCTCATTATATTTACTCATCTTCAATCTTCCACTACAGATTTCTGTTTTCTTGTGACTGGCTCTTATTTTGTGTCGGGGCAAGAGACCAGAGGTAGGCTCCAGTAGCCTCTTTTCTTTCTATTCCTCACAAAAGCAAAGAGGAGGGACTGTTTTTAATCCATTTTAGACCACCAGAAATTTTTATTGGAGTCTCAGAGTCTGGGGAAGTAGTAGTAGGTTAGGAGGTCATAAGAAAATCTGAATTTATCTTGAGAGCAGGGAGGTAATTTTGATTCAGATTGTAAAGAAAGGGATTGATACAGATTGTAAAGATAGAAGGGGGAAAGGGTGGTAGGACTTACTTGGGCAGAACCAGCAAACGGGGCAATTTGGTCATATTGCCCTTCCATTGATTGATGAGCTGGGCATCTAAAATGTTGGTGAGGGCAGAGAGGGGCACCTCCTTTTCATAGGGAGCAGCAATGAACATACTGAGGGTATCACCATGATAGGGCAGTTCCACAATGTCATAGTAATGCCCACTGGGGGTCAAGAACTCAGCTAGAAAGAATAAGAAAATTATATGGGAAAAAAGTCCACTGATGATGAAAATAGCCCTTGCAATTCAATCCCACCCTAGGGGAGATGTTTTAATTTTCTCCATCCTTTAAAGTTTCTCCTATAATTCCTAGAATTCAATTTTAAGTTTCTTTCATTTTCTATTCCCTTCCTCCCTCCTATTCTTTTGCCTATCACAAGGGTCTCTTAGGATGATCACAGTTTCTTTAGATTTTAATTGTATTTTCTTAACCTTTTTATTTTCCTCCTTCCTTCCCACCAAGATTTTTCTGGGTGCAAAAAACTCCTTTTGAGCTAGCGAGAGAGAGAAGGTAAAGAAAACCCTGTATTGAGAACTCTACTTCTAAGGTTAAATCAGATTAGATCTCAGTTCTGAATAATAAAATTATTCAGTCTTGGAGGGGAAAAAAGGAGTACTTGCACTTACTGTAATTGAACTTGTTGGTCTGAGCCATCATGGGCACAAAGACAGTACTTCCATCAGATTTGTGGAAGAGTCGATGGTGAGTTCCCTTGGCTGGAAAAGGTAGCTTCCACTGGCCTTTGAAGTAAAGTGCATTGACAAACACCATTTTGGTCAGCTGGTCAATGGCTCCATCTGGCAGCAAGTTACTAATCATGCCTACATAGAAAGGCAAGAGAAAATTGGGTAGTCAGGAGACTGGTAAGATTTCATTTCTCCGTATTTATTGTTTCTCCCTAGCCTTAGATTCTCTGATAGATATATATGGAGGGGTATAAGAACAATATAAAAATTAGAAGGACTCTCAGAAGTCATCCAAGCCAACTTGTACCTATCCATGAATCCCCTTTCTATCCTCTTCTACATGTGTTCTAGGTTTTTGTTGGACAGTGCTAGTGAAGGAGGATTTACTGGCACTTTTGGCAAGTTCTAATAATTAGGAAATGTTTCTTTTCAATAAACTTAATAAAACTAATTCAATTTCTACTCATTGTTCCTCCTGTCAAATCTATCTTCTTCATTTGAAGATAGCTTTTATTTTCATCATAATCTTTTCTTCTCTAGAAACATTCCAAGTTCCTTTAGCTGATCCTCATATGGCATGATTCCTTTTATAGTTTATAGCTCTTATCAACTATTTTAGGACACAAATCTTCAATGTCTTTCCTAAAATTGGCCCCCAGAACCAAATATGATACCTCAGATGTGATCTAATTAAGACAGAGTACAATAGGACCATCACCTTCCTCCTCTTGGATATATTGATTTAAAAATATTAATAAAAATGCTCTGTTTTGGCTCGAGTCTGTCAGAAACAATTTTATTTAACATAAAATTAATGAGGAATATTTCAGAAGAAAAGTATAAAGTCATCCTGGGAATACCCAGGCAATTTAGAAAAAGGAGATCCATGCTAACTTCTTAGTTAACCTCTTAGTTAAGCTCTATAAGACTTTTTTTTAACTCCATAGTTGAACAATTAAGATTTAATTTTACTTTTTCACTGCTTCTATTAACCATTCTAGAAGATCTTGATGGTTTTTGTGACATTCTTCCTTACCTAGCCCAAGTATTTGGCACAATATGCTTGAGAAAAGGGAAAAATTAGTGTTAGTGCAGTTACGGTACAAAAATTGAATTGAAAATTTGTTTTTAATTGGCCAACAATAACATGCATTTCAATGTTATTGTACCTGCCTTATCCATCAAGTATATAAGATTGAGAAAGAAGACCAAGATTAACAAGTAACTAAAGTGGCTTAGTGAATAAAGATGAATGATCTTGGAGTCAAAGAAACCTAATTTCAAATTGTGCCATACTTACTAGCTATGTGACCCTGGCCAAATTTCTAATTGCTCTTGGCCTTTGTTTCCTTATCTGTGAAATATGGATAATGATAGTACCAACTTTACAAGCTTGTAGTGAGGGTCAAGTGCTTTATTACTTTTCTGTTATATAATTGCTAGCTATTAAAATAAAAAGAGCAGCATATGTCAGATCTTTTTTTCTTTTGTTATTTTACAAGTTGATTCATTCCAAATAATCAAATGCTATAATGATGAACATATTCTTGTGTGTTTATTTGTATGTGTGTGTTCATGATGATTGAAAGTTTACCTTACTGCTAAAGTAATCTCAAAAGTAATCATAAGGGTAAACTGCTGAAAAGCTTTTATAATCAAGTTACTGTTAATACCAAACTGCTGAAAGCTAGTCTTCAATACTGAGTTCATGTATTCCACTCTAAATGAACCTTTGGTTTTGAGATGGGCTTCTGAAATAGCAAAAAGGACATCTGACTATACCATACCTTCTCCTCTGTCCAGAAAAGTTGTGCTACATTAGAGCAAACAGTATAGTATGACTACCATATCCAAGTCAAATTCCTAGTGAATGTCTTTCTGGAAAGAATTGTGAAGGATTAAGCTGAAAATGTAAACTGTATTGCCACATTAGAACAGCCAGCTGCATTTATTTTTATGAACCTTTATCTGTTCTTAACTTGAAGACTACAAATGAATTTTTTAAGAAAGTATTAAATATCCACAAAATTTCCATAAAGTGTTATGAATAAATTCTTTCCCTTGGTGACCTATATGTATTCTTTATAATCATGTTAATGCATTTTATAAGGTAAGACTAACCATGATTCCTGGTACTAGTAATCTGAGTATGGGAGAATATTATTAGGAATAAGGTCTAAAATAGGGAAAGAAAATGATCCTTTTTTCCCAACATGGTGCTTCCCAGTGCTTTCATTGTTCTAATACAACTTGACTAGACCTAATTAGTACTTGAGTATCTTTTCTATTTAGGAGATGTAAGCAAATTTAAATTGGATACTTTTGCGTAAAGCCAATCTTTAGATTTCAGTCTAGCATGTACATAAAGTTCTAAAATGGGATCACTAAAAAAGTAATTTTTTTTTTTTAATGACAGAAGTTCTAGTTGATTTGAGGTAGATTTACATCATTTCTGTACTAGGCAAACCACATGAAAACTCCTTTCCTCACTGAGGGAATGAATTTAACAGGCTGAGATACTCCAATAAGACAGATGTTGTGAATTTTTCGGATGCCAACTATGGGCCATATGTGGTGACATCATTCATCAAAGTTAGTTGGACAGTTCAAGGATCAAGAATTTGATTGTTGCTTACTGGTGATCTCTGACCATGAAGTTATCCTGGCTTTTATCAGGTTAGGAGTGCAGTGCCGTACAGCCACTCACATGCTTATAGTGTATATATATATATAGGACTGAGTAGTCTATTTTGATGTGTGGGAGCTCAAATTCCCCTAAAGAGTCCTAGCATAATTAAGGTTTCCTGCCAGATATTTGGTATAGAATTGAATGGACTTCCTGACCTTTACAACCATCCATTTACAGTATGCACAGTATTTTGAGATAAGGACGTAATTGTAATATTTGATATTTGTTGCATTCAACAGATACATTCTCCAGATGAAGTTAATTTATTGAAAGAATTAGTTTTTGGATTTAGAATACTTATTCTAAAATAGCTATGGCTAAGGGATTCAGCTCTTCTATTTGCTAATTGACCAATAGAATAAAGTTCCAATTGCCTTTAAATTTGAAACACTTTGATCTCAGATAGTATACTCTGTATAACTTGCTGGCTGCTGCTTGGTTAATTAAAGAAATAGCTAGGGGATATTCAAATATGTTGAAACACTGCGTTTTATCTCTATTCGCTGATTGTTTTCTGTATCCTGATTCAAGGCAGAACTATTCTGTCAGTTGGCATATTGTTAAAGCATTGAGAATAGTCTTTGTTAACTGTTCTGTTGAATTTGAAAAAAAGCAAAATACAGAGAACTCCACAATTTGAACAATTAAAATAATGTATATTGTTATTGATTAGCATATTCAAAATTAAGGCCCTAGAATTAGTAAATATAGGATATGTTTCAAATTATATATATTTCACAATCTCCCTTTTAGTTTCGCTAGAAATATATTATCTAGACATGACATTACTCTAGCCTACACTCTTTCTAACCTTTCCCCTTTGGCAAAGTAGGAAAAAAAAAAGCTAGACTTACTTGGGAAAGGGAAAAAGGCTGATAATTAAATTTAAGTTTTGTTTTCTCATCACTGGAAGTGATGGTCTCACTGGTCC
The DNA here is from genome assembly GCF_016432865.1 of Antechinus flavipes. Classification (NCBI taxonomy): domain Eukaryota; kingdom Metazoa; phylum Chordata; class Mammalia; order Dasyuromorphia; family Dasyuridae; genus Antechinus; species Antechinus flavipes. Next base: position 186,653,331 of record NC_067401.1, read on the forward strand.
ACCCAAGGACAGTGTTTTCTTTGTCATTCAAGATTAAGATACTGGCCTCAGGAATCAAGGTTAAGATATCCACTTCTTTTTATTCTTTAAGGGGAGTGGTTTAGCTTGGAAGTAAATGGTGATTATTCTGGAATATTAACTCTACACTTGATTTTAACATGGGATTTTTTTTTCTTGTTCAGGCAGTCATGTCTAAACCATTTTGGATATCTCTCTTTTCAAGCTAGAAATGACTTAAATATAGATTAATTAAATAAAAAATATTTCTGGCAAATTTGACTTCTAATTCAGAGAACTTTCTTAATAATATTATTTTTCTTTGAAAAAATACTATTCCTCTAATGACATAGTTTCCAATTGCATTAACCTTTTTGTTTGTCATACCAAATAATGATTGTCTGGGAATCTGAAGTGGATCAATTTGTCCTTTACTTCTATGTACTACTTATGTAATCTTTTATCTTCAGTATTACAGAAAGTAGTGAGAAAAGCTGTCAAACCTATTATACATTTCTAGTCTTCTGTCCTAGGAAAGAACAAATTTTTCAGAAAGGTTCCTCCCTCTGGGTAGGCCTCAAGACTTCAATCTAGGATTTTTTTGTGTTTTGTTATTCTTATTTCTGGTTTTTGTTTTTTCATTCCTTTGTTAGTCATCCATCCAACAAGCATTCATCAAGCACCTACTTTATGTCAGGCCCCCGGGACTATAAAGGATCATTTACTTATCAATTTGTAATTAGACTCTATACAAGAGGAGACAAAGTTTTCATAAAATTAATTAGTATTTCTAGATCCCTAGACTAAATATTGCCACAAGGAAGAGTTAAGATATTTAGTTTGTGTTTCAGATTCACTTTTGTTGCAAGTCCCTAGAGTATTTTAAATAAGAATTCTACTTTTCCTGGTCTTCTTACCTTTTGTGTGCCTCTGTACCCAGTCATTCACAATGAACCGGGCTCTCTCTCCCTCAGTGAAGTCCACCTGCTTGACCATGCTCCGGAATAATTTAAAGAAACGCGGCATAAAACCCTGGACAAGTTCCAAATCACGCTGGATGAAGATAGCATTGGCTGTACTGAATTCGTCTTTGTTCCAAGGTGCCATGAGCTCCTTATAGAGCTTTCGGAGAGCAGGAGCCAGACCTTGTTCTGTGAAGTGGCAGGAAAGAGAAGACACATTAAACTCATAGAATAAGAGGTTTCTTAGAATCGTTGGATTCTGCCACGGACAGATTGACCCCCAACCCATTTCAGATGAAGCAGCTCTCTTCTCCTGCTTCTCCATGGAAGGAAATTTCATACCCTCCCTTTTCTATCACTATCCCTACCTTTGTCAGATGTCTTAGTTTTTTGTTACTGCCATGGCTGGGCTCTGGATCTCTTCTGAGATTCTTGTTTCTTTTTTTTTCCCTGCTTATGTTGAAAAATCCTTTGCCCTGAGACTAATCAAAGTTTAAGTTCTCTGTTGTTAGAGAAAAATGTAATCCCTTTAGTTTAGTAACACATGAGTTTATCCTGACCAGCCTCACTCTTAAGTGAATGATATTATGTAATAGCATGCAGGGTGCATTATATATTGCCTAATTCAGCCAGATCATTTTACTGATATGGAAGTGAGGTTCAGAAACATTAAGTCACTTGTTTAAGAAGACAGGGTCACCTCCCCCCCTTTCTTTCCATTCCCTCCCAGGAAAGTCTCCCACCTTCAACGCTATATTCCATTGCTGATTGGATCTGTTTCCTGGTGTTCCCTCCAGTTGTGAGTTGCAGCATAGCCAGAACTGAGGCTACTCCATATGGTGAGAAGACTACATTGCCATCCCCAGAGGTTTGGACCACTTCCCGAAACACCTTCATCCCAAAGTTTGTGACCATTTGGGCTACTTGAGGGTTGTGTTGAGGCAAAGAATCTCCCACATCAAGTAGAAGGACCAGGGAGAAGCAGGCAAAGGCCTTGGAGAATTCCATCCTAGAGCAGGGAAAGGACAAAATGAAAAATAGAATGAAATCTCTGGAGAGAGAAAAGAAATTTGACAAATACAAGATCACTGAGGCCAGAGATGGGGAAGAGGAAGTCTCTTTTCTTTGTTGCTAGCATAAGGGCAGAGAGGGATGATGGTCTAGACAGAACAAGATAGATCATCTGAGCTATCTGAGAAATTTAAGGGATGAGCACCAAGCCATTTCTCTTACTCTTGACTCAAGTCCCAAGTTGCTCTGTGTTCTACAGCTTTTGTTGTTCCCTGATTCTTTGAGAAACTTGGAGAAAGGCTTGTGCTTCCAATCTTCCTTCTCTGTTCTATATACCTAGAGATAAATTACAGATTATCCATTTATAATGAATTTCACTTTCTCAAAGAAACTTTCATGAGAAGGTGGGGAAAAAAGAAGGCTCTTTCCCCCTCTTCTTAGCCAAGAGAGAAAACAAGCATTCGATGAAAGTAGTATGGCACTTAGGAGATGGAAGATAAAAAGAATGGGCTGATATAGTTCAGCGCTTGTTGCCTCCCTGATCCCCTGATCCTTTCTTCTCCTTCAGTATTGCCTAAATTCTCCTAAATGGTGTTTTCTGCACCTCAGGTCATAAAGCTAAGGGGTGAGAGAAGGGGACTGAGGTAGTTTCCTCAAAAAAAAAAAAAAAAAAAAAAAAAAAGGGAGATGGAAGAACATGGACTTTCCCTTACCTGAAAGTTTCCAAAAAATCTCTTAGAGGAATTGGTGATTGTCATCAACTCCCTCAACTTCTTGTTCAGCTGTGGCTACAGAAGCCCCTGTAGAACAGGAACTAGGGTGAAGCTCTGAGTGGAGCAGTTGTTTGGGTAAAGTGGCTGCTTTCCTGAGGCCTGTGGGCTCTTCTCTTTATAACCCTTCCAGGCAGGAAGTCTGATGAACTCAGCTAAGGGCTTCCCCACCCACTTTCCAAACGTTCTGGAAATCTGCCCAGACACCAAGAGTCTGGCAGGTCACCACTCCAGACTGAGGGGGAGTGTATGTGTGCGTGTGAGTGTGCATGCTTGTGTGTGCATGTGTGTCTCAGTCTGTGTGTAAGTCCATGTGTTCATGAGGCTCCAAGGAGAAAAGGCTCTCCCTTGCTCAATAGGCTGTGGCCGAACCCCTACATTTTGTCTCCTCTCTTCAGTCCTCTTTCCCTTGGTCACTGTGTCCCCAACAGTGCCGGCTATTTGGGGATGCCTGACATTCCGGTGACCTTGCTCAGTGGCCAGGAGAAACAGGAAAGGGGCAGTTCAGCCTTTTTCGCTTTTCCCAAATTGGAGGGATCTGGCAATGAAGTTGCAAAAAAGATAAGGTCTGGGATAGCTAGATGATCCCGAAGTCAGGACCTGAGTTCAAATCTAGTCTCAGACATGTAATATTTCCTAGCTGTGTGATCTTGGGCAAGTCGCTTAACCTTAATTGCTTCACCAAGAAAAGAAAAGAAAAAAAAAAAAAAAGATGGCCTGGTCAAAAAAAGTAGGGTTATTGGACTATAGATTTAGAGTTGGAAGCTCATTTGGTCCAGTTCCCTTGTTTTACAAATGAGGTCAAAAAGACTTGCCCTGCATACAGGAAATAAGTGGTAGAAAGTTAAAAAATGAGTGCAGGTCTTCTGACTCCAAATTCTAAAAGTCTTTACACTACAATTGGAGGCCCTGATATATTTCAACTACTCTCTACCTCAATCAGCCTTCAGGGAAGACTTGTAGGCAAGTAGGTGGTAGAAGTGGGGAGTGCCAAGCCTGGGGTCAGGAAGTCTTGAGTTCAAATTCAGCCTCAGATACAAGCTATGTAACACTGGGCAAGTCACTTAACCCTGTTTGCCTCAGTTTCCTCATCTATAAAATGAACTGGAGGAGGAAATGGCAAACCACTCCAGTATTTTTGCCAAGAAAACCACAAAGGAGTTCATAAAGAGTCAGATACTTCTAAAATAATTAAACCAACAACACTTGTGCCTTAAAAGCACCACCACTGCCAGAGAGCTTGTAGAATGTCATATAGCCAGATGGTCATCCACATTTCCTAGGGTGATGGTTTCTGGAACCCTGCAAACTTTTCATAGGGTCCTCTTATGTCAAAACTATTTTTATAATGCATTAGCATATCATTTATTTAAATACTTCTCCCTTTTCCAATTACATATTTGTGGGAGATCAGATTCTTTCATATACTTCAACCAAAACAATATAACACAACAGATTGAATACAAGAGCAGGTATGAGAATCCATCTGTTTTTTATTAACAGATCTAATAGAAATTTGTAAAAATATGTAAAACCATGCCACTTGTCTCACTGATTTTTTTGGAGGGGGGAATATAGTTGTTTTTAATAAACAGTTAGTTCACATATATTTATATATAGTTAGTTCAAATATGGTTATTTATGTTAATATATAATTAGTTATTATTTAAAATGAATCAATCAATATTTTAAAAGCTTGTTTTAATTTTCTATATACTTTATAGGTATATCATAACTTCCATAAAGAAAAGCTTTTGGGGGTCCTCAAGAATTTTTAAGAGTCTGTAGCAATCCTAAAACCAAAAGCTCTAGGAATTACTGCTGTAGAGAAATAGAAGCAATGGCAGTTTTCCCACTAACCTCTGCTGTTCTCTTTTGCATGTCTGTCTGCCCCTGGATGATGCAAGGGTGACTCCTTGCCCTCCAGGAGCCCATTTTCTGAAAGCTGGGGTGTTCATACTTTGGTGGGGCCCTTTCAGGCTTGGTCTTGTGTGAGCAGATCTGTCTAGCTAGGGCATAGAATGTGATATTTAGGGAAGTAAAGTCTTAAAACTTTCTAGCTACAAGGTGCCCCTTCCTCCCCCCATAGCTTCTAGGCAAAGTAGGCCTGGTCATGGTAATGGTTTATTATGAGTAAAGATTGCTTCTAACACCTAGCATATAGTAGAAGATGAATAAATGCTTGCTGATTGATTCTGCGTTTGAGTGGATATTTATTACTACTATAAATAAGGCTGGGAATCTAATCCTTTAAGAATATAAAAATTATATGTACTATTATCTCTAATAGTATATTTATATAATAGTATAGCATATAATAGTGATAAATTATGTAACATAATATATAAGTATGTTTATAAAATAATTTAAAAATATTAACAGAGTAAAAATAATACACATGTTTTGAAATATATGTACAGTAGACAGAAGCCTAAACCCGGAATTGATGAGTTCAAATCTGACCTCAGAAATTTACTAGCTATGTGACCTTGGGCAAGTCACACCTACTTGTGCCTGCCTCAGTTTCATCAACTTTAAAATACAGATAATAGTAAGGCAGGAGTCAAGGAAGAAAAAACTATATCAGCAAAAACATGAAAGGAGTAAGATCTGAGAGTGTTTTGGGGACAGGGGAAATTCAGTTTGACTGGAGCTTGGACAAAATAAAATGAGATGATTAGAAAAGAAGTGGGAGAAATTCTTGCAGAACTCTGGCCTTCCTTCTTATCCCTTAGGATAGTGTCATCCTCATAAAAAGGTAAGAAGCACTGGACAGTTGTGTTATATGGGTAGGAAGTGTGATCACTTGAAATCAAAGGGAGGTGCTTAATTGAGGACCCAACAGAAGAAATCATTAAGTTTTTCTTTCTTCCCCTATTCTTTTCTGTGGCCTTGATGCCTTCTCTCCCTTCTCTGTAGCACAACCCTTTCCATAAATCATCGGGCTGTCTGAAGGTAAGGAACCTTCAGCCTCTCCTTCATCCCCAGCAGGGAACACAAAATTGCCAGACCCTGACTCAGGAAGCTGTGTCATTGAGTTCTCCCCTTTTTTAGCCTTAAATAAAATGACCTCTTAAGCCTCTCACCTCTCACCTCAGCAAGGCCTCAGTGGGAGGGGAAAGAAAAAGACCCACTTGTTGAAATCTTGATGTCTCACAGAGTACAAGAGATAAGAAGACTACTTACAGAAACTAGCTTTTTGGGGAACTTCCAGATTCAACCAACCAGGAAAAATCCATTAGGTCCTCTGAAGGTTATTTGTAATGGCACATGGGCTTAGTTTCATTTTAATGTTGAATGTGATTTCCTATGATCCCTTCTTTATATCTACCCTAAGCAGGGGTCAGTGAATAAACACTTATCTTCCCTATCTTCTGCTACCCTTTCACTTTCTCCTCAAGTTCCCTTATGTTCCTTTTGAACTTTACCTCATTCCTATTTCTTCTTGTCACTTTTTTTGCTCTTCTCCCTCTCTCCCTAGATGGCCTTATATATTTTTTTCTATATACAACTCTGATTCTCCTAATTTGTGCTTCACTCTGATTACCAGCCTCCCTTTCTCAGCTTCTCCCTTTTTTCACTGAAATTCTTTCCTTTCTAATCACTTTCTCCGTACTCTCACATTAGTCTGCAAATCTTATTCTCTCTCATCTCCTCTTCCCACAATCCTTCCATTTCCCTTTTACAGACAAAATGTAAAAGCATTCCAGCCCTCTTGTGGGGGAAGGGAGAGAAAAGAGTAATCTGAGGCTTCCAGCTTGTTACATAGCTTCTGAGGAATGTTGGAAAAGACCTCCAGATTTCCAGTGATTTCACTTCATTCTGACAGGGGTTGGAGGACAAGGGTACCCTAACAACTCAGCAGATCTATTTCTGGCCTTGGTTATTCTCCAAACTACATATCACCCGAAATAGACTCTGTTTTTTTTTGTTGTTTTTTTTCCCCTCTGCTCAGAGGAAGGCTGAGGCAAGAAAAGCTCTCTTTTTGGTCCTAGCTCCTCTCATTCAATTACATGGACCTGGATCACTAAAGAGAAAATTGAGCAATAGTCTCCCAATGACCCTCACCTGAGTGACCTTTTCTTGCTCTTTTTCTGTGTCTTAAACACCTTTTCTGACTGCTCCCAAGGAAGCCTTTCCTTTCACTTCAACTCCTGAAATAAAAATTGTACCATAATAAAGCATGATGATACTCTCTCATGTTTCTTCTTTAACATCACAGACTCATAGGTGGCTAGTGCTATAAAGAACCTGAAAGATCAAAGTCCAAAGTACTGGATAGAGAATTCTTTGCTATTCTCTGATGCTCCAGGTTCTTTGAAAGCAGTATGTGTGTCCTCTATCTTTGTATTCCCAACAGCTGGTAGAGGACACTGAACTTGCCTGAGACCACACAGACAGTAAGTGGCAGAACTGGGACTCAGACCCAGGTTCTCTGACTTCCAGTCCAGTTATCTTTGCATCACTCACACTGGCATTTTCACAAGATACGTCAGGTTGTTAAGAAATAATGTTTGAAAACATGGCTAAGAAAGAGATAGAAGACCACACCCTTTTGCAGAGGTGGGAAGGCCACAAGTGTATATTGTATATCTTTTCAAACTTTTGGTGCTGATTTTTCCCTCTCTTTTTCTTTTTGTTATTAAAAAAATATTATTTGTTATACAGAATGGCTTTTTGGAAGGGAAGGGAAAGAGAAACTATAGTGATATTTAAAAAACCCAAAAAGACAAATGAAAATCTATTTTAAAGAGCAAAAGAAAAATTGATTGAGGAGCAGCTAGGTAGCACGGTGGATAGAGTATCAGCCCTAAAGTCAGGAGGACCTGAGTTCAAATCTGACCTCAGATACTTAACATTTCCTAGCTCCTGTGGTTTTTATTCAGAGAATGTAATCTTCAGAAACTACTGCCCGGTCTGTGGACCAGATGTGGCAGCATCCTCACCCAGGGCTATGAAGTTTCTTTATTTAAAGGCCCACAAAACAAAGGTTTTGTTTTTACTATAGTCCGGCCCTCCAACAGTCTGAGGGACAGTGAACTGGCCCCCTATTTAAAAAGTTTGAGGACCCCTGTAATATAGATAAACCAAGATATAGAAATGTTCAATGATACACTCAAGTCACTTGTCTTCATACCAGTGGTGGGGGAAAGGGGGAGACTGTGTCTAATGCCTAATCTTCCAATGGAGTGTAAGAGCTTGAGGGAAGCTTCATTTTTTTTGTATGTGTCTTTATATTCCCAATGACCAAAACAGTGTTATGTAATTAGGGGCAAGTCACAATTTTTCAGTGTTGCAGGCAACTCTCTAAAGACAATCTGTAAGATATGGATGAGTTGAATCTATATCAGTAGAGGGAATTTCCATCCTGAGACTTTACCATGTTGATGAAATTATAGCTCCATTTCAAAACACTTAATTTGTGTATATGTTGTCAGAGAGGCCTTGGTTCATTTCTGGCTTCTTGTGCTTACTAGCTCTGTGAACCAGGGTTGTTGTGAGGATCAAATGAGATAACTTATGAAAAGCCTTTTGCCAACCTTAAGCCTCTACATAAATGCTAGTGCTATTATTATTTTTATTTAATGTTATAATCCCCAACTCCTGGAAAGCATTTTGATTTTGTCTTTGTAACCCTAGCAAACTGCATGTGCTTTAGAAATTCCTTAAGCAGTGAAATGTAGATCTTTTAGTTTAGTGTTTTGAAAAATTAAGATAACTGAATTCTGAACATTTTCCAAGTTTAGATTTTCTGAATCTGTCATATATATATATATATATATATATATATATATATATATACACACACACACACATATATATGTGCTGCTTTTTGCATGAATAGTAACTTAGATGTTATCTTGTTTTTCTTTTTTTTTTTTTGAGGGGAATTATAAATGGGCATTTATTATTTAAATTCAAGAACATGTTAGAAGGTGATGGGGACACATTCATTCAGAACAGAGTAAAAGAGGGAGGGAGAGAAGGAAGGAGACAAGGGGACCAAAGCTGCTTGTCTATATCTGCTCCGCCTTGGTCCTGGTAGACTTATCTTTTAGAAGAAAAAGAAAAAAGAAGTAAGTATAAGAAAAGATATTTGACCCTTATATGGCCATATATGACCAGAGAGGAAATCCTTTTGAGAAAGGACTGTGTTGTCCTAGCATTGTGGGACAGGACATCCAACAAAAAAAAGGCTTCCTCACTTCCTCTAATCTCTTTTACTAATTGGTTATTGGTTTTCTATCTACTTAGTACTGTGCTAGGCACATAGTTAATGCTTAATAAATTCATGTTCATTCATTCATTCATTAGTCTTACTCTAACTTTTTCATCTCTTCTAGAACAGACTCCTCATCTTCCACACAGGGAAGGAAATTTCCCAATTTGGCTATACTTGGCTGCTAAGCGAACCATAGATCCGTGCTATGGTCAAATTTTTTTTATTATTTAATTTCAGAAGAATGTGGTCCCTGCCCTCTATGACTTTGTGTTCTAATTGATGAGATAAGATTAACATCCAAGAAACAATGAGACGATCTTATGAGACTATAATCAAACCTCAGACTATTATTTTGTTGTTAGAATCCTATTGATTCCTGACTGTGATGCTAGACCTGATCAACTTTAGCCCTACCACAGCTCAGAACTCTTGAACTCCTCAGTCCCACCCTGCTGACTTCCTTACTAGGGTGGGCTGGATGACTTTTCTGGGGAGGTCATTTAATAAACAACAATTACTATAATTCAACCAAACTTTTTTGAGCACCTATGTACAAAGGCTGATCTAAACTTTTAGAGATATAAAATATAATTGTCATCCTTGTAAATTTGTAATCTAGTAGAATCCTAAATTCATCTGCCTTCCTTTCCCTGCTTGGCTCTGAAGCAGTTCATTTCTGTCACCTCTTCATGTGTCTGTGTTGTAGACCTCTGCCCTTTTTGACTCCCCTGAACCAGCTCACTGAAATACTGTTTTCTCATTTCAGTTCAGAACCTAGTTCTAGTTACCTAAGTCTGTGCCTAATTATATTCCTGAGATCCCACTGAGCTGGATAAACAGACAGATGGGCCTTGAGTCCAGAATCAGTGGGGGAGGTATAAGGTAGTTGCAAATCAGTTCTTAGCTCCAAATACCAGAGGGTGAGATAGCACAGATGGAATTTGCTAATAGGGGGTTAAGAGACTGTACTGACGCTGACCGTTTCCCCCTTATCATATAAGAAAAAAATAACCTCAGTAGCTGTACTACTTCCTCTTGTATTGGGAAAGCTGCTGTCATTAGTCAGATCCTATTCAACTCGTAAAGCAGTCCTGGAGGCCAAGCTGTCAGAGGCAGCTGACTGTACAGTGGGGAAAGGGAATATAGAAGGGAGCTCAAACTGATTTTGTTCACATTCCATTGTCTAAGGCAAGGAGATACTTTAGTTAACTGCTCATTCTCCTCCTTGGCTTCCTAAAGTTTTGACCTCATCTTTCTTAGTCCATCAGTGAATATGTACTTGATGTGATATTCCTAGTATAATGCTGGATATTGTAGGAAACAGAGGAAGTGTAAACTATGAGCCTTGCCCTCAAGAAGCTTGCGATTTATTTGTTTTTGCAAATTGTCCATTACCATTAATTCAGGCCTTATTGGAAAGAATTTCCTGATTCTCTGTCCATCTGATTCAGCCTCTCCAGTTTCCAAATACCCTGAGTTCACTTTCTTCTTTAAAGTATGATGACTTCCACTGACTCTTATCACCCTTGTATTGTCTTTGTCCCCTCCCTTTGTTCATTGGTATTCTCCAAGCAAGACCGGTACCCTTACTCCTCTCCCTCATCTGCATTATTCCTCAATTTTCTTCTAGCTATACTATGTATAGAGTTCTGGTTCTGTAGTCAGGAAGACCTGAGCTCAAATTCAACCTCTAATCTATGCTATCTGTTTCTTCAACTGTAAAATAGGATCATAATATCACCTATGTCTGAGGGTTGTAGTGAGACTCAAATAAGTGTTGTGATGACATAGAATAGGTGCTTAATAAATGCTTGTTTCCTTCCTTTCTAACTAGATAAGATGTGTAGAGGACATCCTATTACCCATCACCACAGCAGAAAAGACTGCTGAATCTGAAGACAAAGGACCTGCATTTGAACCCACTTCTGACTTCCATTACTTGAGTGTCCATAGGTAAGTTATTTAACTTTGCTCAGCCTCAGTTACCTTTTGTGTCAAATGAGAACCTCTAAGTTCCTTTCTAGCTCCAAATCTAGGATGCTCACACTCCTTTCTCCCTTAGACCAGTAATACCACAAGATTATTGTTCTACCTGTAAGCTGTATTTAACATATTTTTAAAGGGAAAAAAAAATCCAATTTATTCACGGTCAAATCTGTGAATAAGTCATTTCCAATTGTGTGGGGTACAACAGGGCTCCCAATATAGTGTAGTGCAAAGAACTTGGGGAGTCAGGGGAAACTGGCTCTATTCCTGCCTAGATTTGCCTCTAGTTATGTATGTAGTTATGGACAAATCACTTCCCTTTTCTAACCCATATTTTGATTTCTTCCTTGTAAAATGAAGGGGTTAGATTGTATGAGAAATGCTGACCTAGACTTCACAGATTATCCAAAGGTTCTATGGAATGATCTCAGAGGGTGCATGAACTTGGACAGAAAACAAATCACATCCATTTCAGTAAAATTATTTTATTGTTTGCATTTAAAAATGTTATTCTGAGAAGGTGTTTCTTTTAGCAGACTGACAAAGGGGTGCAGGATACAAAATAGATTAAACAGTCTTAGACTAGATGACCTTGAAGATATTTTGTAGATATAAAAATCTTCATTTTGAATATCTCTTAAGTTTCTTGGGTCCCTGAATATAGGGACATCATAAGAAAGAAATTTAACTTCAGAGTTTTGACATAACTTGGATTTCTTAGCTGGACACAGTAAGGCAGAGCCACCCACAGTGAGGAAAACTCCACAGAGGGTGGAACCATAAAGCTAAGCTGATTCCTATCAGTACCCTTCTCTGTCTGTCCCAGGGAGCAGTTCCATCAATATTTTATTCTTTCTCTGCCAGTGGCATCCAGGATCTCATCATATTGATTTATGCGGGTGGTTTTACCCTAGATTATTTTCAGAAAAACAAAAACAAAAATTGCTATCTCACTATACCTTCCTCATAGGGGTTAGAATACTGGATTTGTGAAAGGAAGATCTGGGTTTGAATTTTGCCAATTACTAACTCTGTGATCCTGGGCAGTAAATCTATGACTTATGGTTCTCGACTATGAGAACTGAGCAGTGTCCAGGGGAGGATAAGTTCAAATGAATAGAAAAGCTTTACAGATTTCTAAATAAGGAAAATGGGAGCCTAGAAAGTGGAGCAAGCCTAAGCTCCTTGGAATTTTAGATTTAGAAGAGACCTCATTGCCATCAAGTTCAACATATATTGAAAAGACAATATACCCAGCAAATGAGATCTGTTTATTCCTTGAAGACCTACAGTAAAGAGAGTCTTTCTGTCTCAAACCAGTCTGTTTTACTTTGGGACAGTTAGATGATGCAGTAGGTAGAGCACTGGGCCTGAATTCATGAAAACCTGAGTTAAAATCCAGTGACCCTCTCAATTACTTAACGCCTATCTGCCTCAATTTCCTCATCTGTAAAATGGAGTTCCTAAATAGCATCTACTTCCAGGGTTGTTATGAATATCATATGCAATTATAATTGTAAAGCATTTAGCACAGTACCTGACATAGTAAATGCTATATACATGTTAGCTATTATTAATTATTTTTATATTAATAATATTATCAGTTATCATCATTATTATATTAATATTAAATAATAATATTATTACATATTATTGTTAGGAAGCTTTTCCTGACATCAAGTTTAAGACAGTTTCTTTGCGGCTCTTACCCATAGTTTCTAGTTCTACCCTCTGGGGCCAAACAGAACTAATCTAATCCCTCTTTCTATGTGAAAGCCCTAAAATACTTGAAGAGAGCTATCATGTCTTCCTAGTCTTCTCTTCACTATTAAGAGAACACCCTTTGTTCTCTTAACCTGGCCTCTTATGACATGTTCTTAAAGTCCTTCACCATTCTGATTATCCTTCTGTGAATTCTCTCCAGATTATCAGTAGGCTACTTACACTGTGGCATTCAGGACTAAATACCTGGCTCCAGATGTAATCTAACTAGGGCAAAGTATGAGAGGACTATCATTTTTTATTTTTATTTTTGGAAACTATGCCTTTCTTAATGTGTTCTAAGACCACATTAACTCTTTTGGCTGCCACATCCCACTGCTGACCTATTATTTGATTTGTGGTTTTGACAAGGGAACCCTGAAACTGTCCTCCTTGAAACTGTCCTGACTTTGGGGGAGAGAAATTCTCCTCTGGGAGAAGCCTACCTCAGGAATCAAGATAAAGTGGTTTCCTTCTGTTCTCTTGCTGAGACTAGCTACATCCTCTATTGAGTTGAATCCAGGACCACTCCTACTTAACCCGAACTTAAGTGGTCTCATTTAGCTGGAGATCTAGACTTGATATTTCTATTGACTTCTATTGAGCTGAGAATTGGCTCAGGATCACTCCCAGTAAGTGGTCTCATCCAAGCAGAACTCTAGACCTGGGGGCAATGATAACATTGAAGGAATCTCATTCAATTGAAACTTCAGTCTCAGATTTCCTTATAAAAATATACAATTTTAAACACATAATTTGCAAAAGCCCAAAAAAGCAGGACCATACCTTGTCAAGGAACCTTCCTCTCTCCTTGGCATAGCTGCCTGTGAGGGCCCCCCCTGCCCACTGTGAAGACATTTTCTTCTCAGCATTAACCTCTCTTTATCTCTCTGCCAGGATTTCTCCACACCTCTTGTTTATCTATTCGAGTGACAAAGTCCTGGCAGAGAGATAAAGATCAAATGTTGACAGGCACCAAATGCTGGGATTTGGTCATGGGAAGAATTTACAATGGCCATTTTATTTGGCAAAAAGTAGATTTATTTAGGAGAAAAGATTACAGACAAAATGAAGAGATACAACAGACACCAGGAATGAAATAGAGTTGGGAAAGCATATAGCAAGGAAAAAAATTTTAATAACTAATGATGGAAAAGACAAGTTCCTAGTGGAACTCAGGAAAAAGGGAACATCCCATGAGGTTGGAGTATGCTCTTAGTTGGCAGCTCCCTATAAAAGTCAGCTATAAGAAGGAGAAAGGCACCATGAGGCATGATGGGATGAGAGGAGAGTGGGGGAGGAGTGAGGGGAAAGACACCTCAAGGCAGAGTGCCATGGTGGGCTATAACCCCAAGAGGGATTCAGCAAAGATGGATGAGCCATGGACAGATTTGTAGGGGAAATTTAACTTCAGAGGTCTCACATAACTTGGATTTCTTAGCTGAACACAGGAAGGTAGGGCCACCCACAGGGGGGAAACCTCCACAGAGGGTGGAACCATAAGGCTAAGCTGATTCCTATCGGTACCCTCCCCTGTCTGTCCCAGGGAGCAGTTCCATCAAAATTTTATTCTTTCTCTGCCAGTGGCATCCCAGGACCTCATCATATTGATTATGCAAGTGCTTTTACCCTAGATTGTTTTCAGAAAAAAAAAATGCTATCTCACTATACCTTCCTCATCTTGTACTTGTGAAGTTCATTTAAAAAAAACCCAACTATAAGACTTCATTTCCTTGTTGAATTATATACCTTATTAGGTTCTGCCTAATGTGCCTTGTCCTTGATAAAGTCATGTTGGCTCTTTGTTATCACTGACTGCTTCTTTTGCTAGATATTCAATAATCATCTCTTTAAAAGACATTCTAGAATTTCCCAGGAAATGAAAAGCAAGGTCCCTGCATACAGTTTTCAGATTCTGTTCTATTCATTTTTTTTTAAATTGGAGCATTTTTTCTCCTTCAATCCTGCATTACCTCCCCCATTTTTCAAAATCATTCAGTCATCACTGACAATATACATTAACAATCACACCTGCTGCTTTTTTGTGCTATAAAATAGAAACAGGAGCTGCTGTTTGAACTGCTGCATCTTTCCCAGAGAGAGACATTCAGGATCTTTGGTTATCATTATGATGCAAACTGTGTAGGTGGAACAGGGAGGAGAAAGAACATCATTGTCATGTCAAAAGTAAAAATCTAAAACAGCTGCTTGTGACTAGGAATCTTAGCCACTCTGTAGGCAGCAGTCTCATTGGGGGCGATCATAATCCTTTATACCCCTGAGCCTCTTCACGCATGCCTCATGTGGCAGATGGGGCTCTCTTCCAGAGGTCCTCTTGGTGAGAGAGCATCTTTTGCCCTGAGGGGTTTGGGGGCATACTTCCCCCTCTTCCTACTCAATTATCTTGTGTAACTCACCAAAGGGGCTGGATGAGTCAGAGCTGACACAGAGATTGGGTAACTTATTCATACACAGCAGCATCCTGTCTGTGGAGAGGCTGGGACATAGAAGTGGCTGAAAAGAGACTGAAAAAAGATATTGAAGTAAAGCTCTCCATAGGTCCTTTTGCCTCGTGGCTAGGTAGTCATGAAGATCTGGGGTCTCAACTTAAAAAGGTGGGGAAAGGAGTGGTATTGGAGGGTTTTCAGGGAGACTTGGGGAGAAAAACATGCTTGAGTAATCTAAGATGGGGGGTGTCAGGAATATGTATATATATATAGCCATGATGTTTGCATCTCCCCAGATCTCTGTGTGTGTGAAGGAAGGAGTAGAGTTGGGACATGGTGTGAGTTTTCATTCACTTCTACTCCTTCACTGGTTTAAAAAAAATATTGATCAGCTCTAGATTCCTTTCCTACATATCTTATTTTGTCTATGCTGCCTGACTGCAGAATCTTAGAAGGACTAGGATCATATGAATGGAATAATGGAGGTCCAGAGTTGGGGAAGGATCTATCCTAAATTGTTCAGATTCTGATCATAATTTATATCTCCTCATTTTTAGTTTTCACCCTACCTCAAAGCAGCAGGATTGTCTGACCTAAGGAAGGGCTGCCATCAATAGGAACAACCCTGTTAGAGAAATCCTGGTGGCTCTGGGAATTTCCTGATCAAGAGAAGTCCTAGACTTTCTCCTTTCTATTTGCATACATATGTGTTCTGCACAGTTGCATTTCCCTAGGATTAGAGGTCTTGGTAGCCATAAGCCAAAAGTAGTGGAACAGGAAGAAACCAGTAGCATGAATTGAAAAGCAGGGGTCAGATTTGGGAGTAGGGAAGAAGTACTAGGCAGCAGTGGGGTCTATCTACATCTATAAATGGGAGGAAGGGGAAGGGAACAAGACTGGGGAAATCCTACACAAGGGGAGCTGGGAGAGAATGGGAATTCCTTTGGCTCTCTGGCTGACCATTGTCCATGCAAGTGGCAATGGAGAGAGTGCTAGGCTTGGTAACTGGGGACCTGGATTTGAATCCTACTTCAAAGGCCTGCCCACTTTGTTACCCAGGCTAAGACCCCTAACCTTTTATAAACCTTAATTTATCTCTAAAATGGTGCTGATAATAGTATTTACCTTAAGAGGTTAGTGTGGGTTTCAGGATTAAATGAGATAATGTATGTAAATTGCTTTGCAAAACTTAAAGCACACATAAATGTCAGCTTTTAATCTTATAAATCAAGGACTTGATGCACTAGAAGCAGATTCTAGGATAGGTTAAGGATAGGGGAGCATTGTTAGGAGCATTGTTACTCCTCTAGGGAAAAGGGGAGTGAGAAAGGCACCAGACACCATGAATCAAAGTCCAAACGATTGGGGCCAGATGAGTTCCCCTAACAGGGAGCAGCCTTGGAAGGGATATTCCCATAGCAAATCCTTCCTAAAGAGGCACTTTTTCTGCTCCAAATCATTATTGATCAGAGAAATACAAATTAAGACAATTCTGAGATACCATTACACATCTCTCAGATTGGCTAAGAAGACAGGAAAAGATAATAATGAATGTCGAAGGGGATGTGGGAAAAATGGGACACTGATACATTGCTGATAGAATTGTGAATGAATCCAACCATTCTGGAAAACAATTTGGAACTATCTCAAAAAGTTATCAAACTGTGCATACCCAGCAGTGTTACTACTGGGCTTATATCCCAAAGAGATCTTAAAGGAGGATAAGGGACCTACCTGTATGTGCGAGAATGTTTGTGGCAGCCCTGTTTGTAGTGGCAGGAAACTGGAAACTGAGCAGATGCCCATCAATTGGAGAATGGCTGAATAAATTGTGGTATATGAATATTAACGGAATATTATTGTTTTGTAAGAAATCACCAGCAGGATGAATACAGAGAGACTTGGAGAGATATGAATTGATGAAATGAGCAGAACCAGGAGATCATTATACATGGCAACAATAAGATTATATGATGATCAATCCTGACGGATGTGGCTCTCTTCAACCATGAGATGATTCAAACCAGTTCTGATTGTTCAGTAATGAAGAAGAATCAGCTATACCCAGAGAGAAAACTATGGGAAATGAGTGTGGACCACAACATAGCATTTCCACTCTTTCTATTATTGTTTGCTTGCATTTTTGTTTTCCTTTTCAGGTTTTTTCTTTCTTTCTAGATCCAATTTTTCTTGTGCAGCAAGATAACTGTATAAATATATATACATATATACTTTAACATATTTAACATGTATTGGACTACCTGCCATCTGGGGGAGGCGGTGGGGGGAAGGAGAGGCGGTGGGGGGAAGGAGAGGAAAAGTTGGAACAGAAGGTTTTGAAAGGATCAGTGTTGAAAAATTACCCATGCATATGTTTTGTAAATAAAAAGCTGTAATAAAAAAAATAAGAGGCATCTTTTCTAGGCCTAGGTGGTGCTCACATAGAGGGTAAGTAGTCAGTGAGGGCCCAATTCCTTCTCTGATGTGTTATGTTGAGAGACCTCTTCTCTTCCAACTCTTGAATACTCTTGCTAGAGTTAGAACTTTTCAACCTAGCATTTGGAGGCCTTTCACAACCTGGTATCCCTTATTATAATCTCACCTGTCCTATTTTTGTACCTCACATCACCCTCTCATTAGGTATACTAACAGGGGTCCTCAAACTTTTTAAATAGGGGGCCTGTTCACTGTCCCTCAGACTGGAGGGCTGGACTATAGTAAAAACAAAAACTTTGTTTTGTGGGCCTTTAAATAAAGAAACTTCACAGCCCTGGGTGAGGGGGATAAATGTTCTCAGCTGCCGCATCTGGCCCGCAGGCTGTAGTTTGAGGACCACTGCACACTATCCAAACTGGATTGTTCTCTGTGTAACAGAACATCATATCCCAGATTCTTCCTTCTGTCTCTGAAACAAGAAGGCAGCCAATAGCAACAAGTAACCAACTGATCCCTCAGAGCCATATAGTTATCCCATATTGTCAAAATCAAATTCAAATTAGAAAATGTTAAAATGTGTTGAAGGTCAGAATTCTTTCCATTTTACTATAGTGCCTTTTGTGGTTAGATATCAAATCCAGATAATGTCAAGTGAGGAAAATCAAGTTGGTTTACATGGGCTGTGACAGTTAAGTCAATAAGTTAAGCAAAAAACAAACAAAAACTCATACACTGAAAATGTGCTAATGTCTATTTTTATAGTTTGTTTTCTTTTTTCTTGGTATTTCAATCAATAAATAAACACATGAATTGTCAATTACCACCCTAGTCCATGAGATTATTCTGATGCTTTTAGCTATCCTGTCTTGGTAACACACAAATCTCTCTTTCTCTTTAATTCAGACTTAAAAAATAAAACAACCCAAAGGTTAAAAATTTTCAAAAAGGACATTTACTACTTAAGATCTTAATACAGTGTCCAACACATAGTAGGTACTCAATAAGTAGAAAGTAAAAATGCTGAAAATGTCCATTCTGATTTCTGAAGACTATTGATGAGGCATGTCTCTTGCATTTTGGCAAAGAAGTGATGATCTAGAGGACAATGAGACAGACATTTTCAGATTTGGCCATTTTGTTGATTTGTTTTGTTTTGTATGCTTATGTGTGACAAGGGTGTAGGGGCAAGTCATTATGTAGAAAGACAGGAAAGAAAAAAGAAAGTGTGTGGTATACAACTCACCCAATAAATCTCAGAGATTTCTCAAGGTGCAAAGAGAAAGTTTATTTGATTCTCATGAGAATTGGACAGTCACTCTCACCATATGGAGAAGTGAAAGTGAGGGCTCTGAGCACGGACAGAAGGGGCACTAAATAGGTTCCCTGATGCAATATTAGCTCTCCCCACCCCACTGGCTCATCCTCATTGACTGAGAATGTGACCTTACATTCTAAGCGCGAAAATTACAGTAAATGGGGAAACAACACATAGATTCAAATTTAACCAAAGACATTCCTTTTACTGACTCTGAGACATGTGCTTTCAATGTATGAAAGATAAGGGCTGAGTCAGTTTGCTCTACATTCTCCCAGGCTTGCTCCTCCTCCCCATATCCTGGGAACGATTTGCCAATGAGGAAAAGCAGGGGAAAATAGGAATCTGATCCCATAGTTTAGTTAAGTTATAATCCTTCCATTCGGAAGGAAGAAAGGAAGGAAGAAAGAAAAGAAGGAAGAGAGGAAAGAAGAAAGGAAGGAAAGAAGGGAAGAGGAAAGGAAGGAAAGAAGAATGGAAGGAAAAGAGGGAGGAAGAGAAGAAAGAAGCAAAACAAGAAAGGAGGGAAGGAAACAAAACAAGAAAGGAAGAAAGGAAAAGAAGGAAGGAAGGAGGAAGAGGAAGAAAGAAAAAAGGAGAAAGGAAAGAAAGGAAAAGAAAGGAAAGGAGAAAGGAAAGAAAGGAAAAGAAAGAAGAAAGGCAATACAAGGATAGTTTCAAGGATAGTTTGGAGGACTTACAGAGTTGGGCATGCTATTTTCTGTTGCATATATGTTTTATTCTACATTTGCTTATAAACATTTTTAAAGTACCTGGAAGAAACAAAGAAGAAATTTGTAAGAAGAAGAAACAGGCAATTATATTATTCTATATTATATATAATTATATATTATTATCCTGTTAAATTTAAAATATGTTTACAAACAAATTAAACTATATAACAAATATTCACATATGTAGCTACAATTTTTATTATTTGAAAATTGAAATTGTTTGTTATTATGTGGTATAATGTAAAAATAGCATTTTAAATAATACCAGAGAAGGAGAAACCAGGGACAAATAGCAGAGGCAGTTCATTGTCCCCAGGCTAGTTTACCCTCTTTAAAGACATAGAATGGAGGAACTTAAACCTAGTCATGCATGATAGAAGAGAAATTGGAATGGATGATAGGACACTGCTTTTTGCATAACTTGATTGTATATTACCTATTGTGCTGGGGCCTTTCTTGCCCAAGCAGAATTTCTTTACTTTTTTTTGTGTCATGGACTCTTTTGGCAATCTGGTGAAATTTAGTATTTGTTGCTTATGTTCATAATTGAAGGAAACCCTAAATTTCAGTTAGAGGTTATTGAAAATAAATATGTAGTTCACTCTCCATTGATGAGGTTTAGATTTGGGGGTTTCAGGAATCAAAATATGATGAGGTCTAGATTTAGGGTGGTCAAGGAGTTAAATGATAAGGTTTAGTGGCAGGTTCAGGATTCAGGGAACCAAATGGAGAGGTTTGGCTCCCCTACACCCCCCTTGGGATTCGGCTCATGGGTAGGGAGTTTTGGGGAACCCCCTTCTGGTGGGGCAAAGATTCTTTGTAAAGGAATTTATGAACCTGAAAAAGCTAGATTGATAAAAGAGGTTTATTATTTTCATTGGGAAGTCAAGTTTAGAGAAATCCCAACAGAGAGGCATAAAGTCTTGTTAGGGAAATAGGTAAGGGAGATAAAAAGAGGGTATCGCTGGAAGAGAATATTATTCCAGTGGGCAGAGGCCTCCTTGGTATGGCATGGCATAGCATAGCATGGCATGGCATGTTAGGACCTCTACAAAGAAAGGGTTTAAGATTGGCTCTTTTATAATAGGAGCTTTGGTTACAAGTAAGGTCTGTTCCATGGGGGCTGAGGTAGTGGGTGGAGTTACAAATAGGCTCTTTTTATCTACAAACTGGGTTTCAGCTTGAGCTAGAATTGAGAAAATCTTAGAATTGAATGGGTGTTTCTCCATTTTAATGGGACTGATATCTCCAACTCTGGGACTCAGCTAGCCCCTCGTAAGTTATAGAATGAAGCTGCTTGTTCTTGGGTAGGATCTTTATAGTGGCAGGGTTCAAGGAGATTTTCTCTTTCAAGGAGCTTCAAGTTACCTCATGGCTCATGCCCAAAGTCAGAGAGAGAAAGAGAAAGAGTTTTGGAGCTCCCCTCCTCACCTACTTTCCATTTACAAACAAACAAATCATAAATTCCATGATAGGGTATTTGGGTTGGTTGGTCCTAGGCAAATCTATGAAGTAGGTTAGGACATGAAGATTTCTTTCTTTCTTTTTTTTTTTTTTTAAAATTTTAATAGTTTTTTTCAATTTTTTTTCCAATGTATTTTTCCAAATACAAGCAGAGATAGTTTTCAACATTCAACTTTGCAAAACTTTGTGTTCCAAATTTTTTTCCCTCTTCCTTTCCCCCCTCCCCAAGACAGGAAGCAATCCAATATAGGTTAAATATATAAATATATTCATCATGCTGAGTAAAAAATCAGATAAAAAGGTGAAAAATATGAAAAATAAGGTGAAAATATTATTCTTTGATCCACATTCCATCTCCATAGTTATCTCTTTGGATGTGCATGGCACTTTCCATCACAAAGAATATGAAGATTTCAAGATAGGGATCAGATAGATGCCTTCACATTTTGAAATGGCTGCCCTCTCTAAAAGGAATTAGATATAGTCTACTTGATCCTGGACCGCCAAACAAGGAACAATAAAAGGAAGCTTCAGAAAGGCAAGATTAGGTTTTATGTAAGGGAAAAGTTCTTAATATTTAGAGCTATCCAAAAATCTAATGAGTTGTAGAAGTAATGGAGTTAGCAGATTGCCCTTTACTGGAAATATTTAAAGGAAAACTGAATGACAGTTTATTGGCAAGATTCAATCAATCCATCACTATTAACTCCCTATTATGTTTCAGGCACCGTCCTAAGTGCTGGGAATGAAAAAAAGTGATATATTTAGTTCCTGGCCTTGAGGGTTTTTTTTAAAGCTGAGATGCATTAACATATCTAAAAATCATAGGCATATGTATATTTGTGGGTGTATATATATTTTATATACATTGACATTTATATCTATATTTCAATGTAATTAATCTCCTTTGTAATTTTGTGTTCTATTCTCTGTATTTTAAGACTTTATTCTGAGAAGAGATTCAGTCTTTACCAAACTACCAAAGGGGTCCAGATCCCTTCTAACTTTGAGATTTTGTAATTTTTGCCATCAACATTTCCCTTTTCTGGCTCACATTTTGGTAGTTTTGGGGTCTTCTTATTTTTATTTATTTTATTTTTTTTCTCCCAGTTACATGTGAAGAAAGTTTTTAGTATTCTTTTTTTTTTATTTCGAGTTCCAAATTTTTCTCCATTTCTCCCTTTTTTCCCTCTTCTGAAGGTAGGCAATTTGAGATCGTTTATATATATATATATATGCTATCATGTTAAACATATTTCCATATTAGTCACAGTTGTGAAAGAAGAAACACATCAAAAGGAAAAAACAAAAACCATGAGAAAGAATGAAGTGGGGGGGAAAATATCTGCTCCCATCGGCATTCAGAATCAGTCTTTTTATTTGGATATGGATAGCATTTTCCTTCTTCAGTCCTTTGTACTTGTTTAAGATCGTTGTGTTGCTGAGATCTGAATTATTTCTAGTTTATTACCATAAAGGGTTGCTGATACTGTATACAAGGTTCTTCTGATTCTGCTCATTTCACTTTTTGTATCATATCAGTTTATATGAAACACACTCTTTTATCTATCTGGCAATCAGAAAACTAACCTATCCAGAAGTCCACATCAGGATGGGGCAATTGCAAACAAACTTAAATTCTTTTTTCATAATATCTTTTTATTTTCAAAATACATGCAAAGATAGTTTTTAGCATTCACCCTTGCAAGGCCTTGTGTTCTGTTGTTTTCTCCCTCCTTCTCTATCTACTCTCTCTCCTTTCCCCTAGATAGAAAGTAATCCAATATAGGTTAAATAGGTACAATTCTTCTAAACATATTTCCACTTATTTTATCATGCAGCACAAGAAAAATCAGATCAAAAGGAGGGGGGGGGATGAGAGAAAAAACCCCACAAGCGAGCAAATAGCAACAATCACAACCACAACATCATGATCCACATTCAGTCTCCATATTCCTCTCTCTGGATGCAGGTGCCTCTTTCCATCACAAATCTATTGGATTTGGCCTAAATCACTTTATTGTTGAAAAGAACCAAGTCCATCACAATTAATTATCACATAATCTTCTTGTTGCTGTGTACAATGTTCATCTGAAAACTGCCTATTAATATCCTTTGACTATTTATCAATTGGGGAATGGATTATATTCTTATAAACTTGTGACTCCTTCAGGGGAAGGAATGGACAGAATCACCTAGCCCCACCTTGCCCTTTGTCTTCCTGGCTTGAGATGGTTGGTTGAACCATCTCTTTCTTGAAGAAAACTAAAATGGCACTACTATCTTGGAGGCCATCATACAATATGTCTCAATGGGTCATTCAGACCACTATGAGCGCAGAAAGATCTAACACAGTTGGGCACAAATAGTCCACATGAACATCTGGAGTGGAGATATCTCTAAATTTGTGCATCGCATATTTCTTTTGAGCTACTACAATTTTGCTTTACTCAAAGAACATAGTACTTTCTTTGATGTCAGCACATCATGCTAGTAGTCCTGAGCCAGTGTCTTCTATGGCATGCAATCAGTTCCAAAGTTCTTCAGAGTGACCTTGAGAATGTGCTTCCATTCCTTCTTTTGATCTCTGTGCCTTGGGTGAGTTCTCCATAAAATAGTCTTAGGCAAATACACATTTGACTTTCAGACAATGTGGCTAGCCGATCAGACTGGCACTCTCCGCAGCAGCGTTTGAATGCTTGGCCCTTTGGCTTGAACAAGAACTTCAGTGTCAGGTATCTTATCTTATCAGGAGATCTTCAGGATCTTTCTAAGACAATTTAAATGGAAACAATATAATTTCATGGTATGATGCTTAGTATACCAGACATACAAAAGCACAACCCTTTGCAGACCTTCAGTTTGGTAGGGAATCTAATCTCTTCCCTTCCACACTTTCTTTCAGTATCTCCCAGAGATTGAGCCAGCACTGGCAATTGTGTATCAGTGTCATCATCTACCGTGTTTCCCCGACTGTCTTATTATTATTTTTTGGACAGAAAAACACCAGTGGGCTTATTTTCAGGGGAGGGCTTATTTTCATGAACATTGACAGCAATTTTAATAAACAGGTAAATGTGAACAAAAAAAGTACCTTTATTCAATAATGATCATGTCATTTTCTTCAACAACATCGTCATAAGTGTCCATACCCTGAATTCCCTCCTGGATGTCTTGCACCTCTATTTCCTTCAGAAGAAGTGGACCCAATCTGTCATGTCCAGCAATAGAGCTCTCTTTAAATGAACATGTCTT
Organism: Antechinus flavipes; assembly: GCF_016432865.1. NCBI lineage: Eukaryota > Metazoa > Chordata > Mammalia > Dasyuromorphia > Dasyuridae > Antechinus > Antechinus flavipes. The sequence continues at coordinate 186,677,692 of NC_067401.1, forward strand.
GTCCAGGTAACCTGCTCGTAGTGCCTTGGCGACACAGCTGTCAGTAATTTTATCCCATGACTTCTTCACCCAAGCCACGACTTCTTGCAGACAGGGCTTCACAAAGTTTCCACACTGATTTCTTTCCATTCTATTTTCAATGTAGTCATTGACTTCCATGCGCAAATGGTCCTTGAATGGCTTGTTTATTGCAATATCAAGGGTGTGGAGATAGGCAGTCATTCCTGCAGGAATCATTACTTGATCTATTCTTCTCTCTGCAAGGAAGTTCTTCATTTCTTTAGCACGGTGAGTGCTGGCTGAATCCCAGATTATCAGACCTCTTTGGTTACCTCGCATAACAAGTGGCAGCATTAAATCAACCCACTTTCTTATAATGGCTTGTGTACACTAGGCTTTTTCGGTTTCAAGAACATAAATGCCTGATACACGTTCAATCTTATCTTTCTTGCCCTTACTGATGATTAGAGGTGTGGCTTTCTTTCCATCCAAATGAATTGCCAAAACACAGGTGACCCGTGCAGACAGAATAATAAAATTATGACCATCAGTCCTTCTTTTCACTCCATCATGCCCCTCAATAATGTTTTAACCGCATCATGCTCCCTGAGTTCTTCTTCAATCCTCCATGATGCCCCCTGAGTTCTTCTTTTATCCTCCATCATGCCCCCTCACTCCTGCTTACATACCAGGTTTTTATGTTGTCCTGCCTCAGCTCTCCTCCGTGGCACTGCTCTCAATGGCACCAGCAAGCAAATCACTGAGGAAGAACAGGATGACGCGCTCACTGCTGCAGCTCTGATTGGATACAGCTCGGAGCGCGGCGTGCGTTTCACCCAGGGGGGAAGAGTGGGGGACTGGTGCATACAGAGGGTACCATAATGTAGCGTGTAGCGCAGGGGATCACCTTCACTACAGTAGCAATCTCAATAGGGCTTATTTTCGGGGGAGGGCTTATTTTAGAGGAATCTTACACAGTAAGGGGAGGGCTTATTTTTGGGATAGGTCTTATTATCGGGGAAACACAGTATGTGTACATCCTTGAAAAGTATACTGCCAAATTAACTGAACGTGTCCACAGCATTCAAAATGTCTTCTTTTTCTGAAATGGATGGTTCCACGAATGGAAGGTAGAGTACTGGCTGCTGGAGAACCTCTCTTTTCTTGGTATTAGGTATTGTAAATAATTCTCACTTCAATATTGGCTTGTAACACTTTTAAGTTAAATAATATGCCATCAGTGTAGTAACTGATCTTTGTAGAAGGCCGGTATTGAATAAGTCCATCTACAGGAAGAGTCTGGTTCAGGTATTACTTGAGATCTGCTCTTTCTGAGGGTGAATAATTCAAAGCATTGGCTTACCATCTCCCTTAACAAATTTTGAAAAATATACTTGGGATAAACTTAAAATAATCTTGATGGAGAATGCATGTAACAGGAACAAGACATCACAACTATGCTATCTACAACTGTTTCTGTTATTGATGACCCTGTTATAACAGATAGCTTGTTATTGCTAGTTAAAGTGAATTGAAATGTCAAAGTATGGTATATGCATTAACCCTGGAAGGTATATAGCATCACCTGGAAGTTGCTGTTGTTGATGTAACACTAGTTTAAAGAGTATATAAACCTTGGCACTCAGATGATTAAATGAAGATTGCAAAGCATATCTTTCTCCTAGCCTCTGATATTCATTTGCTTTGCCTTTGTAGAAAAGGCATTCTTGAACTCCTTAGGGATAACTTCTTGCCATATAACCTGAAAAATTTCAGTCATCTTTTGTATGAACAATGGACCCCCTACCTTGTAAATCTCAGATGAAATAGAATCAGCACCAGGCATTTTACCACATGACAGGAATTGAATAGGATTCAAAACTTCTTCTTCAGTTGTTCAGCTACAGAGAGATTTACTTTAACTTGAGGTATATAGTCAATGGCTTCAGTTTTAATTGATGATGGTCTGTTGAGAACACAATGGTATTCAGCACACTTCTCCAGGATCATGTCCTTATTAATAATCAATGTGGTTCCATCGGCACTGAATAGTTGAGATGCACCATAGGTCTTTGACCCAAAAATAGCCTTGAGAGCATCATAAAAGTGCTTTGGTTGTTACTATTCATGTCAAACTGAATTTTATCAACCTTGTTGAGCTAAGAATCTTGCATGTCTCTGAATTTCACTTACATTCTAGTTTTTTGTTGATGTTGTTTTGCTTTAAATTATTTTTTATTTTTTAGTCAAATGAATCCCTTTTCCCTCTCTTCCCAGAAAGTCTCTGCTCTAACAAAGAACAACAGCATCATTTTTATTAAAGCTTTTTATTTTCAAAATATATGCATGGCTAATTTTCAACATTCACCCTTGCAAAACTTTGCGTTCCAAATTTTTTCCTTCCTTCTCCCTACCTCCTCCTTTAGACAGCAAGTAATCTAATATATATTAAACATGTATAATTCTTCTATACCTATTTCCACAATTATCATGCTGCACAAGAAAAATCAGATCAAAAAGGAAAGAAATGAGAAAGAAAAAAATTACATTTTACTTTTGATGGAGTTAAATACTTCCTTCTTAGGAACTGATTTGTGTAGGGTCACACAGTAGGAAATGTTAAGTGTTTGAGTCTATATTTGAACTCAAGTCCTCCTGACTTCAAAGCTGGTGCTCTATCTACTGTTCTACCTAGCTGCCCCAAGGAAACCTTTTTTTTTTTTTTAATAACAAAAATGGTTTATTTGTAATCTTTGTTTTATACTCTATACATTCCTCACAAATTTAATTTTATATAATCTGAGGCTTAATTTAAAACAAACTTTGAGTGACTAGTGTTATCCTTAAAACCGAAGACTTAGAGACAGATAAATTATCCTGGTAAATGCTGTAGAATTCTTGTGTTTTTTGCTTATCAGTTTCTGAATTTCTCCATGATTTTAGTCAAGCTCAATTTGGTGTTTGTGTATGTTTTGCCTAGATTAGTAAATGCAGTGATGTATACCAAATCTCTGAAAACTTTCCATTCCTTTTTTGCTCCACTATTGACAATTGTATTGGCTCAGCTTTTCACACTAGAAGTAATTTAATCTGTTAACATGAAATCTTCTGATAGTCCTCATGCCTTGGGTCACTGCTTTTTTTTTTTTTAATCTCTTTCTTCTTTACTGGTTCATTTTTTTTTTTTTTGAGAATTATTAGTGTTACCATCTCTAATCATGGATGAGGGAGATGGTACCTCTAGCTTCACTGCAGCTCTTCCCTCTGACCTCCTGTAAGTGCTGGAAACCAGCATCATCCCTGCCTCACAGCTTTTGCACTCACCAGGTATGCTGGTTTCTTCTTGCTCAAGGCTGCTGTCTCTGTAGCACAGCTCAGCTTGGCATTCTCTCAGAAGACTGAGTTCTCTTGGTTTTCTTGGACACAAACCCTGACTCCACATACAGTTCAGATGGTAAAAGTTTCTCTGGTTCCTGCTGAGGCTCCAGCAAAACCCAGCTAGTCCTAGGGGTCCCCACTTGGTGTTTCTGAGGTGCTATCCTGGAGGTGTTTGCAGTTCACACTGATTATTCCCTGATCTGGGTTTTTCTTTAGATTTTCATGTGTTGTATCAGGAAGACCCCTGTTTTACCAAGTCTTCTTGATCTTTCACCTATCTATGTTTGTCTTGAGGTGCAAATGTGTTTGGTTTGTGGGAGAAATCTGGAGAATTTGAAATTTATTTGCCTATTCTGCCATCTTCCCACAATCATCCCCCCTTTCTATCTAGCACTGTTCTTGTTGAATGCAAATATTTAGTTTAGAAAGGATAATTTTGTTTTTGGTCCAGCACTCTGTACTTCCTATTACCTTCTCATTCTCACATCTTATCTACCTCTTCATCTTAAATAACATAACCTATTAAATGCCAATGTTTATTATGAGAATACTTCTCTGAAGTTTTATTGTGTTTAGATAAACAGAAGACAGTGTTGATGATAAGATCATGAGATGGACAAATATTCAGTAGTTGTTGAAACAGACCATTGCTGTTGCTGTTTCTGATTCCATTCCACCTAAGGACTCTTTGCCATGTCTGTTAGTTGATACCTACTCTTGCATTAAAGCCACCAGAATTATGTTTCTCCTTTTTCAAAGGGAACTTTTTTATGAGGGTCGCCAAGGCTTCATAAAATTTTTCTTTGACCTCATCAGGGTTTGTCATGGTGGGACTATATGCACTGATGGTGGTGGCAGCCACTTTCTATTTATTCCTTTTGAGAGAGATATAAACTTGTTGACTAGATTGGTTTTAATTGTGAAAACTATGCCAGCTTCACAGTGCTTTCCATCACTGAAGCCACTCTAGGAAAAAAAAAATGTGTATCTAGCTCTGACTTCTCACTGTCCAGTGAGAAGAGGACCCTATGGCTTAGGCCACTTTGATGTGTGCAGAGTAATGATTACAGCTTCCACTGTATCCACACCTGCTGCTCCATCACTTGCCTATCATCACAGGACTTCTGAAGGAGGTAAAAATAGTAAAATGGTATGGCTGATTTTTTTTTGATTTACACTTAATTTGGATTTAAGTGAGGCAGAATTGCTTGAAATCCTCAACCTCATTCTTTTTCAGTTATTGAAGTCCAGTAGCAAGACAAAAGTCAAGGTGACTGGTGATGATTTGGGATGCAGTAGCCTTTTTGTTGTTTCAACTGCCTTCACGGCCATTGGAACCAATTGTTCTCATCCACCCATTCAGTCACCCAGTGAATTCTTCATATGCGTGGGGTAGACCCTCCCCAACTCACTGAAAGGTTTGAGACCCTTTGGTTATGTGGCTGCTGTGCATGCTATAGTTTCTTGGAGCTACAGATGAGAGTTGAATGAATCAGGTAGATACCAAAAATGGACAGTAGCCCTGAAAAGATCTCAATAGCTCTCACACCTTGAGATATAGTGCCTCAGATATTTTGAACTCCCATCAGGTACCTGACTTTACCAGTAAAGAAAGATTGTGTAGCAAATGAATAACTACTGCTGTATCACCTCTGGGGAGCCCAAGAAAAGAATTCCTGTTTACCTTCAGAATTCAAAGATTCATATGGTTCAGTTTCTTAAACCTGGAAATTGGAAGGCTAGTGTGAAAGAGTTTGGACTTATGGTGTTATAATCTGACTGCTTGATAGTCCTGACTTCAGGTAAAGTTTTAAACTATGTATTTACCCTCCTTACCCCCTGATTCATTGTCCTTTTAGCTTCCCTCTCTCCCATTCCATAGACTATTCTGAGTCTCATTCGCACAGGACATTGTTCATTACTGTTCATTAATCTCCTCTAAGATACTGATTGATAAAGTTATAGGTATCATATTTAGTCCTACTTATAAGGATGTTTCTATATCCTGATGTAATACTATCCCATTTTCTGCCTTTAGGTCAATCAACATCTTTGCGAAATAATTCTCTTATGCCAAAATATTTCTAGGAGAAGGAATCTTATCTTTCTTCATTTCTCCATTTGTGAGATACATGTGACAGATGTTGCCCCATTCTCCCTGTAACCATAAATATGCAAACACACTCTCCTATCTATCTGGCAATTAGAGAACTAATCTATTAGGAAGTCCACATCAGGATGGAGCAGGAAATGATATCTCCCAATTCTGGACCAAGAGGGAGTAGGAAAGGAAACATGTTGGATTCTCTGCTTTTGAACCTATTTCTGGCATGTGATTCTGAACTCATAATTTCCCCTAAAGACTAAATTTGTTCACAAAGAAATTCAAACATCATCAAACATCAAACATTGACAAACATCTTAAGTGCCTATTATATAAAAGATATATCCTAAACTCTATGGAAGCTACAAACAAATATATAGATCTTTGCCCTTGAAAGGATTATAGTTTAGTTGTAGATATAAAGCATGCACAAAAAAGGTTGCTGAGTGAATGAATGAGTGAGATCTAAGTGGAAAGAGCTCAAATTTGGAGTCAGATGACTTCCCCTGCAAACCCAATTTTAATACTTTTGAAATAGTGTCTGTAACTCTGAGCCAGTCTCACCCTCTTCTGAAACTCATTATCTCCTCCACTCTATCCCTACAAACTCTCTCAACTTATAAATGTATTCCTATTGAGGGCACTGACATCCTTCCAGTCACCCCATTCACAACCTTGGTATTGTTTTCTCTCGTTCTACATATTCAATCTGTTGCCAGATTTTGACATTTCTACCTTTTCAATATCTCTTACATATATCCCTTTCTTTCTATAGGTACAATCACAGCCTTAATTCAAGCCCTCATCATCCTTTGTCTGGATCATTGCAATAGTCTTTCACCTTGTCTTCTTACCTTAAGTCTTTCCCTCTTCCAATCCTTTTTCCACTCAATTGCAAAGGGATTTAAATCTCTTTTCATAATATCTTTTTATTTTTCAAAATACATGCCAGGATAGTTTTCAGCCTTTACCCTTGCAAAAGCTTGTTTTCCATATTTTTCTCTCTCTCTCCCTACCTGCCCTTTCCCTGCCTCCTCTAGACAGCAAGTTATCCAATATAGGTTAAACATGTGCTATTTTTCTAAATATATTTCCACATTTATTTTATCACACAGCACAAGAAAAATCAGATCAAAAAGGCAGAAAATGAGAGGAAAAACCACAAGCAAACAAACAACCACAACCACAACAAGAAAGGTTGAAAAAAAAAAAACTGTTGTGATCTACATTCAGTCCCCATAATTCTCTTTCTAGATGCAGGTGGCTCTCTCCATCATAATTCTATTCCAATTGGCCTGAATTACCTCATTATTGAAAAAAGGGAAGTCCATCACAGTTGATCATCACATAATCTTGTACAGTTTCCAGTTTCTTGCCGCTATGAACATTTTTGCACATGTGCGTCCTTTTCCCTCTTTCATGATCTCTTTGGAATACAGACCCAGTAGAGACACTGCTAGATCAAAGGGTATGCACAATTTGATAGCCCTTTAGGTAGAGTTGGATTATTTCACAACTCTTCCAACAATGTATTAGTGTCCCAATTGTCCTTCATCTCATACAACATTTATCATTATCTTTTCCTGTCATCTTGGTCAATCTGAGAGGTGTGAAATAGAACCTCAGAGTTGTCTTAATTCACATTTCTCTAATCAAAGACTAGAAAGCAAGAGGACTTTTCTGAAATCTGACACTCCTTCCTTCTACCTCTTTCTTCATGAATAGCTCCCTATTGACTCCAGCATCAAATGTAAACTTTTCTGCTTGGCATTTAAAGCTCTTTATAACCTGCACCCTTTTATTTTCCAGATATCTCACTTTACTCTCTTCTATGATATGGCTACTCAGGCTTATTTGTAGTTCCTTAAACAGTATACTCCATTTCCTATTTCTGTGCTTTTGTGTTGGATATCCTCCCACACCTAAAATATCCTACCTCCTCACTTTCATTTTTTGATTTTCAAGGTTTCAAAAGGCTTCAAGACACTTTTTAAGTCCTATCTTCTCTAGACATATTAGGGAATGTAGATCACAACATAACATTCTCACTCTTTTTGTTGTTGTTCAGTTGCATTTTGTTTTCTTACTCATTTACTTTCTTTTTTTGATCTGATTTTTCTTGTGTAGCAAGAGAATTATATAAATATGTTTATATATATTGGATTTAACATATATTTTAACATATTTAACATATATTGGATTGCTTGCCATCTAGGGGAGAGGGAGGGGGGAAGGAGGGGAAAATCTGAAACACAAGGCTATGCAAGGGTCAATGTTGTCAACTTATTCGTGCATATGTTTTGAAAATTAAAAAGCTTTAAAAATTAAAAAAAGACACATAGTAGGTACCTAATAAATTTGTTTTGGTTGATTGAGGAACAGTTGGCACATAGATAGCATCAGTTTTATTAATAGACTATGGTTAAGAATCAAGAAAGACTCATAGAGATAAGGCAAAGACAGAACAAAACTTCCCTGAAAAGTCAGCCTCAGTATTGAGATCATGGCTCACTCAAAACAAAATTCCCATGTTTTAGTCATCTTACTTTATTGTGGCTTTTTCTCTTAGATGCTGGTAAAGTCTTTTTTGAGAAATTCTGTCTTTTTCTTGGAGGAAAGTAAGAAGTTGAATGACATGTGTTCAGGCCTAAGAAAAGTATACTAGAACAGGATTTTCCTAGAGACTTGACTAGGACTCAGGAAACTAATACCCAAATTGGTTTTTAATATGTGTCTGTTAGAAAGAAAGAAATGTTTTGATGAGTAAGTCGTCCTGGGATTCATCTATCAGTATTGTCCCTCTTTTTGCCTAGGTCATTTTAAAAAGAAATTATTCCCCCAGAGAGGAAAATAGGAAAAAAAAATGGAAGTGGAAATGTGTGTGATGAGGATAGTAACAAAATCAGAACATATTTTCTAACTCCGTGCTTGAGTGATTTGAGGATGACAAAGCCCTGGCTGCTTCCAACTGGACAAATATGACTCAGAGGCTTGTGGGCTTTAGGTATGATGAAACAACACCCTTATTGACTACTGAACATAAATGTCTAGTGACTCATAGATAAAGAGAGATAAAACATTTTTAATGCTTACTTATGTGTGAGGCACTGAGCTAAGCTAGGCTATAAGTAAGTGTAAGCACAAAGCAGTTTTTACCCCTTGAGGAGTTTATATTCTAATGAAGAAAGATTAAAGAGAACTAGAAATGGGAAGGAACATGGTATAAAGATGGGTAGGAAGTGGCATGGAGGACTGGTTATGGGCAAGATAAGGTAAAAAGTCACCTATTAGACTCTTCTGCTTCACCAATTCCATTTTTTAAAGAGTTGTTTTCTTCAGCCAATTTCTATGCTTCCTTTTCCAAGCTGTTGGCTTTTCTCCCCAGATTTTCATAATTCTCCTGCATAGCTCTCATTTCTTTTTTCTATTTTTCTTTTATCTCTCTTTTTAAGATCCTTTTTGAGCTCTTCCAAGAACCTTTTGAGTTGAGACCAGTTCATATCCTTTTTTGAGGCTTCACATGTAGGTATTTAGCCATTGCTGTCCTCTTCTGGGTTTGTATTCTGATCTTCCTTATTACCATAGTAGCTTTCTGTGGTCAGTTATCTTTTTGCTTTTTTGCTCATTTTAAAAAGTTGAACTCTGCTCTTAGGGCACATGGTATATTGTTCCAAGCTTTTTTTTTTTTTTTTGCAGGGGGATAGGGGCCTTTCACTGATTTTCCACTGCACTGGGGCTGGAGGTGTTGCAGACTTTTCTAGTGCCCTGGTTGAGCTGGCCTAGTCTCACCTCTTATGTGGGTTTTGGAGACTTACATTTTGTTGTGTTGAAGGTATCAAAGCTGACAGCTGAGCCATTGGGTTTCTGAACCAGGACAGAGTAGCCAGTGCTGTACTTTGGCTAAGAACATCCTGTTAGATTCCCTGGGCCAGGCCCATAGTGGGGCCAAATTGCCCTGCCCAATCCTGAAGTCCTTCCAAGATATCTTAAGCTGGAAAATTATTAAACTCTGAATGTTTGTGGGTTCTGTCACTCTAAAATTTGAATCCAAACAAAGATTGATTTGATTGCATTGATTCTTTTTTTTTTTTTTAATTTTTTATTTAATAATTACATTATATTGACACTCGTTTCTGTTCCGATTTTTTTCCCCCTCCCTCCCTCCACCCCCTCCCCTAGATGGCAAGCAGTCCTTTATATGTTGGATATGTGATTGCATTGATTCTAAGAGATATTGAGGAGAGCTCAGGCAATATCCTGGCTTCTCTTTACCATCTTGGCTCCTCCCCTTTTCCCCATTAGAATCTCAAACACTTTTTTTTTCTTTTTGTGAGGCAAGAGAGGTTAAGTGGCTGGTCCAGGATCACGCAGCTAGTAAATGTGAAGTATCTGATGCCAAATTTGAATTCAGGCCCAGGGTTGCCCCATCTTAAAATACTGTCAGGATGATTCTACCTCTGTTGCTTTTCTACTCTTTTTTGTGACAAGTAATGTTGATATAAAGAGTACGAAGAGGTACCACACTTCTTACCCCAAATTCAAAACTGTAAGCTCATGGCAGCTAGAGCATGAGTCCTGTCTAGAGAAGTCTGAACCTGGGTTCTGGGCTTCCTGCATTTGTTCTTTCCACAGTATCAGTTACCAAATAGTGATTCTGAGATAGACATGTCCATTTCTTGGAGGCAACCTCATGAATTCAAAGGGTTGAATAGTCAGAATTGACTGGTGGCAAGTAGAATCTCTCCCCTTTTAGAAGTCTACAGAGTTTTTTCTTTTTTCCTTTTCTTTTTAATGGCCAATAAGAGAATTGCTTTGTTACCTGCTTTGTTACCCTAAAGTGACTGGAAGTAAGCAGGACATGCTGCTCTATTACCAAGGCCATTCTGTCTGGAGTATAAGGTACACTTTATTGAGTAGAAATAAAGGCCAGAAGATATGCTGCAAACAAATTGTGGGGAGTTTTAAATGTCAGTGATTAGGTTCCTGAAGTTATTCCTGTTGTCAGTGGGAAGCTGTTCTCTTCCCTGCTTAGCCTTTCCCACTTAGACCTGCTCCCTTAGTCATCAACTGCTCATCTACCTTGCTTTCCTTGGGCCCTAGAGCGAGACTTTGTCCTATTCCTCAGGATGCAGCCTAGCTGTCAGTTCACCCCCCTAAAGGGGTTCTGACTCCAAATCCAAATTCTGTTAGAGATTTCGGGAACCATGTACCTCAGGACACAGAGGGACACCTTTCTTCTTGAACTATATATATAAACAGCTCACAGTTTGGCATACTTTGTGAAAATGATGATCTACTCTTTTTATGTAAATTTTTAAAACTTTTTTTAATTAAAGGTTTTTATTTTTAAAATATATGCATGGGTAATTTTTCAACATTGACCGTTGCAAAGCCTTCTGTTCCAAATTATCCCCTTCTTTCCCCCAACAACTCCCCTAGATGGCAGGTAGTCCAATAATGTTAAATATGTTAAAATATATGTTAAATCCAATATATGTATACATATTTATACAGTTATCTTGTTGCACAAGAAAAATCAGATCAAGAAGGAAAAAAAACTGAGAAAGAAAACAAAATACAAGCAAACAAAAACAGAAAGTGTGGAAATGCTATGTTGTGGTCGACACTCAGCTCTCATGGTTCTCTCTTTGGGTGTAGATGGCTCTCTTCATCACTGAACAATTGGAATTGGTTTGAATCATCTCATTGTTGAAGAGAGCTATGTCCATCAGAATTGATCATCATATAATTTTGTTGTTGCTTTGTATAATGATCTTTTGGTTATGCTCATTTCACTCAGCATCAGTTCATATAAGTCTTTCCAAGCCTCTGTATTCAATCCTGTTGGTCATTTCTTACAGAACAATAATATTCCCTAACATTCATATGCCACAATTTACTCAGCCATACTCCAATTGATGGGCATCCACTAGTTTCCAATTTCTTGCCACTATACATAGGGCTGCCACGAACATTTTTGCACATGTGGGTCCCTTTCCCTCCTTTAAGACCTCTCTGGGATATAAACCCAGTAGAAACACTGCTGGATCAAAGGTTTGTTATCAAAAGTTATCAGTTTGATAACTTTTTGAGCATAGTTCCAAATTGCTCTCCAGAATGGTTGGAATAATGATCTATTCTTGACACTGAGGTGAAAAGTCTCCCTGCTGTGGAATGTAATGAAATTACCTCTCATTAGTAGAAATCCTGTCTAAGTGGGTGGTCTAAGCTAATTATTCTTGGTGTTAAATAGTATAGTTATCTTACTTTATCAACACTTGAAAGGTAAAACTTGGGGATGTAGAACAGGTAACCTGGGCACAGGAAAGGTAGGCATAATGTCTAGCACTAGTGAGTAGCTCCAGTCAAGATTCTATCAACAGGTGCAAGACTAGCACTTCCTTTAAAGCTGAAAGTTTTTTGGAAGGTATACAATAGGAGGCTTGCACCTTGAAGTTGGAAAATAAAGGGATATATTTGAGGAGAGGTGATTTTGTTAGCTAGAACAAGAGGTGATGGAGCAATGCTTATCCAAATGGTCATTAGGTTAGTAGAAATGATTGAGATCAGGTGTGAAACAGCTGCAGGGGGAATTACCAGGTCAATGTCATTAGATCATCACTTGAGTTGTCTCCGGAGTTTGACCGACTGTGGTCAGGGAGGCCATGCCTAGAGAATCTTTAGCTTCTTTTAAGACTCAATTTAATTATAAATTCCTACTAAAACCTTTTCTAGTCATTCCAGTTCTTGACTTCTACTTGTTAACTAATAGGTCGATCCTTTGATGTTTAGGTTCTTTCTTTTTCACTGCTCATGTGTGTTTCTTTACATATGGAAGGAACTGGCCCTCTTCCTGTGTGAGGCAGGAATTTTGCTTAGTTTTTACATTTCTCAGTTTCATGGAGCTCTGAAGAGAAGCAATCATTTGAGGCTTCTTTGCTTGGGAAACTTGCAGTTACCTATCTCCTTCTCATACAGTGAATAACTAAGTGCCTTGTATCTGTTCTCTGCCCAAAGCACGATTCAAGTATCCATTCCTCGTCCTTCCCAGCCATGTCTAAGAGAATGTGTTGGGTACAGTGGAAGTAAGGTGTCTTACAATAGAAATGAACTAGTTCATGGCAAAGCAGTCAGTAAGACTATCTCCCAGAAACAAAATCCCAGAGCTGCTAGTACTTCAAATTAAATGTTCTAGCTCTCACAAAAAGAGTCTGACGCTAACCAGACTATGCCAAGGATGTCTTACTCCCCCATCCCCTCACCTCCTTTCCAGCTTTTGCAGTTTTCTATCAATTTCTTCTCCAAACAAGGCTCCAAACTAGATTTTACCTCTCAGCCTCTTTGACTGTTTCCCCAAACCATCCTCAAACTGTGTTTTTGAGTCTGGACCAGGGGGACAAGGAAATATTTAGGGTATATGTGAATAGTTGTTGTGGGGGTTTGGCTGAAATGGAAAGCCCCTGACTTGGGAATTCCCTAATCATTCTGAGAATCCCAAGGGAAGTATGAGGCATGGGGTCCCGAAAGGAAGAAGGGTCATGTTGTGTCTAAGAAACTTAGTCAGGTTTCTGGACTGAATCAAAGATAACTTTGTGTCACCTGTTCCTGAAGTAGGTTTAGGAGCAGGGAATACAACATGCTTCCTCTCCTATTCCCTCGTGGTCCAGAACTGGGAGTTTTCATTTCCTGCCCTATCTTGATGTGGGCTTCCTGATGGGATAGGTCTCTGACTGCCAGCTATATGGGAAAGTCTGTTTGTGTATGGTTACTAGGAGAGTGGGGTAATATTATCACATGTGTCTTAGAGATGAAAGCTCTCAAAGACCAAAGGTCTGATTATGCAATGTAGATAAGACTTAAGAAAAATATTCTAGCACATATCAAGTTCTCAATTTTCTGAATAATTATGGTGCCTACAGATAGATAGTGGACAAAGTTTAATATTTAATTATTTCATATATATTTTGTTTCTAGTATACTGAATGTACACTCATTATGGGCAGGGATTATATTTTATATTGGAGCTTTTTCAGCACTTAGCACATTTTTAAGTACATCAAAGAAGTTCAAAGACTAAGTGGGAAAATTTCCATTTTTTTCTATTATATAAAATGCTAACTTTGGGTTTTAGATATATACTTTTTGTAATATTGAAAATAGTTCTTCTATACCTATACTTTGTAGGATGGGTTCTTTGTTTTTAGCATAAATAACTGTTGCAATTTGTGAAAGTATTTTTCTGTATCTATAGATATAATTGTGTGGTTTTGTATGTTTATATTTGAATACACTTGATTGGTTAATTGTTTTCCTAAAATTGAATTATTCATGTTGTAAAGCCAACTTGATTATAGTGAATGATTTATTGGACATATCACTTCTTTATTGGTCACATGAGGAAAGTAAAACTCAAGGAGCTCCGATGACTGCTTTGCTTAAAATCACATACAACTAGTTTAATGGCACAATCAGAATTAGAATCTAGGATTTCCAATTCCAAGTTAAGTCAGTACTTTTTCCAACATAACAAGGTTTCTGATTTATTTATTGGTGAACAAGGTATATAGAAGAGAGTTGGTTTGTGCAGAATACAAGAAGAAAAATCCACAGTAGTTGATTCTTACTTTGGAAAGTTAGGGAAGAGGGAAAGAATTTGATACAAGTTCCAAGAAGCTCCCTAATAGATGAAAGGATGAAAGAGCTGGAAATCTGAATTTGGAAACTGGGATCAAATCTGCTTCTAGGGAAATTTCTAGAAGTCCATTTAGGTGGTAACTGAAGTCAGATGATCCATCTTCTATATTCCTCAAAGTTTTTCCTCAGCTTGAACTCCAGAGGTTGAAATAGTAGTGGTAGGAGGAATGGGAACAGGTTTATAGAGAGAGGAAAGTAACTATGTTTCCTCATCTCTATTCTTGTTGCAGATCCCCACTTCTTGGGAAATTTGATTGTATTAGTATTGTTGAAAGGGACTTTAATACTGGAAGCTGTCTGCCATTTATCAGGGCCAGAGAGTAGGGCATATGGAGCTTCTCTAAATGAAGGTTAAGGAGGTTGACAGCCATGGATAAAATCTCCAGTTGAAGATTAAACATAGGAAATGAGCTTTGGGGAAATTCCAGTCCTGTGTTGGATAGCTGCCTGAGCACACCCTCTGACCAACACTCCCTTATTCTCAGTCTTCCCCCTCCAACTTAACAACACATACAAATAAAACATATTCTATTCTCATAAGTAAATACACACAGATGTCTCTTTTTCCAGCTACATGCAGAGACATATATAATTCTCTTCACCACAAACTCACTACTTATTCATACACTCCCCCACTTCAACTCACCCCCACTTAACAACACAGTCAAATAAATAAACTCTTTTCTCACACAGACACAGATACATTTCTCCCCAGTTACAACAGACTACATAGCTTTTCTTTCCATGTATTTGCTACCTATACACACACTTAGATTTGTTGTACTCTCACACATATGTCCCATCTCAAACATATGCAGCCATCCCCCCCCTCCAACCCACCCCATTGTGTGCTGCTACCTAGATACCGGCACATTTTTCAAATATATACACCAATCTTCACCTGTTATGACATTGAGTTAGATACATATTTTGCTCTCCCCTTACACTGACAGACAGATGTATGGACTCCTGCTTTTTTTTTTTTTTCATCATTCCTGTTTCTTGTCAACCTATGCATGCATCAATAAATATTTGTCCCTGATCCCTATTTGTGGATGAGGATCAATAATCTTTGAGTTTAGGGCTTATTTTTCTATAGTCCTGAGGACCTGCTCTATTCCTTAGCGCAAGTGAAGAATCTCAGAAGCAAAGGCTTAAAAAGTGAGTTCCTTAAGGTAGGAATTATTTTGCTTATGTTTTTTTTCCTTCCCACATAACAGATTGTTTAAAACATTTTAAAATTTTGTAACAGTCCCTCTAGGCTCACTCTCCCAACTCACAATGGACTGGTTCTCAGAGAGGAGAATATTCTTCTTCACTTGGTTTAGTGTTCAGTTTCAGAATTTAGTTCAAAGACCACCTTCTTCTGCAAAGAAGCATTTTTCATGGTACTTTCAACTATTAGTGCCATATCTTCTTACCCTTCAAATGATCTTGCTTTTATTCTGTGTGTGTATGTTTGTATTTATGCATTTATTTATGGGAACATATGTCCCCAGATAGACTACAAGCTCTTTGAGAAGAGGAATTTTTTTCTTCCTTTATACTCCCTTTATTTCTTTGACTCAGTGCTTGACACATAGTAGGTGCTTAATAAATACTTATTGATTGATCGAATCTTGATTTGACCTTCCACATAGCCTTCTTTTCCTTCCCTGTTTCCTGGAGTCTTGTGCTAGTTGGCTGATGTTCCTGGGAGGTAGTCTAAGACATAAGGGTGTGAGACATAATAGGCACTACAGCTTCAGGCTATTTTGAGCAGTCTCATACAGCTCCCTTCTGACTCATTGACTCCTGTCCCTGGCCCTATCTTCCTTTCTGTTCTTTTCAGTTTCCTGGCTTCTCTCTAAGAAAACTTCCTAGGAAACTGTCCAACCTTGGAGAGGTTAAGGGCTTAGAGCAGAGTGGAATAGGAAGGAGTATGGAAGGAGAAGGACACAGAGTGCTTCAGAGTGCCAAAGAAAATCGAATCCATTGATAAGACTCAAGAGTACATTGTTGAGGGAGATTATTGTGAGGGCCCAAAATTCTGTTAGCTATTCTTGATCTTTTCTTCCAAAGAAAAGAAACAAATTCTACTGTTCATTCCTTTCCCCCTCATAAAACTCATATGGTCCTAATGACATCCAACCATGGTCCTAATAAGACATTTCACTATTGAACAAGAAGATTTAACATTTAAAAAATATTCCTTTAGCCACTATACATTATAGATCAGACATTCAGGCCCTGCCAATGTACAGTCACTTTCATGGATAGCCTCTTTTCCTTCTCTCCCTCTCTCTCATGAGGTTTTCTTTGAGACCAAAAAGCCAAGAGCCTGGTGCTTATCAGCTTTTTACTTTATGGGGCATTCTGCTAGGCTGTTAGTGTGGGGAAAAGAGATAAATACTAACCAAAAAAATGTGGGGGAGATTCAGGACACTAAAGTTCAATTAAACAGCAATAATTTTCTTTTCTTTTTTTTCTCTTAATCTCCCAGAAAATTGTCTATTCTATAATCTGTCTTCCAGGAGGATTATGCCAGGCTGTTTGCTGCTTGCCCAAAATTTTCTGGAGGAAGAGAGGACCAGGGAAGCGAGTTTGTGAACTTTTGTGGGGCAAAGAGGATGAAAGGGAAATGTCTACCAAAGATGAAGTCTGCAGGGAATGGAGGTGGGTGTGGCTTTTGGAGCCATTATGCTAGGGAAATCTGAGGATTAGACTTTTCACAGGGCCACATGGGTAGGAGTCTGGTCTGTATCAGACCACAAAAACCATTACTTCACCCTGGGGTTCCAGGGAAAAGAACAACCAGTTCTCCCCACAACATCACCTCACATGGACTGCAGCAGTCTCTGCTTATAACTATTCCCTCCCTCAGGTTCTGAGTCATGCTTCCTCAGGCCTGGGATCCTGCACAAAACAGCAGGGCTGCTGAGTCACAGCACAATCTAGAAACGGACACATTCTTGTCCAGTCTGTCAGTGAAGCTAGGGAGGTGGTAGAAAGTTCTCTTCCACCCCCTCCTAATAATTTTCCCTTAATTATTCAGAATATCTCCACCATCAGAACCACCTCCATAACTTTAACCCCTTCCAACCTCTATCCCTACCTCTAGACCACTAGCCAGCTTATCTGCTCATTTCATAAATAGGAATGAGGAGACTGGGGGGGGAGGGGTGTGATCTTTGACCTTCCTTTACATTCTCTGGCTCAAAGATTCAGAGCCAGAGAACCTTTGTTTTTACCCCTTTGTTGGTCCAATAAAACTTATGGTCCCTTTCTCAGAATCATGTTTTCAATTGCATAAAACAATATATAGGAAACTAAATATATTGAAATAATTGTCAACATATTTTTTAAAAAAGAAACACAAATTCATGGATCTCAGATAAAGAATCACTGTTTTAGGCCTTGGAGAAAGAATTGGAAGAGACTATGCTAAATACCAAGAAAGGAGATTTAGTAAATTCTTTGAGGTCAGGGACTACCTTTTGCAATTTTTTTATCTCCAGCATGTGGTAGGCATTTAATATATGTTTATTGATTAATTGATATTGATTGATAAGCCTTAAACTAGAAGTCTTTAACTTTAGTCTCTAATGGCAGCTCCCTTTTTCTTTTTAAGTTTAAATGTGGATCAGATAAAGAAAACCCTATAGGGGACTTAGAAGAGTAGTTTTGTGGGGGAATTCCCCTAGAAAGGAATCAGCAACTAAAATATTGGTTCCTGGTTCTCCTTAGCCTGAGATTTTTGTTTGTTTGTTATTTATTCTAGAAACTACCATTCCAACTTTAACATTTAACCTCTGGGAAGTGCTAAGCCAAAGATAGATTCCCCTCTCCCCCCCGCCCCCCCCAAAGAAACAAACCTGTAACAAAGGATAAAGTTAAACAAAACCAAGGAAATTAAACTTTGAAAAAAAGAAACATGGAAACTGAAAGCTCCAAAAATCTCAGGAATTTTATCTTGATGTAGCTAAAACACAGGCAAAGACTGAGAGATTAAGGGATACACTGTCCTAATCCCATTGTTTCTATTAGTCCTACCTGAGAAAAGCTGGGTGGGAATAGGATTTCATCATGTGGGTCCCAGACATGTTGACTTTGAGGTCACTACCATCTCCCCCCTCCACGGTTTACCAATGGACTCTATCCTTCTAAGAGTCTTATTTTCAGCCTGTGTGGAATAGAGAGATAAGGTGAAGAACTTACAAGAATATGTGAATTCTTTTTCTGTATTTTATTTTCATTATTTCTGTATCTGCCCTATGACCTGTATAATATATGCAGGCCCATATTTACTTGAGCTTAGGTCAGCTATAAACATATTTACTTAACCTGAGCTGATGACATTTATCAGTAGTTGACATTTATCGATATTTAATCTATTAGCTAAATAGAATTTAGTCTATTAGTCATTGTCTGCTTGATTATCTAAAGCCTGAAGGCCTGATTTTCTGTTTCCTAGAAATCAGGTGATTTCAGGGGAAATAGAAACCTTCCATTCCAATCTCTCCGGATAGCAACAATCAATTAGATGCCTCCCCCCTCCTTCTCAATGCTCTCTTATTTGTAATATAATCTCTTATATAAAAACTGTGTATCTTTACTATTTCTTTAGCCCTCTTACCTCGAGCTTTCTCTTTCCCTTATCTCATGATAGAATGGCTCACCCTCCTGAGGATTAATAAACAACCTTTCTGCTTTCTACTTTGAGAGATCTCTGAGTAGTCATTTTGGGTAAGGGTCTTCTACATCCCACACAAGTCCAATATATTTCATGCTGTCTGGATAATTTTGCTTAAAGCATATTTACTAGCTCTCTGATGAAAACTCAGATACTAAACTACACGAGGTAGAGGGGAAAGGAGCTAAATCTAGCATATTGAGGCTTCAGATAAAAATATGTAACTTTAGTAGTAAGTTGCCAGCATTTCCCGAGATTCCCTCTTTTATGGCCAGGAATTTTTCCTATTCCAGACTTCTTATCCTGTTTCAAAATCAAACACTTTTAGAGCTGCAACATGCTCCATAAATGTTATCTCATCCTATCTCCACAATAACCCTGAGAATTAAGTGCTATTATTATCCATATTTTACAGAGGAGACTGAGGCTGACCGAGGTTAAACAACTCTCCCAGGATCTCAAAGCTAGTGTTGGAGGCCAGATTTGAATTCAGTTTTTTTTTGTCTCTAGGTCCAGAGCTTAGTCATCTTTAAACTGCCACATACCTTTTGAGCTTTTTTTCTATCTGAGTAGTACCCATAATTCCTAATGATAGGTCCTTATGTTAAAAATAACACTCTTGATGCTGAAAATTAGGTATCAAGGAAAATTTATCAAAGAAGAATCTTAAGTAATCATCTTAACCATTTCTGGCCAGAAGAGGGCCCTACTCCTCTTCCGGAAGAGGGAGCACTGAGTACAGAAGTGGGGGAACCTTTATACTTGCTTGTGTGATGCAGCTAAGGGATTGTCCCATTTTATCCAGGTTACAGTCTTTCTGATATGCCCACTACATGTTTCCCCGTAATATGTATAAAATATGCCCCCTCCCTTATCATCCATCCCATGTTCAAAACTGGTGGAAAACCCCTCTTCTGGGGTATGTTGTTTAATATTCTGTTAGCCTGTTAAGCAGGCACAGTAGTGATTTAGTCAAGTCAGGTCCTTGACCCCAACTAGTTTGGGCTGGATGGGCTATTATCTTAAGTTTGTGGTTTTCTCAAAACCATAAGCCTTTCTGATTGGCTGAATCCACCTGTTCCTTCCTAGCCCCCCAATTTCTTGTTTGCTCAAGACTTCTATTGATCACTTAATTGTTCTTCTTTAACCTCTCACATTCTGAAAACCTCTTGATCAGTGGTACCCACTATCCCACACTACATCAAAGCTTATAATGCTGTGGAAATTCAGTTTTTCAGCATTTTTCACACTAAGCTTGTAATGCCAGAGAAACTGAGGCAGGAGAGAGATTAGAGAGTTTTTAATATTTTATTAATGGGAGAGTAAGATTGACTGGACAGGACTCTCGTCTCAAATTATCCAGTCAGACAGAGATAAAGATATACTGGGACCAAGGAATTCATGTTGGTCCCAGGTCTGGAGGAGACTATCATCTCAAAGAATCCAGCGTCCAGCATCCACTGCCAGCCGCCATTCTCCAGCAATGAATGGAGAATCTCTAACCTTTATATACCTTTTGTGAGACAAAGAAGAGGGAAAAAGAGCGGGAAAAGCCCAGCTGGAAAAGGCTATGAATCAAAAAGGAACCCAGAGATAAAGATGTCAGTGAAATATCTTGGAATATTTTAGAGGGATGTTGTAAATTCTCAAGGACAGAAGATAATCAGGAGGTCTACTCTCTTGTTTATCTTGCTTGGGCTAACAATTTATAACCTTAGACTAATTGGTCCTCAGCCTTCATGGACCAGAGGGAGATTTACAGCTTAGGGGAGTAATTAGGGAGACTGAGACAAGGGAAACTTGTACAAGGAAACTGAGTCAGGACAGTTAAAGAGAACTGTGGCATCACAAGCTCAGGAAATAATCTTGGTTCCTGTAACCCACTTCTGCCCAGTCCTGAAGACTTCCCTTTGCTATCTTTTCTACCTGTACCCCAAGCTTGAGTATCTATTTCTGTAGTTTTGTTTCTGTAGTAAATTTTGTTTTATAAAATGCTTCTATACTTCTCACTAGCAATATGGAAGGGGAGGATGTCTTTTCTTCATTCAAAGCAGGTAACTTTGAATAGTGATAATTATCAGGTGCTCCCAAACCCCTCTGTTTCTGATTCTGTGATCCCTCCTGAAACTAAAGTTTTTCTCTCCTTCATCAAATGGGATGTAATAAGAGTGCAGACAACTCTCTAGGTTGTCTCCCAACTTTACAGGGAATAGTCTTGGATTGACAAAATTTGAGAAGTGAAGGGGCTCATCTGGTCCATCTCTTGTTGTTTAGCTGTATGGTTGTATCTGATTTTTTGTGATCTTATAAACAATAGCATATCAAACCTTTCTGTCCTCTACTGTTTTTGAAAGTCTGTCCAAGTTCATGCTCATTGTTTCCATAACATAATCTGTCCATATTATCTTCTGTCATCACCTTCTCTTTTTTGCCTTCAATCTTTCCCCAAATCAAGGTCTTTTCCAATGAATCCTTTCTTCTAATTATGTGGACAAAGTATTTAAGTTTCAGCTTCAGTTTCTGATCTTCCAGTGAATAGCCTGAATTGATGTCTTTAAGCACAGATTGCCTTGATATCCAACATACTATCAAAGGTCTTCTTCAGCACCACAATTTGAATTGATTCTGTGATATTCAGTTTTTCTTTTCTCTCACAGCCATACATTGCTATTGGAAAAATAGTGTTGACTATATGGACTTTTGTTGTCAAGTTGACATCTCTGCTTTTTTAGTGTGCTGTCCACATTTGCCATAGTTTTTCTTCTAAGGAGCAAGTATCTTTTAATTTCATGGCTGCAATTGCTATCTGCAGTAATCTTTGAGCCCAAGAATATAAAATCTGATGCTGTTTCTATTTCTTCTCCCTCTACTTTTCTAGGAAGTGAAGAGACCAGTTGCCAAGATCTTAGCTATGTTTTTTGTTGTTGTTTTTGATGTTAAACTTTAAGTCAGATTTTATAATCTCCTCTTTCAACTACATCAAGAGGCTTCTTAATTCTTCATTTTCTGCCATCAGAGTGGTATCATCTGCATATGAAATTCTTGATATTTCTCTCAGCAACCTTAAGTTCAGCTTTTGATTCACACGGTCTGTCATTTCACATGATGTACTCTGCATATAAGTTAAATATATAAAGTGACAATATATAGCCTTGTTCTACTCCTTTTCTAATCTTTAATTAATTAGTTGTTCCACATTTGGTTCTAGCTGTTGCATATAGGTTCTTCAGCAGACAAATAAGATGATCTGTTACTCCCATCTCTTTGAGGATTTGCTACATTTTGTTGTGATTCACACAGTGGAAAGCTTTAGTGTAGTCAATGAAGCAGAAGTAGATGATTTTTTGTTTTGTTTTGTTTTGGAACTCCCTTGCTTTCTCCATAATCAAGTGAATACTGGCAATTTTTTGAATTCCTTGCCTTTTTGAAAAACAGCTTACTCTTTTAATAATTCTCAGTTCACATACTGCTGAAGCCTTACTTGCAGAATCTTAAGCATATCCTTCTTGATATGTGAGAGAGCACAATTATTCAGTAATTTAAACATTCCTTGGCATTGCCCTTTTTTAGGATTGAGATATAAATGGATCTTTTCCAATCCAAAGGCCATTGTTGTATTTTTCAAAT
The DNA here is from genome assembly GCF_016432865.1 of Antechinus flavipes. Lineage (NCBI taxonomy): Eukaryota > Metazoa > Chordata > Mammalia > Dasyuromorphia > Dasyuridae > Antechinus > Antechinus flavipes. The sequence goes on from NC_067401.1 coordinate 186,700,167, forward strand.
TTATTGGCATATTGAGTGTAACACTTTAACAGCATAGTCTTTTACAGTTTTAAATAGTTCAGATGGAATTTCATCACCTCCTAATCACTTGCCTTATTATTAGCAATGTGGTAAAGCCCACTTGACTTAATTCTCCAAAATATTTGGCTCTAGGTCAGTAATGACACCATTGTGTGTTATAATCTTCCTAGTATAGTTCTTGAGTGTATTTTGGCCACCTCTTCTGCTTTTTAAAATTCCATACTATTTTTGTCTCTTATCATGCTTTCCTTCATATATCTAATTTTCTTGAAGAAATCTCTTGTCTTTCCCATTGCATTTTCTTTTTTCTTTGTATTGCTCATTTCAGAAAATTTTCTTATCTCTACTTACTATTCTCTAGAATTCTGCATTTAGTTGAGCATATCTTTCCCTTTCTCTTTTTACTGTCCTTCTTTCCTCAGTTATTTTTAAAACCTCATCAGACAACCATTTGTTTTCTTGCTCTTCTTTTTCTTTGGGATGTTTTTTGTTGCTGTTTCCTATACAATGTTGCAAATCCTTTGTCCATAGTTCTTCAGGCACTCTACCAGATCTAATCCCTTAAATCTATTTATGGCCTCTATTTCATATTCATAAGGGATATTCATTTAAGATCATCTCTATTACCATATGATGGTTTTCCCTACCTTCTTAAATTTAAGTCTGAATTTTGCAATAAGAATGATATGAGCCATGATCAGCTGAAGATCTTTCATCAACTGACTGTATAAAGCTTTTTTAACTTTTGGCTGCAAAGTATGTAATAAACCTGATTTCTATATTGACTGTCTAGTGATGTCCATGTAGAATTGTCTTTTGGTTTATTGAAAAAGAGTGTTTGCCAGAGACTCCAGCTTTTGGGATAAGAACTCACTATTTGACAAAAATTGCTGGGAAAATTGGAAACTAGTATGGCAGAAACTAGGCATTGACCCATACCTAACACCATATATCAAGATAAGTTCAAAATGGGTTCATGATCTTAGACATAAAGAGTGATATTATAAGCAAATTAGAAGAACATAGGATAGTTTACCTCTCAGATCTGTGAAGGAGGAAGGAATTTGTGACCAAAGAAGAAGTGGAGATCATTATTGTTCACAAAATAGATAATTTTGATGATATTAATTAAAAAGTTTTTGTACAAACAAAACTAATGCAGACAAGATTAGATGAAAAGCAATAAACTGGGAAAACATTTTTACATTCAAAGGTTCTGATAAAGGCCTCATTTCTAAGATAGATAGAGAAATGATTCAAATTTATAAAAATTCAAGCCATTCTTCAATTGATAAGTGATCACAGTGTGTGGTATGGCAAACCCAATTAAAAAATACTTAGAGATATCTCAAAGTGAAGAATAGAAGTTTTATTAGGATCTCTTGAGAAACAGACAGTCCACTCACTGGAGTTCTCCAATGAAGAGAGGTCAATCTTCACAGAAGTTAATGGTGATTCATATAGTCACAAACCACAAGAATCCATGACACACACACTCCCCGTCACCCCCTTCCCCTTATCTGGTTAATTTTCATTACCTTGCTTAATGCTTGGAAGTAGCACAGGTTTGTTAAATTCTAGCCAAGCCAATATAATTGGCTAATTGCAGATATGTTTACTTAAGTTTATGGTGGTCAGCTTTAACAAGGCTTACAAATAATTGCAGGTGTGTTTGCCTAAATTTATGGGTTTATGATGGTCAGCTCTAGTGGTGAGCTAGTATGAGGTTTGTACAAAGAATTTCATTTTTCCACACCAATCAGATCTTCATAAACTAAATTCAGATTATAGATTCAATCTACCTTAGTTAATAATTTTATGAGAAATCATATAATCCCTTGCTATAAGGAAATTTATTAGAGGTAAGTAATCCATTAAGCTAGAATAACCAAGGAGTTTTTACCTCAGGCTGCTTCAATCAACAAATAGAGATTAGCCAGTTTGTTAACTTCTGAATATCTCCAGACCATTAAATAGTTACAGATTCTTCTCTAAGCAGTTAAGTAAAGGTTAAGGAGATTATCTCAGATAATTCTGCTAGAAGAGCAAGTCTTTTGTTCTTCTTCCCAGAGCCTTAATGATTAACAGACCTTTGGAATTGGGTCTGGGATTATCAAGTGAGAAGTCCTCAGTTTCCCATTTCACTCAAAAGGTTATGAATAGACAATTTTCAGATGAAGAAATTGAAACCATTTCTAGTCATGTGATTTTCATACCACTATTATCAAATCACTATTGATCAGAGAAAAGCAAATTAAGACAGTTCTCTCAGATTGACTAAAATGACAGGAAAAGATAATGATGACTGTTGGAGGGGATGGGGGAAAACTGGTACACTAATATATTGGTGGAGTTGTGAGCTGATCCAACCATTCTGGAGAACAATTTGGAACTATGCACAAAGACTTATCAAACTGTGCATACCCTTTGATCCAGCAGTGTTTCTACTGAGCTTATATCCCAAAGAAATCTTAAAGGAGGGAAAGGGACCCACATGTGCAAAAATGTTTGTGGCAGATCTTTTGGTAGTGGCAAGAAACTGGAAACTGAGTGGAGGCCCATCAGTTGGAGAATGGTTGAATAAATTGTGGTATATGAATATTATGGAATATTATTGTTCTATAAAAAATAAAGATGATTTCAGAGAGGCCTGGAGAGACTTATATGAACTGATTCTAAGTGAAATGAGCAGAACCAGTAGATCATTGTGAAGAAGGAACCTGAAACTTTAAAACTTCTTGAAGGAGAAAACCTCATTCATCTCTGCCTCAGTGAGGGATCCCCGCTGGAAAAAAGATAAAATAGCTGCATTCTGTTATCTAGGTGGGGTTAGTTCAGTCCTGAGCAAAAGAATTCCAAACCTATTCAATTAAAGAAACTCATTCAATTCTATTCAAATTCAGCTCAAGCTGAAAACCAGCTTGTAGCCAAAACTCCTATTATAAAAGAGCCAATCTAAATTCCTCTCTTTGCAGAGGTTCTAAACATGCCATGCTAAGCCATGCTTGCTATAACCTCTCCATTTGGTTCCCTGAACCCCAAACCTGTCACTAGACCTTATCATTTAACTCCCTGACCACAAGAAACACTAATCTCATTTTGGTTCCCTAAATTTAGACCTCATCATTCGGTATCCTGAAAGGGAACCCCAAAACCTAAACCTCATCAATTGTACATGCCAACAAGATTATATGATGATCAATTCTTATGGACATGGCTCTCTTCAACAATGACCAGTTCCAGTGATCTTGTGATGAAGACAGCCATTTACACCCAGAAAGAGGACTATGGGGACTGAGTGTGGTTCACAACATAGCATTTTCACTCTTCTTTGTTGTTTGCTTGCATTTTATTTTCTTTGTCATTTTTTTCCAGTTTGATTTGATTTTTCTTGTGCAACAAGATAATTGTATAAATACGTATGCATATATTGGATTTAACATATTTCTACTATGTTTAACATATATTGGATTACTTGCCATCTAGGGAAGAGGGTGGGGGGAAATTGCAACACAAAGTTTTGCAAGTGTTAATGTTGAAAAATTATCCATGAATATGTTCTGAAAATTAAAAGTTTAGAAAAAAAGTTTTTGTTATGACAAAACTCTATTAGTTTCTGCCCTACTTCCTTTTGTATTTCTAAGCTAAATTTGCCTGTTATTCAAATTGTCTTTTGATTTCTTATTTTAGCATTCCTGTAATAATGTGATATTTTGGGGGGGAGTTACTTTTAGAAAATGTTCTAACTCTTCATAGAACTGATCAACTCTACAGAAGTAGATATAACAGGCACTATCATCTTTATACCTGGACCATTACCCTATATAAATATCCCTACAACAGAATACAGTTTTAGAAATATACCTAGATAGCTATACATTCACACATATATTTACATATACACATTACTTACATATATTTTAGATGATTATGCATAAAAGCACAAGTTGGATTGTAGGATAAAATCTTAGCAAGGAGCAGATTTTACAAAAGTAGACTTCACTCTCTACAAGAGCCTATGATATCAGATAAAAATGGCATTGTAAAGAAAGCCATCTCCATATCCTTAGCATTAAAAGGATTGATATCATAAGGTGAATCCCAAACCAATCTCCATGAGATTGTATGTCCTTTAGAGTTACTGAGGGAAAGAAATGCCATTAGTCTAGTATGGACCAAGATGTAGGTAAAAAGCATTTATTCTTGAATTTACTGAAGATAGAGATAGGTTTTTATGAAAAGAATTTGGCCAACAACTAATAGAATAATATAGAAAACAGAATTGCTGACTTTACTTTGCATGCAAATCTACTAAAATTTCCATAATGGATTTACAGAGGACATTAAAGCTATTAAAGCTAATTTTTTCCATCCTGAACTAACCCCCTGCTACTCTTTCTAATCCATTCTTCCTCCCTGTTATCACTCTCCTTGTTAGAGAGGGAACCCATATTCTCTTAGTGTAGGTCTACTGTTGAGATAAAATAAGTTCAACAAATCACAAATTATTCAACAATTTACAAAAGGGATTTTACTTTGCCCTGCTTTCTCTGAACATGCCTTTCCTTCCATCTCCATATGGAAATGCATTTGATCAACACAGCAGAGTATATAAAAACTTTGATGGTCTAGAAACCTACTCCCAAAGTCCAATGATATGATATTCTCTCCTTATTGGTGGAAATCAATGTCCCACACTTCCATAAGAGTAGAGTGGAGTTGTTAAGAGTGGGAGATAAGAAAGTTCTGGAGTTTTCTTCAAGTCTTTTTAATCTTCTGTCTCTTTGAGTTTTCTTTGAGTAGCTGAGTCTCTTTTGGACTTTGGGTGATTCTGGCTTTCAGCTTCAAAATAGATGAAAGACATCAACTTCACTTTGCTAAAGGAAAAAGCTCTGGGAAGAAGCCGACATGAAAGGAGCAGGCAGTCTCCATCATGTTCCTATCCCAGACTTATTAAGGAAAAGACTTTTGGAGAACTTCCCCCTGGGGTGAAATCTAGGACTCTGTGGCACAAGGACTGTCTCACACAAATAGCATGGGAATGGCATTGTATAGCTTGAAGGGAGCCAGAATAGACAGAATAAAGGCTAAAGATTAGCCTCTTTGCCTCCCATTCTCCTTTTTTTTTTTTTTTTTTTTTTTTCTTATTTGGCTTTTCATTGGTAAATTCAATCAGCCATGAGGTAATTTTTCTTGGATGTGATTATTGCTTGACTTAGAATAACAAACAAAATTGATTTAAGTCCTATTTGGAATACTCATGAACCTTAGTTTCCTCATCTGTAAAATGCAGATAACAATGCTAATTATCATGTATTTTTTGGGGGGATGCTAAAATGAGATAATATATGTAAAGTACTTTGCAACTCTTTTTTTTTTCAATTCTTAAAACCCTATACAAAATCAGCTATTATTATATAAAGTGTGTATAATTACAGGATGCTTTAATTCTTGTCAGCAGGAGAATCAAGAGGTAAAAGATGAGGCAACTCTTTTCTCCTCAAAGAGAGGGAGAAACTTGGCTAGACTATCTGCTTCCTTAAATATTGTTAGTCTAAGAGATGTGCTAGGTTCAAATTACCTTCTGATTGCTGTTTCATCTATCTCTGTTTATCTAAAGTTTGACTCCTACACATATCTAGCAATAATCAATGAAACCCATTTATCCGAATCATAGCAAAATAGAAATCAGAGAAAGTATATGTGGGAGAATACAGATATTACAGAATAAAGGAGCTCTACTATTGGGAACAAGCTAACTCAGTTTAACCAAGAGAGAATTCTAGATCTCACTCAAGGGGAAGTCTGATCTCAAAGCATTCTTTGAGCTTGGTAGCCAGTAATTTCAGTGCCTGAAGGTCATGATTGGCCTTCCTACGTAGGAGAAAATGAGTGGTAAGGCTTCCTTTCATGTTGAACAGTTCTCTCCTTCTGGCCTGGCTGCTACACACACAGTCTGACCCATGAAAGGCTTAGTGCTCTGTAGTAATAAGGGAAAACCAGACATCAGCTTGAAAAGGCTACCATGTCTCACAAGGAGACCCTATTGCAGAGTACAATTCTTTAAGAACTGACACTGAGCACATTCACGACAATCTCTCTTTCTTGAATTGTTCTAGACAGCTTACTCTGTAATCTTTCAGGGGTGAGGGTCTTATGGTAAGGAGCTACCATCTCCAGAAATATCACTAAAAGTACTAGCAGAAGCATTGAGACCATCCTGGTACACATTCTTCTGCACTGCCTGTCTTCTGCTTCATTGAGATTATTCCATTCCAATCCAGCCCAACTATTCTAACTCTTTTGGGCTGGCCCCAACTCAGATTACTCCCTTGGAAATTGAGATTCAATACTGGAATTAAATGAGACAGTCAACAGAGATAGATTTACATAGCTATAGCTGCGTGAGTATATTCAACAAGAATATATATCAAGACAGTTCAAGTTGATTTAACTGAATACCATTCTTCTACCTCTGAGTCAAGCTGTTGTGGTTCTTCAGTCAAATCTCAGAGAATAATTGGAACTCTTCTTGGTTGTTTTATACTCAGAGGACAAGAAAATGATGTCAATAGCCTGAACTTTTAGACTCTATTATATCTATATGACCTTGGATAATTATTAGCCATTTCCAGATTTATTTTCTCATTTGTAAAATGAGAAGATTGAACTAGATGACCTCTAAGTTCCCTTTTAAGTTTCTCAGTCCTGTTGAATTAGATCCCAGGATATATGACAGATCCTTGCTACTAATGACCCATGAAGGTCATTCTAAATCAATAATTTTAAATGCTAGGAATCCCTAAGAGGTTTTTTTATCCTATCCCTAATATATCTTCACCAAAAGTATACTGTGTACCCAAGTTCTTCAGTCTTTGAAAAGAAGGGAAATTGATAGTTTTCTCCATTTGACCAGTCATTAAGTTAATCAGTTTCTCTAAGAATGAAGAGAAGGAAGACTGGAGTTGAGCAGAAAGGTTCTTTTTTTTTTTTTTTTTTTAAATTCTTTATTTAATAATTACTTTATATTGACACTTGTTTCTGTTCCGATTTTTTTCCCCCTCCCTCCCTCAACCCCCTCCCCTAGATGGCAATCAGTCCTTTATATGTTGGATATGTTGCAGTATATCCTAGATACAATATATGTTTGCAGAACCGAACAGTTCTCTTGTTGCATAGGGAGAATTGGATTCAGAAGGTATAAATAACCCGGGAAGAAAAACAAAAATGCAGATAGTTGACATTTGTTTCCCAGTGTTCTTTCTTTGGGTGTAGCTGCTTTTGTCTGTCATTTATCAACTGAAACTCAGTTAGGTCTCTTTGTCAAAGAAATCCACTTCCATCAAAATATGTCCTCATACAATATCGTTGTCGAAGTGTATAATGATCTCCTGGTTCTGCTCATTTCACTTAGCATCAGTTCATGTAAGTCTCGCCAGTCCTCTCTGTATTCATCCTGCTGGTCATTTCTTACAGAACAATAATATTCCATAACATTCATATACCATAATTTACCCAGCCATTCTCCAATTGATGGGCATCCATTCATTTTCCAGTTTCTGGCCACTACAAACAGGGCTGCTACAAACATTTTGGCACATACAGGTCCCTTTCCCTTCTTTAGTATTTCTTTGGGATATAAGCCCAATAGAAACACTGCTGGATCAAAGGGTATGCACAATTTGATAATTTTTTGGGCATAATTCCAGATTGCTCTCCAGAATGGTTGGATTCGTTCACAACTCCACCAACAATGCATTAGTGTCCCAGTTTTCCCGCATCCCCTCCAACATTCATCATTATTTTTTCCTGTCATCTTAGCCAATCTGACAGGTGTGTAGTGGTATCTCAGAGTTGTCTTAATTTGCATTTCTCTGATCAGTAATGATTTGGAACACTCTTTCATATGAGTGGTAATAGTTTCAATTTCATCCTCTGAAAATTGTCTGTTCATAACCTTTGACTATTTATCAATTGGAGAATGGCTTGATTTCTTATAAATTTGAGTCAGTTCTCTATATATTTTGGAAATGAGGCCTTTATCAGAACCTTTAACTGTGAAAATGTTTTCCCAGTTTGTTGCTTCCCTTCTAATCTTGTTTGCATTAGTTTTATTTGTACAAAGGCTTTTTAATTTGATGTAATCAAAATTTTCTATTTTGTGATCAGTAATGGTCTCTAGTTCATCTTTGGTCACAAATTTCTTTCTCCTCCACAAGTCTGAGAGATAAACTATTCTATGTTCCTCTAATTTATTTATAATCTCGTTCTTTATGCCTAGGTCATAGACCCATTTTGATCTTATCTTGGTATATGGTGTTAAGTGTGGGTCCATGCCTAATTTCTGCCATACTAATTTCCAGTTATCCCAGCAGTTTTTATCAAATAATGAATTCTTTTCCCAGAAGTTAGGGGCTTTGGGTTTGTCAAACACTAGATTGCTATAATTGACTATTCTGTCTTGTGAGCCTAGCCTTTTCCACTGATGAGCAGAAAGGTTCTGAAGTTTTAATTGTATTATAAGGATTTGTGTTAGCACTTGGTTCGGGGGCTTATTTTCCCATGCTTTAAAGGGAGAGCGTTATTTGAGAGCCTATGTTTTTTCATGCAACTACTTTATAAGATTGCTGTGAGGATCAAATGAGATAATATTTGTAAAAGGGTTGGCACAGTACCTGGCTTATTTCCTTCTTTGCTTTCCTTCTACCATTCTCAGTGAGTATTTAAAGGCTACCAATTCTTATTTGAGCACAAAAGAAGACAGAGACATTAATTGTGATAAGCTAAGACTCCTGGGCAAGCAATCATGATCCATGGATCTTTCCTAGAACAGTGACCATGAGGATAAGAGCCTTGTTATTTGTTATAAATATGGTTATGTGGGGTGAGTATAAATAGAGCTGAAAACTCTAGGACTTAGTGCTTTATTTGTTACCCAGACTTAATTATTGAATGGGTGTGACCTCAGTCAAACTGAGACCTGTTGAAGACCTAAATTTAAAAAAGACCAAGATCTCCCATTTCAACAAGGGCCATCTGCAGTTGCTCTGATCTCTATCTGGCCACTGGATCCAGATAGCTCTGAAGGGAAAGTGAGGCAGGTGACTTTGCACTTAAATCCAATCCATTTACATCCCCTCTGGTCCTCTTTAAGAACAAAGGATAAATAACAAGGCAAGCATGCTGTGTCAAGCCTGATGGACTCTTGAGAATCTTACTCATGACAACAGGTGATGAAGTAGAGGAAGATGAATGGAAAGAAGAAAGAGAAAGGACAGTGTTATGGGGTTAATGTGGTTGGAGAGAAAGTTGTGTTAATAAGTAGTGATGAATATCAACTCCCTTAAAACTGCCCCAGCATCAAATACTCCTAGATTTCCAGTTTAGCCTTTGTAATAGAGAAAAGTATTTAAGTAGACATCACCTGGGACTTGGTCCAATTCTAGGAACTGAAAACTTGGAAGGCAAATGAATTGATTGAGGAGTAAGGTGAAATGGCTCTTTGGAATTGAAGACCCAATAGAGACCCCTGAGGAGTTGTACATGGAGCTGTTCAGGAGAGCTGAGCCATATGAGTAGGGTAGATTGAATTTTCTAATTGTGTATGTAATGATTCCAAGAAAACTATTGAGGAGCAGCAGAGTAAAGTTTTATTTTGTTTTGTTTTTAACTTAAGGTTTCAATAGGAGTGTTCTGTGGAGGAGAAACTCAGGGAATCGGTTCAGTTTATGTGGTCTATTGTTAAAACATGACTGAAATTTCAAATGTAAGAGAAGAAAGACACCAGACTTGGTTAGAAACGATTAGTTTGACTTCTCTCTGCCACTAAGGAGCTATGTAACCTTGGATTTTATCTCTCTGGATAAACCATAATATGTGCTTCACCTGTCACACAGGGTTATTTACATGGCTCAAGTGATGTTGATGGTTGTGAAAAACCTTTGTAACCGTAGATTCAATGACTCTTTTGATGACTAATCCCTTGACACTAATGCCTTTGAAAACAATAAGAATGGGATAACAATAACAAAAATAATTTTTATTTCCTTGGAGGACAAAGGATCAAAGACTGTGTCATACAGTGGGTCTGACATCCCCAAGTATGCTTGTGAATGAGTCAGTGAATATGTGTGCTGTGGTTCCTATGGAATTTTCACTGGCCAGGATGTTCTGAGAGGAAAGACTCAACAAGTGGAGCTGTACCCCAACTTATTCCTCCTATTGTTATCCTTATGTAGATTAGATTTAGGCAAATTTTTTCTAGTTCCCAAATACTATAATGTAGAGATGAAGAGGAAGGAAAGCCTAGCAGATAAGCTATCACTTGAGTGAAGGGAAAAGGGGAAAAAGAATCACAAGGTCCGATTTACTGAAATAGTAGGTGATGACAGGTATCATGATTATGGAAGTAAGGTGGCTGCAATGGAACAGTAGAAGGTACAGAATCTCAGGGAAAGACTAATCACCCAGAACCAATGCCCTAGAGCTATTCTGAATGGTCTTTGAGAGTAAAGCCCTAGTAGCTGAAAGAAGCAGGTTGTTCCAATCCTAAGGTAAGGTCACCTTCTTTCCAACTCTTTAGGAGACATCATGGAGACAGGAGACTGAGTTTTGTATCCTGGCTCTCCAAATCATTCACATCATGGCCCTAGGCAAACTACTTAGTCTCTCTTCTCAAGTCCTTATCTACCAAATCCATAAGGCTTTTGGGAGGACAAAAGGATATTAAGAAATGTGGAAACCTATTTTTTAAAAAACACAGAAAGCAACATACAAATAATAGGGATAAATATTATTTGGACATGGGTCAGTAGTGGTGCTGGGTTCTAGAGGAGATACAATTCATTATTGGTGACCAGACTGGTTCTGCATCAATTTCACTTCCAAAGTCCCTTCCTGAAAGATAAAAGCTTCTGCAGATATTCAGCTGGCTATTTAGTATGTTTTCCATAATGTTCCCAAGGAGCTTTGGGTCAAACTAATAGAAATGTTGCTTCCCTTTGGTCTCAAGTCCCTCCTATGGTCTAGAACTATCCTATAACATCAGTGTCAGACCCTGTGTATACATATGTAGGTATTTGTGTCTATGTGGAGAAAGAAAAAGATCTAAGTACATGTCTGATTTATATATGTTTGCATATGTGAATTGTCTGTTTTACTGAAACTGAATGGGCAGAAAAGTTTTCCCTGTGGGAACCAATCCCTAAGTGTCAGAACTCAACAATGATTATGATGATGTCTTTATTTAAGTGCTTCTCCTCCCTCTTCCTTCCTCCTTCCTTCCCCCTCTACGCTTTCTTCTGTGTATGCAGCTGGAAGCTTCAGTCAGGTGCTAGGTGAACACCTGCATTGTGGGAATACACTGTCCTTGGGATATCAATAATAAGAACACCACAATAATAACAGTAACAAAAATAATAATAATATATCAAGTTTGTATAACATTTAAATGGTTTACAAAGCAATTTACAGGCATAATCTCACATCAACAAAACCCAAGTCTTTGTTCCTTCACTCAATTCTGCTTTCTTTAATATTGTAGTAATTGATGCCAATTGTATGCAGGGTTGAACTACAGGGTTTTTTCTGCTGTGAGTTTTGTTTCCTTTTCTGACAAGTTGTTGCCTCATACTGAAGTCATCACCACCTGTGGCCTTTGGATCTGGATCTAGAAAGAAAAGGTAACTATATGAATGCTAGGTTACTGGAAGGTGTTGAGGCTAGAGATAGATAAAGGTGGTGGAGATGCTAGAAATAAGGGAAGATTCCTCCCATCCATTCTGGGGTAGAAATTGATGTAATGGTGAGATCCAAACTAATGAACTGATCAGCCTGCCTTAAAATAATTAGGTGTGCTTCAACTATCACCTAGCTTGAATATCAGAAAATCCTTGTCATGGATGACCCATGGGCCAACCCCAAGAGGACAGAAAATATATTGTATGCTTTTTCTCCTAAGTTCTCCACCCCACCCCTCTCTTATTTATCTTCCTAGATAAGATTATATTACAATGAAGGATAAAAACCACTTAGGAGAGACCTCATGATACATCAAGATGCAACCTGAGGAGATAGGCATATGGATATGGTGATAGTAGAAGAAAGCAGTCTTACCAAATATGGGAGCCATCTTTTCTCCAACAATAACCTTTTTGGGGTAATTGTCAAATGCCAGAACCATGGGGATGCCTTAGTGCGCAGGGCCTAGAGTCACTGCCCCAATTTGCTACAGCTTAGGGATAGTACTGCTTGGTCTGAAAATTCTGTACCAGGAAACTTCCTGCTTACCTTCTTTTCAGGGTCAATGTGACCCAAAGAGGGCTGGAAATTACTATAAATGGAATCCATGTTAAGGGAATTTTCTTGTTCTAGAGAAAAAGAAAACAGGAAGGAAGATGGCATTGACAAGGGAGCCCCAAAACTCTCTGAAAACTCCTTAAAGGACAGATTCTCCATGAATCCTGCCACTGTAAAGACCCCACTTAAGGACAATCAATTTCATTCTGCTATCTAGGTGGGGCTGGTTGAGTCCTAAGCTGGAGAATTCCAACCTTATTCAATTGAAGATTTTCTATTCAATTCCAGATCAAACTCCACCTATCAGCTTCATCAGGAGGTGGAGCAGACCTCAGCTTGTAGTCAAAGGCTTCTATTATAAAAAGAACCAATTTTAAACTCAATCCTTGCAGAGGAGCTAATATGCCATCCATGGCCAGAAGGGGGTTCCCAAAACTCCCTACCCATGCACTGAATCCCAAGGGAATTTAGGGGAGCCAAACCTCTTCATTTGGTTTCCTGAACTCTGAACCTGCCACTAACCTCATCATTTAACTCCCTGACCACCAGGAACCCTAATCTCCTCATTTTGGTTCCCTGAATCTAATCTCATCATTTGGTTCCCTAACCAGGAACCCCAAAATCTAGATTTCATGATTTGGTTCCCTGACCAGGAATCCCAAAATCTAGATCTCATCAGCATAGTTGTGAAGGTAGACATTTCTTTCACATTTTGTTTCTCCCATCCTTTACAGTGCTTTGTTATCCCACTTTCTTGCTGTCATCATAGTCTCAGAAATTATGTGATGCCCAGAGATTTAGAACTTGGAACTACCTTCTTTTCCTCATATCTTTAAACCTCAGAATTCCCTGACATTCCTTACAAGTGCCTCCCTCCAGCCCCTTGGAACCCAAGGAGGGCTGCTAGTACCTTCACAGATGTCAAAGCCTATATTCTGGAAGCTCCCAGGGGCTGGTCCTCCATCCTCTTCATGCCATTTATATACTTGATCCAGCTTGGTCTTTTGCCTGTTGACAAAAATGTCAGAATGACCGGGGGGGGGGGGCATACTCCCATCAGAACTGGGAACTCAGAACAATGCCCATAAAACTCAGAGAAGCTGTCCCCTGAAGAGATGGCTTAAAGAGCACCCAATCTAGATATGACTTCTTCAGAGCATCTTTCCTCCCAACCTTTAATGGCTATCCTGAAAATATGAAGAATCACAAGGGCTGAAGATGAGTATAAAATGTAAGAAGTAAAGGTAGAGATGGCTCACCTTTGGGTCTTCCTCCAGGACCGGTGCAAGAAGACAGAGAGAACAACAATGGCGATCGACAACACTCCCCCTAATGTTCCTACTAACCCGTACACCAGATTTTTACTGATGCTGAAGTTACAGGTTTCTCCCTGGTACCAGTGTGTGTCTGTGACGAAACAGCTGTTAAATGACAATAAGGGCAGAAGAGAAAGAAAATTTAAGTAAAGATGATGGACACTTTCTTCTCACTCTACCCAATTTCTAGGATTCTTTTAAGAAGGTTGGGAAGAAGGTAAAGATGTATTCAGGTTCTAGGAACTAGAATATATGAGGGCCCTCAGAAGAAGGAAAGATGAATGAAACAATGTGAGCAGGAATGTGGGTGGAGTTCTGCTTCAAAGAAAATTTTTCAAAGGGCTATCAAATTTTGCATATCCTTTGCTCCAACTCTGCTGGGCTTGTATCCCAAAGAAATCATAAAAAAGGAAGGGGATCCACATGCAAAGGTGTTAGTAAGTGGCCCTTTTTGTGATGGCTGGAGACTGAATGCATGCCTTTCAGTTGGAAAATAGCTGAATATGTTATGGTATATGATTGTTACAGAATGTTATTCTTCTATAAGAATGATCAACAGGATGATTTCAGAAAGACCTGTAGAGACTTGCATGAACTGATGCAGAGGGAAGTGAATAGAATCAGGAGAACATTATACATGGCAACAATAAAATTATGTGATGATCAACTCTGATGGATGTGACTCTTTTCAACAATGAGATGATTCCATTCCCTGACATAGGTGAAACAGCTTATACAAAATTATTCCTTTTAAAAATAACTTCCTGAGTGGAAAAAACAAACAAATAAAAAACATTTATTTAAAAAAAAATAACAACAACCTTCCTCCCTCCTCCCCCCCCCAAAAATGAGGTGATTCAGGCCAATTCCAATAGACTTGTGATGGAAAGAGCCATCTGACCCAAAGAGAAGACTATGGGGACTGAATGTGTATCACAACATAGTATTTTCACCGTTTTTATTGTTGTTTGCTTGCTTTTTGTTTTCTTTCTCATTTTTTTACTTTTTGATCTGATTTTTCTTGTGTGGGATGACAATTGTAGAAATATGTATAGCAGATTTACATATGTTTAACCTATAATGGATTACTTGCTGTCTAGAGAAAGGAATGGGGGAAAGGGAAGGAGAAACAATTTGGAACAGAAGGTTTTACAAGGGTAAATGTTGAAAACTATTTTTGCATATATTTTGAAAATAAAAAGCTATTATTTTTAAAATTTTTAATGGTCATAGCACTGTTTGGAAACTATGATTTTTATCTCTGTTTAGTATATGTTTTCCTCTGATACAGGAAAGATTCTGAAGCTGGTGTAATTGTCATAACATGGAGTCTTCAGTACCTAAAATCCATGGTTATTTTCTTTACCTCAAACAGTTTACAATGTATGTCAATGCACAGGACTTATTGATCATAAAATCTAGAGGTAGAAGGGACTCTAAGGAATCAGTCCATTCATCTTATTTTACAAATAAGAAAAGCTTATACATCCTAAATGACTACTCAGAGTCATCCAAGAAAGTCATAGCAGAACCAAAAACTGAATTCATATAATTTAATTCCAATTCCAGGGGTATTTCTGCTCCCACAAGGATACCCATGATAAGATAAAGCATTTAGGAATGATACCTGTAAGATTGCATTGCTCTGCCTCAAAGAGATCTTATGATTCTCTTGCCCTTTCTCTTGTAAATACAATTAACTCAGCAATAAAAACATAAAGACCAGTTTTGGAACACTAACCTGGAGGTTCTGGGTACTTAAGTCAGAAGTGTATAGTGTATAGACAACCTTAGAATGGGAGAGAAGTTAATGCCTTTATCACACAGTGGCTTCCCTTGGTCAACTGTGCAGCCTGCCTGACTTCTAATATTATTTCTTTCTCCCCCAAATTATTCCATGATGGCTCCATATGAAAGGGTTAAGGTAAGGGATTGGTCTAACTATTGGTCATCACATATTAATAATTCATCGTTGACAATTCAAACCAGTTCCAATTGTTCAATAATGAAAAGAGCCATCTACACCCAGAGAGAGGACTATGGGAACTGTGTGGACCACAACATAGCATTTTCATTCTTTTTGTTGATATTTGCTTGCATTTTGTTTTCTTTCTCAGGTGTTTTTTTTCCCTTCTTGATTCGATTTTTCTTGTGCAGCAAGATAAATGTATAAATATGTATATGTATACATATACATATATATATATGATTTAACATATATTTTAACACGTATTGGACTACTTGACATCTAGGGAGGGAGTAGGGGCAAGAAGGGGAAAATTTGGAACAGAAAGTTTTGCAAGGGTCAATGTTGAAAAATTCCCCATGCATATGTTTTATAAATAAAAATCTTTAGTTAAAAAAAAATCCATCATTAATTCTTCCTCCAACCTGTAACTCATCTGTAGACATCCCAGCTCACTTTATACAGACAAAACCGAAAAAAATTTTCCCATCTATCTATTACCACATAAGGGACACTCACTCCAACTCTCTACAGCAAATTCTGTTCTTCCCGTCGTCAAATCTGCTCAATGCTTCCTCCTTCCTAGAAGTTTCTCCAGTTATGCATGGTAATCCTTCCACTGACTTGCCCCCTACTTGGGGTCTTTTCAGGAAAAATGCAGTCAGGAGTATTGTGAGGCTCAAATAAGATAATGGATGAAAAGCGCTTCACAAGCCCCAAAACACTTTAAATGTTTTAATATTATTATTAGCTTACAGTCACCAGATCTCCAGTTTGGTGATGACTTTATTTCCTGAACCTTCTATTACTTACTCTCTTCTGAGTTCAAGTAATGTTTATTTAAGTGAATATTTAACAATTTGGCTCGCTAGAGGAAAAAAAGGTATACACACACATTTTTAAGTTGACATCATTAGCAATTTCTTAAATTTAAAGAATCCATAAAACCATAAATCAAGCCCTGATTTACATGTAGTATTTGTTGCCCTTTCTTAGGTATAAATGCTCACAATGAAAATTTAAGCAAGTTAAAGCAATTAGAGCTGGCTCCTGGTATACCACTGGCAGCAACTGATAATTTCTTTGTATTTATGTTTATGTTTATGTTAATGGGATTTAATTTTTCTTTTTTGTGCCAGTATGTCTTTCTTCACATTTGAATGATGGCTATCCCATACAGACTAAGTAAGAATTCTCCATGAAAATGAACATGGTTTCTTTTGTCAGCAACCTGAGGGCAAGGGCCAGGATGGCAGGCAGTGGAAGGGCAATAAGTAAGGACTTCTGACCAATAAGAAGATAGGACTGTTATAGAAATGATCACAGGGTTTTAGCCTACCTAGATCAAAACTTGCTTCTCTGGAGGAATAGGGAGAAATCTGGTTTAGGGATCCAGTCCAGGGAGGGCCCAGATGGGGATAGGAAAAAGGAGCTGGGACAATGCTATTGGGAGAGCGTAAGTACTCACAGGCATCGAGGTCCTAGATGAGGCTTCTTCAGCCCAAATTGACACGTTCCCTGGTTGCAGTTCAGTGATGATTCGAAGCCCATCGTACAGCGGTTAATACAGTGTGGTTGTTTATCCTTGTAGTCAATGTAGAAGAAATCCTTAAAATCATCTGCAACATTATTTCGGCATTCCTCTAGGAGAGAAGGTCAAGGGAATAAATAATACAACAGGAACTCTTTCCCTAGGATGGGCTCCAGAGTTCTCCCTAACCCCTGTCCTACCCCTTCTTTATGCCTACTTACTCAGAGGATCATAATGCACTACAGGCTCTTCCACAGTTGTCTTTACAGGATTGAAACACATGCCTGTAAAAAAAGAGTAAAACCAAAAAAAAAAATTGCCTGTTGTTGGCTTCTGTTACAAGCTTCCTCTCCAGGATTGGGGGATTAGGAAACATTTTAGGAGGTGGGGAAGAAAGGGAATATAGGCTTCCTACCTTTGTGCTTCAGATCCCAGATCTTCAGGCTTCACATACTTAGCCCTTTGAAATTCAGATTTTTTTCCCCCATAAGTCCACCACCTAATTTTATGCTCAGAATTGTTTTCTCCTTTATAACTCCACCAACATTTTTCTACAAGCTCATCTCCATTCTGGCACTGTGGTTACTGAGAATCTCCTGGAAGATGCTGGTTTCTTTATAGTTGAACTATATCTCTGAATCTACACCTGATTTTTTTTTCAGCTTAGCCTAGAGTGCTGGGCCTGAAGTTAGGAAATCCTGGATTCAACTCAAGACTCAAATACTAACTAGCTGTCTGATCTTGGTCAACTCATTTACTCTATGCCTCAATTTTCTTATCTGTAAAATGGGGATAATAATAGTACCTACCTTCTAAGATTTTTGTATCAAATGAAATTTTTGTATTGTGCTTAAAATAGTGTCTGGTATTTAATAGTTGCTTAATAAATTTTTGTTTCTTCCTTCCCACATTTCTGACTGCCACCTCCTCACAGAAGGTGAGCCCTAGGTGGGATTTAAGGACTGTCCAGTTGGAATACATCTGCTTTCAATTCTGCCTTCTTGCCCCTTCTCCCTCAGATGGGAGAGAGAGGCAAGGCCATGGAAAAGTGATAATCTGAGACAAAGAACTCCTTCCTTTTGTCTCAGGAGATTCAATACAATTTAACAAACTTTTATTAATTGCCTATGGTATGTAAAAGGATAGATAATATGGCATAAAGGCTAAAGGACTGAGGTGAGAGTTAGGAAGCTGGGTTCAAATCCTTCCTCTAACCACAGGCAAGCCATTTAACTTCTCAGAGGTCCTGACAAGTCCCTTAAGACCAAGAAAATGAGAATCTGTATTGGTGGAGGGAGTTTCCACAGTGGGAGTTGTCTACACTGATGAAATCACAGGTCTGGACCCAAAAGAAAACGTGAAAAACACTAGCCTTAGGTACTGGGAAAGATGCTGCCCTCCTGGAATTTACAGTAGTAGGGAAATAACATACGTAGAGAAATAGTAAATACATAATTTGTGATAGTCTATTATTAGAGAGATCTTATATGTTCAAGGTCTGAGATGGGGGATTGTTAAGGACAAAGAACCTAATGGCATACTTTCTAGGGGAAGTGGTTTTTGAGTTGACTTTTAAGAGAGAGGTAAAAATTCATCAAATACAAGGGAGAACATTTCAGACATAAGGACCAACCTGGTAGGAACAAAGATGGGCACAGAGGTAATTAGTACATCATGTACTTAGAGAGGGGTAATAAGAAACAAAGTTTGGTAAGCAGGGGTGAGATGGAGCACTTACCTGTGCAATTTTCACCTGTTTGCTCCTTGGTTGCTTTTATAATTGTGTCCTGTACTATCTGTGTGATATTCTTCAGTTCTAACTGGAAATCTGGGGTGAAATCTGTTGACAGGATCACTTCATGATCCACCACTATACTGCCATTTCTGAGAAAAGAAAAGACTATGTCATATCAACTTTTCAATGCCCAAGGGTGGTAAACAAATTAATCTAACTACAATAAATGTCTGGTCTCAGCTATTCCT
Organism: Antechinus flavipes; assembly: GCF_016432865.1. NCBI lineage: Eukaryota > Metazoa > Chordata > Mammalia > Dasyuromorphia > Dasyuridae > Antechinus > Antechinus flavipes. The sequence continues at coordinate 186,719,281 of NC_067401.1, forward strand.
TCTTTTTTTTAATTTTTAAATAACTTTTTATTGATAGAACGCATGCCAGGGTAATTTTTTACATTATCCCTTGCACTCACTTCTGTTCTGATTTTTCCCCTCCCTCCCTCCACCCCCTCCCCCAGATGCAAGCAGTCCTATACATGTTAAATAGGTTAACAGTATATCCTGGATACAATATATGCAACAGTTCTCTTGTTGCACAGGGATAATTGGATTCAGAATGTATAAATAACCCGGGAAGAAAAACAAAAATGCAAGCAGTTTATATCAAAGAGATCCACTTCCATCAGAATACATCCTCATACAGTATCATTGTTGAGGTATATAATGATCTCCTGGTTCTGCTCATTTCACTTAGCATCAGTTCATGTAAGTCTCACCAGTCCTCTCTGTATTCATCCTGCTGGTCATTTCTTAGAGAACAATAATATTCCATAACATTCATATACCACAATTTACTCAACCATTCTCCAATTGATGGGTATCCATTCATTTTCCAGCTTCTAGCCACTACAAATAGGGCTGCCACAAACATTTTGGCACATACAGGTCCCTTTCCCTTCTTTAGTATCTCTTTGGGGTATAAGCCCAGTAGTAACACTGCTGGGTCAAAGAGTATACACAGTTTGATAACTTTTTGAGCATAGTTCCAAATTTCAGCTACTCCTTCTTTCAAGAGGGAATTCTCTTCAAAGAGATAGGGGAGCAGCTGGAATACCCTTTACCCATAGTCATAGTCACACCTTCCTTAGACTCAGCAATCTAGGTACCATCTTCCATTTATCCCAACTGCCAAATCTTGTTTCTTTTTTTTACAACATCACTCTGATTTACTCCCTTCTCTTCACTCACATAGCCATTACCTGAATTCAGACCTAGCTTAAACAATTGTAATAGCTTTCTAACTGGTCTCCTCTCTCCAAATCTCTCTCCACTCCAATTCATTTTCACAGAACTATCAAAGTTATTTGCCTAAAATAGAGTTCTGACCATATCACCTCCCTACTTGATAAACTCTACTGGCTCTCTATTTACCTGTAGAATCAAATAATAAATTCCCTTTTGGCTTGTAAAGATCTTTACAACCTGGTCTTTCCTATACACATTACTCCTCTCCATGAATTGTACATTCCAACCATACTGGCTTTCTTGCTATCCCTCAAATACACTCTCTCTCATCAAGAAGACTTTGCTTTGCTGTTCCCCATGCTGCAACAGTCTCCTGCTTGCCCCTCTGCCTTTTAGAATCCCTGACCTTCAAAACTCAAATGCTACCTTCTGCAGGAGGTGTCCCTTGGCCTCCCTTTCTACCCACCTATCTCCAGCTAAGAATGATTTCTTCTCTAAGGTTACTTGCTCCCATTCTTATATTTATCTTATATTTATTTATTGCTATAAAGGTTCACACTTAAGAATATAAGATCTTCAAGGCAGGGTTGTTGCTTTTCATTTGTGACCTCCACAAGCATTATGTGGACTTGTTGACTGATTGATTCATCCTTGAAGGATGCTGAAATGAGTAGGGAGAATATTCCAGCCTAATAGGTCATGAGTATGGCATAATTTCTCTCTCTTTATGGCTCTGCTTCCCCCAAGTTTACAAAGACTTACAAAAGACGCTTGATCTTCACACCAACATACTGAGGGATGTTTTTGTAAAACTCAGCCATCTGAAAAGCAAAGAGGCCACTGGGTTATCTAAATAGTCAAAATCATGATATTCCATAACCCCCCTCTTCCTTTCTCTGACCCCCCTATAAAATAGCCTTTCCTCTTAACATAGGCCTGTGAGAATGCACTTGTGTGAAAGTAGATTCTGAATGAAAAGGGTTTATAGCCAGAAGAATCCTCTTAGACCCTGAGGACATGAGGAAATTTGTTCTACCCCCTTTTTAGAGCAATGTCTCTGTGGAAGCGTTTAGCAAATGCTGCCATTAACTAATCCAAACCTCTTTCTTTTAGTCTTGTGCTTTCTCAAGTTAGCTCTCTTTCTCAAAGGCCATCACCTGTCTCTTTCAAGAAGGAATCTCCCTGTACCAGCACTGGAGAGGCCTGGAAGTGATGAGTGAGTCAGAAAAACCCCAATAAACCTGGACTAGTTTGCTATTCTAGTCTCCATCGATTCCTTCATGTATTGATAATTCAATTCTCTTCCAAAAGAGGAATGCAAGCCAGCTCCAACCTAATTATAATTTGTATTGTCCAACATCAGCTGGACTCTCTTGTAGCAAGCAGTTCTTTCCCTCCCTCTCTAATTCCATCTCATTTTTCCATGTGTCCCTTCCTTGATCACTGAGTCTTTTATTGAGAAAATTTAGACCATTCTCTGTGAAATTCCTCTTTTCCTATGATATTCATTTCAAACTTGACATTAGTCACTCTTTCCTCCTCCATAGTCTTTGACACACAGAGGTGTATCAAGACAAGTCTCTCTACTTATATACCTGATCCCATCAGAAACTGAGAAGGCTCAGTTTCTCCAGCAAATTTTTTCTTCCATCTGTCTACTCATTCTCTTGCAAATCTGCAACTCTTTATCTACTGATTTCTTCCTTAAACATGTTGGTATTTTTTTTTTTTAAACAATCTTCATGATACTCTACCATACCTTCAAATCTTATAACTCTCCTCTCAGTCAAACTCCTTGAAAAATCTACTTAGACCTGCTGCTTCCTTACTTCTCAACTCTGTAATCTGGCTTCCAACCTCATTATTCAGCTGAAATTACCTTCTCAAAAATTACCAGTGATTCCTAAATTGCCAAATCTTTGGTCTTTTTAAAAGTATTCCTCTTTTTTATTTGCTTCATTTGACACAGTTAACCATCCTCCCCTCAGATGCTCTCTACTAGATGGGTTTTCATTACATTATTCTTCTTGTTTCTAATGTCCAACCATCCCTTCAGTCTCCCTTGCTAGCCACCCCTATTCCAAACTTCCCTATTTTGGTTGAAAACACCACCATTCTTCTGGTATCCCAGGTCATTAACCTTGGGATTTTCCATCAACCCACTAATTCATTTATACTCACTTTATACTTTCCCCATCTCTTAGTTGTTTCTATAATCCATCTTTTGCCTTACCCCTTCCTTGTGTTCACACAGGCTCAGGTCTTCATCAACTCCTATTTAGATAAGTCCTTCCTAATTGGCCTCTCTGTATCAAATCCTTCAACTACAATCTATCCCAAACATTGCTGTTTAAAGCAATTTTCCTTAAAAATCGATTTCCTTAAGAATCAATTCTGTTGAATTTTGATTGTCTTTAGTATAAAATATAAACTCCTCTTTAATTTTTAAAGCCATGGCTTCAAATCTATCTTTCAGCATCTTTGGATATTACTTCTTTTCCTTTTGTCATTTAGTTTTTCAATTGTGCCTGATTCTTCTTGACCCCTTTTGGTGTTTTCTTGATAAAAAACTTTGGAGTAGTTGGCCATTTCCTTTTCCAGTTCATTTTACAAATGAAAACTCTGGAAAACAGAGTTAAGTGACTTGCCTAAAACCAGATTTGAACTTGGGAAGATCAGGCCTAGCACACTTTCCACTGTCACCTAGTAGCCCTTCCCTTGTGCTATCTAATTAAATGGGTTTTGTCCCTGTTCTTCACACACAACATTTCATCTCCTATCTCCCTACTTTTGCACTGGTCATTCCCCTATTCCTGGAAAGCATTTCCTCATCACCTCCACTTTCTAAAGTAAAATATCTTATTAGTGGTTGGAATAGTGCTCATCTACATCATTTCACTCCTGTTGCGGATCTCATTCCACTGCTATTTTCCCTGAGATGGTAATATTAAGAAACAAAGTCAGAGTGAGTGGTAAAAGCTGAAGGCAGAGAATCTAATGGAAAAAGCATTTACTCAGGTGTTGTGAGAGAACTGGGCTGAATCTTTTTTCTGCTTTTAATTGGTTGTGTGACATTAGGTAAGTAACTTAAATAAGTCACTTAACTCTTCTAGATCCTCTCATGAAATCAGGGAATGTACTAGATGACCTCTAAGCTTCCTGAAAAATTCAATACCCTTATAGTCCATTGATTGATACCTGGTCTTCGAATTGTTGAGTGAAATTCATATAGGCCTCCGAGGATGAGTTTTCTAAGTCCTGTGTAAATTCCATACTGGTCACAGACACTTTCACTTCCACGGTAGCATTGACTTTTTCTGGAGGAGGCGCTGATAGAAATGGACTTGATTATGAGCATACCAATCATTCACAATGAACCCCCTTTTGCCCCCTTGCTTTTGATCCCCCCTTTCCCTGAGAATCGGGGCTTCTTTGGCCCCTTTTCACTCCCCTGAACCCAGCTCAGCTATTAATATAGCTCTGAGACCCAGAGAGGCTGGCTTACCTATTGGAATGTTTTCTACAACCATTTCACATGTGGGGCCATAGAAGATGCTGGTACAGATGCACTTGATCCCATCCCAGGTGCCCCCATTCTGGCAAAAAATTGCCTTGTCCTGGCATTGCTTTCCACTATAACCAGTGGGACAGAGACAGAGGGTTCCATTCCAAGTACCTCCATTGAAGCATTCCACTGAAAGGAGTAAGAAACTCAATACAATATGGAGAAGGGAAGAACTGGAAGAAAGGAAGTTGTAGGAGGTCAAAACAAAAAGTTTAGGAGAGAAAAAGATGAATCTTGTGGGGAAGAGAAAAGTGAAAACAACAAAGAAAGAGATACACACTGTGCAAGACATTGACACGGAGAAAGAGTATCAAACATATTTTGCCTGGATTCGCTCCCATTCATTTAGACTCACTTTATACTCCTCCTATCCCAGTGATTCTGAATCCCTAGCTATAGATGTACAAATCCCATTTCCCCATCCCTTGAACTTATCCCCAGCTCCTTCCACTGTGCTCTCTAGAATGCTTCCTTCTTCCTTCCTTTTCTTCATCTTAAATTTCTTCCTTTCCTTTCTGTTTTTCTGGCCCTATGAATTTCCTCTTGATGAAACCATTTCCCTCTCCATCATTTCCAGTACTCAAATAAAGATTCCTCCTCATTTTCTATCTTACATATAGGTTCTTCCACTATCTCCCCTTTTACTCCAGTCTCAGATAAAGAGGTGATCCTTCTCTCCTTACCAGAGCCAATCCTCTATCTTTTACCCTATCCTCTCCCAATTTCCCTAGCAGATTGATTCCATCGGCTTCCCCCTTTCCCCTTCTCAATCTTTATTCCCCTCTATGAATTCCAAGATCCAGTTTTATTACAGTTCCTGAAATAAGACATTGCATTATCCATCTCTATATTTTTGTATTGGCTATCCCCCAATCCTGGAATGTTTTTCATCTTGACCTCTGCCTCTTAATTCCCTCAGTTTCCTTCAAGACTCAACTTAAATTCTACTTTTTGCAGGAGGCATTTTCCAGTCCCCCAAGCTACTAATAGTCTCAGATTACCTACTGTTAACTCTGGCTATGTTGTATATGTACTTACTTACTCAGATGCTGACTCCCTCATGAGAATGTAAGCTTCTCCAGGGCAGGTATTATTCTTGCCATGCTTTATATGCCTAGTGCTTAAGAAATTCTTGTTGACTGACTGACAAACAGAAGGAGAAATTGAAAGGGCAAAAAAGATAAGTGCAGCACAAGTGGCATCTGGAATAAGAATTGGGAAGAAGCAAAAAAGAGGAAAGGATGTATTGAGGCAAATTCATGTATGATTACTTATGCTTTAGGAGCCATTTAAGCACTAAATTAGAAATTTTTGAGGAAAAGCAAAGATGATTCATAAATATTCATGAAGTATGTGGTTCGTAGGAAAAAAGCCAAAGCCCTATACTAACATAAGGTCACAATGCATTCATGATTTAGACATAATCTAAACAAGATTATGACATAATATGATATAAACAATCTAAGATATAATATAAACAAATTAGGAGAACAAGGGATAATCTAACTTTCAGATCTGTGGAGAAGAGAGGAATTTATGGTCAAAGAAGAACTACAGAACATTATGAAATACAAAATTACTCATTTTGATTACATTAAATTTAAAAGATTTTGCACAAACAAAACCAATGCAGCCAAGATTGGAAGGAAGAAAGCTGGGGGAAAATGCTTAAAGCCAGTGTTTCTGATAAACACCTCATTCTAAAATATATAGAGAATTGAGAATACAGATCATCCCTCAATTGAAAAATAGTAAAAGAATATGAACAGAAAATTTTCAGATGAAGAAATTAAAGCTATCTCTGGTAATATGAAAAAATACTCTAAATCACTATTGATTAAAAAAATGCAAAACAAGGCAACTCAGAGGTACCACTTCATTCCTCTCAGATTGATTGAGATTCCAGGAAAAGATAGTGATGAATGTTGCAGGGGATGGGGAAAACTGGGACACTAATGCATTACTGATGGAATTGTGAGATGATCCAAGCAATTTAGAGTACAATTTGAAACCATGCCCAAAAGGCTATAAAACTGTGCATACCCTTTGATTCAGCAGTGTTTCTCCTGGGTGTGAATTCCAAGAGACCATAAAAGAAGGAAAAGGACCCATATGCAAAAATGATTGTAGGAGCTCTTTTTGAAATGGCAAGGAACTGGAAATTGAGTGAATAATCTTCAATTGGGGAATTACTAAATAAGTTAAGGTATATGAATATAATCAAATAGTATTGTTCTATATAAAATGATGAGCAGGCTGACTTCAGAAAAACTTAGAAAGACTTACATGAACAGATACTAAGTGAAATGAGTAGAAACAAGAAAATATTGTACACTGTAACAAGATTATGTGATGATGAACTATGATGGACTTTGCGCTTTTCAACAATAAAGCAATTCTAGATAATGCCAAGAGACTTGTGATGGAAAGTGATATTCACATCCAGAGAGAGAAGTATAAAGACTTAATGTGAATAAAAGCACAATATTTTATCCTTTTTCTGTTGTACTTTGCATCCGTTCTCATGGTGGTTTTCTATATTTTAATTTGATTTTGATTTTTTGCTTAGCTTGACAAATATAAAAATATCTTTAGAAGAACTGCAAAAGGATAATCTATATTTAGATAACTTGAAACCTTAAAGAGGGGAGAGGAAAGTGAGAAAAATAACTGCATGTATTTGAAAAATTAAAATAACATTATAATTTTCAATGTAAAATGAAACATAAAAAAAGAAAATGAAAAGAACAAGAACTGTAAAATGAGATTTAGGAATTGTTAAGTGTTAGGAAAAATAAATATATAGAAGAGAACATGCTCAGGTTAATGGGAAAAAAGAAAAGATGATGAAAACAGAATGGTCCTAGGAGTCATATCTGGTGAAAGTTGAAAATAGTGAAGAGAAATTAAAATGCAAGAGAAGCTGAAACTGCAAAAAAAAAAAAAAAAAAAAAAAACAGTTCTAAACAAAAAGGCAGAATCGAAAGATACCATTAATGAAAGGCGGGAATCAAGGGAAAAAAATTTGGAAAGAGAAGGGTACCCAAGAAACACTTACTTGGCTTAATGGTTGATTTAGTGGTGATTGGAACAGCAGTAGTCATTGTTGATGCTTCTTGGGAAGGACTGACAGATGTTGGGGATCCAGTAAACACTGTGGAAGTCTCTGTGGTACTCAGAACTGTGGGAGTGGTGGTTGAGGAGTCAGGGGAAGTTGTGACACTTTCTGATGTTGCAGGAGAAGCAGGGGTCGTTATAGATGCTTCTTGGGAAGGACTGACAGATGTTGGGGACACAGTACTCACTGTGGAAGTCTCTGTGGTACCCAGAACAGTGGGAGTGGTGGTTGAGGAGGCAGGGGAACTTGTGACACTTTCTGATGTCACAGGAGAAGCAGTGGTCATTGTTGATGTTTCTTGGGAAGGACTGACAGATGTTGGGGACACAGGACTCACTGTGGAAGTCTCCATGGTACCCAGAACAGTGGGAGTGGTGGTTAAGGAGTCAGGGGAAGTTGTAACACTTTCTGATGTTGCAGGAGAAGCAGTGGTCATTGTTGATGCTCCTTGGGAAGGACTGACAGATGTTGGGGATCCAGTAAACACTGTGGAAGTCTCTGTGGTACTCAGAACTGTGGGAGTGGTGGTTGAGGAGGCAGGGGAAGTTGTGACACTTTCTGATGTTGCAGGAGAAGCAGATGTTGGGAACACAGTACTCACTGTGGAAGTCTCCGTGGTACTCAGAACAGCGGGAGTGGTGGTTGAGGAGGCAGGGGAAGTTCTGACACTTTCTGATGTTGCAGGAGAAGCAGGGGTCGTTATAGATGCTTCTTGGGAAGGACTGACAGATGTTGGAAACACAGTACTCACTGTGGAAGTCTCTGTGGTACTCAGAACAGTAGGAGTGGTGGTTAAGGAGTCAGGGGAAGTTGTAACACTTTCTGATGTTGCAGGAGAAGCAGTGGTAATTGTTGATACTCCTTGGGAAGGACTGACAGATGTTGAGGATTCAGTAACCACTGTGGAAGTCTCCGTGCTACTCAGAAGAGTGGGAGTGGTGGTTAAGGAGTCAGGGGAAGTTGTGACACTTTCTGACGTTGCAGGAGAAGCAGTGGTCGTTGTTAATGTTTCTTGGGAAGGACTGACAGATGTTGGGGACACAGTACTCACTGTGGAGGTCTCCGTGGTACTCAGAACAGTGGGAGTGGTGGTTGAGGAGGCAGGGGAACTTGTGACACTTTCTGATGTCAGAGGAGAAGCAGTGGTCGTTGTTGATGCTTCTTGGGAAGGACTGACAGATGTTGGGGACACAGTACTCACTGTGGAAGTCTCAGTGGTACTCAGAACAGTGGGAGTGGTGGTTGAGAAGGCAGGGGAAGTTGTGACACTTTCTGATGTTGCAGGAGAAGCAGTGGTCATTGTTGATGCTTCTTGGGAAGGACTGACAGATGTTGGAGATTCAGTAACCACTGTGGAAGTCTCCGTGGTACTCAGAACAGTGGGAGTGGTGGTTAAGGAGTCAGGGGAAGTTGTGACACTTTCTGATGTTGCAGGAGAAGCAGTGGTCATTGTTGATGCTTCTTGGGAAGGACTGACAGATGTTGGAGATTCAGTAACCACTGTGGAAGTCTCCGTGGTACTCAGAACAGTGGGAGTGGTGGTTAAGGAGTCAGGGGAAGTTGTGACACTTTCTGATGTTGCAGGAGAAGCAGTGGTCGTTGTAGATGCTTCTTGGGAAGGACTGACAGATGTTGGGGACACAGTACTCACTATGGAAGTCTCCGTGGTACGGAGAACAGTGGGAGTGGTGGTTAAGGAGTCAGGGGAATTTGTGACAATTTCTGATGTCGCAGGAGAAGCAGTGGTCATTGTTGATGCTTCTTGGGAAGGACTGACAGATGTTGGAGATTCAGTAACCACTGTGGAAGTCTCCGTGGTACTCAGAACAGTGGGAGTGGTGGTTAAGGAGTCAGGGGAAGTTGTGACACTTTCTGATGTTGCAGGAGAAGCAGTGATCATTGTTGATGCTTCTTGGGAAGGACTGACAGATGTTGAGGATGCAGTACTCACTGTGGAAATCGCCGTGGTACTCAGAACAGTAGGAGTGGTGGTTAAGGAGTCAGGGGAAGTTGTGACACGTTCTGATGTTGCAGGAGAAGCAGTGATCATTGTTGAAGCTTCTTGGGAAGGACTGACAGATGTTGGGGACACAGTACTCACTGTGGAGGTCTCCGTGGTACTCAGAACAGTGGGAGTGGTGGTTGAGGAGGCAGGGGAACTTGTGACACTTTCTGATGTCACAGGAGAAGCAGTGGTCATTGTTGATGTTTCTTGGGAAGGACTAACAGATGTTGGGGACACAGTACTCACTGTGGAAGTCTCCGTGGTACTCAGAACAGTGGGAGTGGTGGTTAAGGAAGCAGGGGAAGTTGTGAAACTTTCTGATGTTGCAGGAGAAGCAGTGGTCGTTGTTGATGCTTCTTGGGAAGGACTGACAGATGTTGGTGACACAGTACTCACTGTAGAAGTCTCCGTGGTACTCAGAACAGTAGGAGTGGTGGTTAAGGAATCAGGGGAAGTTGTGACACTTTCTGATGTTGCAGGAGAAGCAGTGGTCATTGTTGATACTCCTTGGGAAGGACCGATAGATGTTGAGGATTCAGTAACCACTGTGGAAGTCTCCGTGGTACTCAGAACAGTGGAAGTGGTGGTTAAGGAGTCAGGGGAAGTTGTGACACTTTCTGATGTTGCAGGAGAAGCAGTGATCATTGTTGATGCTTCTTGGGAAGGACTGACAGATGTTGAGGATGCAGTACTCACTGTGGAAATCGCCGTGGTACTCAGAACAGTGGGAGTGGTGGTTGAGGAGGCAGGGGAACTTGTGACACTTTCTGATGTCACAGGAGAAGCAGTGGTCATTGTTGATGTTTCTTGGGAAGGACTAACAGATGTTGGGGACACAGTACTCACTGTGGAAGTCTCCGTGGTACTCAGAACAGTAGGAGTGGTGGTTAAGGAGTCAGGGGAAGTTGTGACACTTTCTGATGTTGCAGGAGAAGCAGTGATCGTTGTTGATGCTTCTTGGGAAGGACTGACAGATGTTGAGGATGCAGTACTCACTGTGGAAATCGCCGTGGTACTCAGAACAGTAGGAGTGGTGGTTAAGGAGTCAGGGGAAGTTGTGACACTTTCTGATGTTGCAGGAGAAGCAGTGGTCATTGTTGATGCTTCTTGGGAAGGACTAACAGATGTTGGGGACACAGTACTCACTGTGGAAGTCTCCGTGGTACTCAGAACAGTGGGAGTGGTGGTTAAGGAAGCAGGGGAAGTTGTGAAACATTCTGATGTTGCAGGAGAAGCAGTGGTCGTTGTTGATGCTTCTTGGGAAGGACTGACAGATGTTGGGGACACAGTCCTCACTGTGGAAGTCTCCGTGGTACTCAGAACAGTGGGAGTGGTGGTTAAGGAGTCAGGGGAAGTTGTGACAATTTCTGATGTCGCAGGATAAGCAGTAGTCATTGTTGATGCTTCTTGGGAAGGACTGACAGATGTTGGGGACACAGTACTCACTGTGGAGGTCTCTGTGGTACTCACAACAGTGGGAGTGGTGGTTGAGAAGGCAGGGGAAGTTGTGACACTTTCTGATGTTGCAGGAGAAGCAGTAGTCATTGTTGATGCTTCTTGGGAAGGACTGACAGATGTTGGAGATTCAGTAACCACTGTGGAAGTCTCCGTGGTACTCAGAACAGTAGGAGTGGTGGTTGAAGAGGCAGGGGAAGTTGTAACACTTTCTGATGTCACAGGAGAAGCAGTGGTCTTTGTTGATGCTTCTTGGGAAGGACTGACAGATGTTGAGGATGCAGTACTCACTGTGGAAATTTCCGTGGTACTCAGAACAGTAGGAGTGGTGGTTGAAGAGGCAGGGGAAGTTGTAACACTTTCTAATGTCACAGGAGAAGCAGTGGTCATTGTTGATGCTCCTTGGGAAGGACTGACAGATGTTGGGGATCCAGTAAACACTGTGGAAGTCTCTGTGGTACTCAGAACTGTGGGAGTGGTGGTTGAGGAGGCAGGGGAAGTTGTGACACTTTCTGATGTTGCAGGAGAAGCAGATGTTGGGAACACAGTACTCACTGTGGAAGTCTCCGTGGTACTCAGAACAGCGGGAGTGGTGGTTGAGGAGGCAGGGGAAGTTCTGACACTTTCTGATGTTGCAGGAGAAGCAGGGGTCGTTATAGATGCTTCTTGGGAAGGACTGACAGATGTTGGAAACACAGTACTCACTGTGGAAGTCTCTGTGGTACTCAGAACAGTAGGAGTGGTGGTTAAGGAGTCAGGGGAAGTTGTGACACTTTCTGATGTTGCAGGAGAAGCAGTGGACGTTGTAGATGCTTCTTGGGAAGGACTGACAGATGTTGGGGACACAGTACTCACTGTGGAAATCTCCGTGGTACTCAGAAGAGTAGGAGTGGTGTTTAAGGAGTCAGGGGAAGTTGTGACACGTTCTGATGTTGCAGGAGAAGCAGTGATCATTGTTGAAGCTTCTTGGGAAGGACTGACAGATGTTGGGGACACAGTACTCACTGTGGAGGTCTCTGTGGTACTCACAACAGTGGGAGTGGTGGTTGAGAAGGCAGGGGAAGTTGTGACACTTTCTGATGTTGCAGGAGAAGCAGTAGTCATTGTTGATGCTTCTTGGGAAGGACTGACAGATGTTGGAGATTCAGTAACCACTGTGGAAGTCTCCGTGGTACTCAGAACAGTGGGAGTGGTGGTTGAGAAGGCAGGGGAAGTTGTGACACTTTCTGATGTTACAGGAGAAGCAGTGGTCGTTGTTGATGCTTCTTGGGAAGGACTGACAGATGTTGGGGACACAGTACTCACTGTGGAGGTCTCCGTGGTACTCAGAACAGTGGGAATGGTGGTTGAGGAGGCAGGGGAAGTTGTAACACTTTCTGATGTCACAGGAGAAGCAGTGGTCATTGTTGATGCTTCTTGGGAAGGACTGACAGATGTTGGGGACACAGGACTCACTGTGGAAGTCTCCGTGGTACTCAGAAGAGTGGGAGTGGTGGTTAAGGAGTCAGGGGAAGTTGTGAAACTTTCTGATGTCACAGGAGAAGCAGTGGTTGTTGTTGATGTTTCTTGGGAAGGACTGACAGATGTTAGGGACACAGTACTCACTGTGGAGGTCTCCGTGGTACTCAGAACAGTGGGAGTGGTGGTTGAGGAGGCAGGGGAAGTTGTGACACTTTCTGATGTTGCAGGAGAAGCAGTGGTCATTGTTGATGTTTCTTGGGAAGGACTGAAAGATGCTGGGGACACAGTACTCACTGTGGAAGTCTCTGTGGTACTCAGAACAGTGGGAGTGGTGGTTGAGAAGGCAGGGGAAGTTGTGACACTTTCTGATGTTGCAGGAGAAGCAGTGGTCGTTGTTGATGCTTCTTGGGAAGGACTGACAGATGTTGGGGACACAGTACTCCCGGTGGAAGTCTCCGTGGAACTTGGAACAGCGGGAGTGGTGGTTGAGAAGCCAGGGGAAGTTGTGACACTTTCTGATGTTGTAGGAGAAGCAGTGATCGTTGTTGATGCTTCTTGGGAAGGACTGACAGATGTTGAGGACACAGTACTCACTGGCAAAGTCTCTGTGGAACTTGGAACAGCGGGCGTGGTGGTTGATGAGTCAGGAGAAGTTGTGACACTTTCTGATGTTGTAGGAGAAGCAGTGGTTGTTGTTGATGCTTCTTGGGAAGGACTGACAGATGTTGAGGATGCAGTACTCACTGTGGAAATCTCCGTGGTACTCAGAACAGTAGGAGTGGTGGTTAAGGAGTCAGGGGAAGTTGTGACACGTTCTGATGTTGCAGGAGAAGCAGTGATCATTGTTGATGTTTCTTGGGAAGGACTGAAAGATGTTGGGGACACAGTACTCACTGTGGAAGTCTCTGTGGTACTCAGAACAGTGGGAGTGGTGGTTGAGAAGGCAGGGGAAGTTGTGACACTTTCTGATGTTGCAGGAGAAGCAGTGGTCATTGTTGATGCTTCTTGGGAAGGACTGACAGGTGTTGGGGACACAGTACTCCCTGTGGAAGTCTCCGTGGAACTTGGAACAGCGGGCGTGGTGGTTGAGGAGTCAGGGGAAGTTGTGACACTTTCTGATGTTGTAGGGGAAGCAGTGGTGGTTGTTGGTGCTTCTTGGGAAGGACTGACAGATGCTGGGGACACAGTACTCACTGTGGAAGTCTCCATGGTACTCAGAACAGTGGGAGTGGTGGTTGAGGAGTCAGGGGAAGTTGTGACACTTTCTGATGTTGTAGGAGAAGCAGTGATCGTTGTTGATGCTTCTTGGGAAGGACTGACAGATGTTGAGGACACAGTACTCACTGGCAAAGTCTCCGTGGAACTTGGAACAGCGGGCGTGGTGGTTGAGGAGTCAGGAGAAGTTGTGACACTTTCTGATGTTGTAGGAGAAGCAGTGATCGTTGTTGATGCTTCTTGGGAAGGACTGACAGATGTTGAGGACACAGTACTCACTGGCAAAGTCTCCGTGGAACTTGGAACAGCGGGCGTGGTGGTTGAGGAGTCAGAAGAAGTTGTGACACTTTCTGATGTTGTAGGAGAAGCAGTGATTGTTGTTGATGCTTCTTGGGAAGGACTGACAGATGTTGAGGACACAGTACTCACTGTGGAAGTCTCTGTGGTACTCAGAACAGTAGGAGTGGTGTTTGAGGAGGTAGGGGAAGTTGTGACACTTTCTGATATTGTAGGGGAAGCAGTGATCGTTGTTGATGCTTCTTGGGAAGGAGTGACAGATGTTGAGGACACAGTACTCACTGGCAAAGTCTCCGTGGAACTTGGAACAGCGGGCGTGGTGGTTGAGGAGTCAGGGGAAGTTGTGACACTTTCTGATGTTGTAGGGGAAGCAGTGATCGTTGTTGATGCTTCTTGGGAAGGACTGACAGATGTTGAGGACACAGTACTCACTGGCAAAGTCTCCGTGGAACTTGGAACAGCGGGAGTGGTGGTTGAGGAGGCAGGGGAAGTTGTGACACTTTCTGATGTTGTAGGAGAAGCAGTAATCGTTGTTGATGCTTCTTGGGAAGGACTGACAGATGTTGAGGACACAGTACTCACTGGCAAAGTCTCCGTGGAACTTGGAACAGCGGGCGTGGTGGTTGAGGAGGCAGGGGAAGTTGTGACACTTTCTGATGTTGCAGGAGAAGCAGTGATCGTTGTTGATGCTTCTTGGGAAGGACTGACAGATGTTGAGGATTCAGTAACAATGGTGGAAGTCTCCGTGGAACTTGGAACAGCGGGAGTGGTGGTTGAGGAGGCAGGGGAAGTTGTGACACTTTCTGATGTTGTAGGGGAAGCAGTGGTTGTTGTTGATGCTTCTTGGGAAGGACTGACAGATGTTGAGGACACAGTACTCACTGGCAAAGTCTCCGTGGAACTTGGAACAGCGGGAGTGGTGGTTGAGGAGTCAGGGGAAGTTGTGACACTTTCTGATGTTGTAGGAGAAGCAGTGGTTGTTGTTGATGCTTCTTGGGAAGGACTGACAGATGTTGAGGATGCAGTACTCACTGTGGAAATCTCCGTGGTACTCAGAACAGTAGGAGTGGTGGTTAAGGAGTCAGGGGAAGTTGTGACACGTTCTGATGTTGCAGGAGAAGCAGTGATCATTGTTGATGTTTCTTGGGAAGGACTGAAAGATGTTGGGGACACAGTACTCACTGTGGAAGTCTCTGTGGTACTCAGAACAGTGGGAGTGGTGGTTGAGAAGGCAGGGGAAGTTGTGACACTTTCTGATGTTGCAGGAGAAGCAGTGGTCGTTGTTGATGCTTCTTGGGAAGGACTGACAGGTGTTGGGGACACAGTACTCCCTGTGGAAGTCTCCGTGGAACTTGGAACAGCGGGCATGGTGGTTGAGGAGTCAGGGGAAGTTGTGACACTTTCTGATGTTGTAGGGGAAGCAGTGGTGGTTGTTGGTGCTTCTTGGGAAGGACTGACAGATGCTGGGGACACAGTACTCACTGTGGAAGTCTCCATGGTACTCAGAACAGTGGGAGTGGTGGTTGAGGAGTCAGGGGAAGTTGTGACACTTTCTGATGTTGTAGGAGAAGCAGTGATCGTTGTTGATGCTTCTTGGGAAGGACTGACAGATGTTGAGGACACAGTACTCACTGGCAAAGTCTCCGTGGAACTTGGAATAGCGGGCGTGGTGGTTGAGGAGTCAGGAGAAGTTGTGACACTTTCTGATGTTGTAGGAGAAGCAGTGATCGTTGTTGATGCTTCTTGGGAAGGACTGACAGATGTTGAGGACACAGTACTCACTGGCAAAGTCTCCGTGGAACTTGGAACAGCGGGCGTGGTGGTTGAGGAGTCAGAAGAAGTTGTGACACTTTCTGATGTTGTAGGAGAAGCAGTGATTGTTGTTGATGCTTCTTGGGAAGGACTGACAGATGTTGAGGACACAGTACTCACTGTGGAAGTCTCTGTGGTACTCAAAACAGTAGGAGTGGTGTTTGAGGAGGCAGGGGAAGTTGTGACACTTTCTGATATTGTAGGGGAAGCAGTGATCGTTGTTGATGCTTCTTGGGAAGGAGTGACAGATGTTGAGGACACAGTACTCACTGGCAAAGTCTCCGTGGAACTTGGAACAGCGGGCGTGGTGGTTGAGGAGTCAGGGGAAGTTGTGACACTTTCTGATGTTGTAGGGGAAGCAGTGATCGTTGTTGATGCTTCTTGGGAAGGACTGACAGATGTTGAGGACACAGTACTCACTGGCAAAGTCTCCGTGGAACTTGGAACAGCGGGAGTGGTGGTTGAGGAGGCAGGGGAAGTTGTGACACTTTCTGATGTTGTAGGAGAAGCAGTAATCGTTGTTGATGCTTCTTGGGAAGGACTGACAGATGTTGAGGACACAGTACTCACTGGCAAAGTCTCCGTGGAACTTGGAACAGCGGGCGTGGTGGTTGAGGAGGCAGGGGAAGTTGTGACACTTTCTGATGTTGCAGGAGAAGCAGTGATCGTTGTTGATGCTTCTTGGGAAGGACTGACAGATGTTGAGGATTCAGTAACAATGGTGGAAGTCTCCGTGGAACTTGGAACAGCGGGAGTGGTGGTTGAGGAGGCAGGGGAAGTTGTGACACTTTCTGATGTTGTAGGGGAAGCAGTGGTTGTTGTTGATGCTTCTTGGGAAGGACTGACAGATGTTGAGGACACAGTACTCACTGGCAAAGTCTCCGTGGAACTTGGAACAGCGGGAGTGGTGGTTGAGGAGTCAGGGGAAGTTGTGACACTTTCTGATGTTGTAGGAGAAGCAGTGATCGTTGTTGATGCTTCTTGGGAAGGAGTGACAGATGTTGAGGATTCAGTAACAATGGTGGAAGTCTCCGTGGAACTTGGAACAGCGGGAGTGGTGGTTGAGGAGGCAGGGGAAGTTGTGACACTTTCTGATGTTGTAGGAGAAGCAGTGATCGTTGTTGATGCTTCTTGGGAAGGACTGACAGATGTTGAGGACACAGTACTCACTGGCAAAGTCTCCGTGGAACTTGGAACAGCGGGCGTGGTGGTTGAGGAGTCAGGGGAAGTTGTGACACTTTCTGATGTTGTAGGGGAAGCAGTGGTTGTTGTTGATGCTTCTTGGGAAGGACTGACAGATGTTGAGGACACAGTACTCACTGGCAAAGTCTCCGTGGAACTTGGAACAGCGGGCGTGGTGGTTGAGGAGGCAGGGGAAGTTGTGACACTTTCTGATGTTGTAGGAGAAGCAGTGATCGTTGTTGATGCTTCTTGGGAAGGACTGACAGATGTTGAGGACACAGTACTCACTGGCAAAGTCTCCGTGGAACTTGGAACAGCGGGAGTGGTGGTTGAGGAGGCAGGGGAAGTTGTGACACTTTCTGATGTTGTAGGAGAAGCAGTGATCGTTGTTGATGCTTCTTGGGAAGGACTGACAGATGTTGAGGACACAGTACTCACTGGCAAAGTCTCCGTGGAACTTGGAACAGCCGGCGTGGTGGTTGAGGAGTCAGGGGAAGTTGTGACACTTTCTGATGTTGCAGGAGAAGCAGTGATCGTTGTTGATGCTTCTTGGGAAGGACTGACAGATGTTGAGGATTCAGTAACCATGGTGGAAGTCTCCGTGGAACTTGGAACAGCGGGCGTGGTGCTTGAGGAGTCAGGGGAATTTGTGACACTTTCTGATGTTGTAGGAGAAGCAGTGATCATTGTTGATGCTTCTTGGGAAGGACTGACAGATGTTGAGGACACAGTACTCACTGTGGAAGTCTCTGTGGTACTCAGAACAGTAGGAGTGGTGTTTGAGGAGGCAGGGGAAGTTGTGACACTTTCTGATGTTGTAGGAGAAGCAGTGATCGTTGTTGATGCTTCTTGGGAAGGACTGACAGATGTTGAGGACACAGTACTCACTGGCAAAGTCTCCGTGGAACTTGGAACAGCGGGCGTGGTGGTTGAGGAGTCAGGGGAAGTTGTGACACTTTCTGATGTTGTAGGGGAAGCAGTGGTTGTTGTTGATGCTTCTTGGGAAGGACTGACAGATGTTGAGGACACAGTACTCACTGGCAAAGTCTCCGTGGAACTTGGAACAGCGGGAGTGGTGGTTGAGGAGGCAGGGGAAGTTGTGACACTTTCTGATGTTGTAGGAGAAGCAGTGATCGTTGTTGATGCTTCTTGGGAAGGACTGACAGATGTTGAGGACACAGTACTCACTGGCAAAGTCTCCGTGGAACTTGGAACAGCGGGCGTGGTGGTTGAGGAGTCAGGGGAAGTTGTGACACTTTCTGATGTTGTAGGGGAAGCAGTGGTTGTTGTTGATGCTTCTTGGGAAGGACTGACAGATGTTGAGGACACAGTACTCACTGGCAAAGTCTCCGTGGAACTTGGAACAGCGGGAGTGGTGGTTGAGGAGGCAGGGGAAGTTGTGACACTTTCTGATGTTGTAGGAGAAGCAGTGATCGTTGTTGATGCTTCTTGGGAAGGAGTGACAGATGTTGAGGATTCAGTAACCATGGTGGAAGTCTCTGTGGAACTTGGAACAGCGGGCGTGGTGGTTGAGGAGGCAGGGGAAGTTGTGACACTTTCTGATGTTGTAGGAGAAGCAGTGATCGTTGTTGATGCTTCTTGGGAAGGACTGACAGATGTTGAGGACACAGTACTCACTGGCAAAGTCTCCGTGGAACTTGGAACAGCGGGCGTGGTGGTTGAGGAGTCAGAAGAAGTTGTGACACTTTCTGATGTTGTAGGAGAAGCAGTGATCGTTGTTGATGCTTCTTGGGAAGGACTGACAGATGTTGAGGACACAGTACTCACTGGCAAAGTCTCCGTGGAACTTGGAACAGCGGGCGTGGTGGTTGAGGAGGCAGGGGAAGTTGTGACACTTTCTGATGTTGTAGGGGAAGCAGTGGTTGTTGTTGATGCTTCTTGGGAAGGACTGACAGATGTTGAGGACACAGTACTCACTGGCAAAGTCTCCGTGGAACTTGGAACAGCGGGCGTGGTGGTTGAGGAGTCAGGGGAAGTTGTGACACTTTCTGATGTTGTAGGGGAAGCAGTGATCGTTGTTGATGCTTCTTGGGAAGGACTGACAGATGTTGAGGACACAGTAGTCACTGGCAAAGTCTCCGTGGAACTTGGAACAGCGGGCGTGGTGGTTGAGGAGGCAGGGGAAGTTGTGACACTTTCTGATGTTGTAGGAGAAGCAGTGATCGTTGTTGATGCTTCTTGGGAAGGACTGACAGATGTTGAGGACACAGTACTCACTGGCAAAGTCTCCGTGGAACTTGGAACAGCGGGCGTGGTGGTTGAGGAGTCAGGGGAAGTTGTGACACTTTCTGATGTTGTAGGGGAAGCAGTGGTTGTTGTTGATGCTTCTTGGGAAGGACTGACAGATGTTGAGGACACAGTACTCACTGGCAAAGTCTCCGTGGAACTTGGAACAGCGGGAGTGGTGGTTGAGGAAGCAGGGGAAGTTGTGACACTTTCTGATGTTGTAGGAGAAGCAGTGGTTGTTGTTGATGCTTCTTGGGAAGGACTGACAGATGTTGAGGACACAGTACTCACTGGCAAAGTCTCCGTGGAACTTGGAACAGTGGGAGTGGTGGTTGAGGAGTCAGGGGAAGTTGTGACACTTTCTGATGTTGTAGGAGAAGCAGTGATCGTTGTTGATGCTTCTTGGGAAGGAGTGACAGATGTTGAGGATTCAGTAACCATGGTGGAAGTCTCCGTGGAACTTGGAACAGCGGGCGTGGTGGTTGAGGAGTCAGGGGAAGTTGTGACACTTTCTGATGTTGTAGGGGAAGCAGTGATCGTTGTTGATGCTTCTTGGGAAGGACTGACAGATGTTGAGGACACAGTACTCACTGGCAAAGTCTCCGTGGAACTTGGAACAGCGGGCGTGGTGGTTGAGGAGTCAGGGGAAGTTGTGACACTTTCTGATGTTGTAGGGGAAGCAGTGGTTGTTGTTGATGCTTCTTGGGAAGGACTGACAGATGTTGAGGACACAGTACTCACTGGGAAAGTCTCCGTGGAACTTGGAACAGCGGGCGTGGTGGTTGAGGAGGCAGGGGAAGTTATGACACTTTCTGATGTTGTAGGGGAAGCAGTGGTTGTTGTTGATGCTTCTTGGGAAGGACTGACAGATGTTGAGGACACAGTACTCACTGGCAAAGTCTCCGTGGAACTTGGAACAGCGGGCGTGGTGGTTGAGGAGTCAGAAGAAGTTGTGACACTTTCTGATGTTGCAGGAGAAGCAGTGATCGTTGTTGATGCTTCTTGGGAAGGACTGACAGATGTTGAGGATTCAGTAACAATGGTGGAAGTCTCCGTGGAACTTGGAACAGCGGGAGTGGTGGTTGAGGAGTCAGGGGAAGTTGTGACACTTTCTGATGTTGTAGGGGAAGCAGTGATCGTTGTTGATGCTTCTTGGGAAGGACTGACAGATGTTGAGGACACAGTAGTCACTGGCAAAGTCTCCGTGGAACTTGGAACAGCGGGCGTGGTGGTTGAGGAGTCAGGGGAAGTTGTGACACTTTCTGATGTTGTAGGAGAAGCAGTGATCGTTGTTGATGCTTCTTGGGAAGGACTGACAGATGTTGAGGACACAGTACTCACTGGCAAAGTCTCCGTGGAACTTGGAACAGCGGGCGTGGTGGTTGAGGAGTCAGGGGAAGTTGTGACACTTTCTGATGTTGTAGGGGAAGCAGTGGTTGTTGTTGATGCTTCTTGGGAAGGACTGACAGATGTTGAGGACACAGTACTCACTGGCAAAGTCTCCGTGGAACTTGGAACAGCGGGCGTGGTGGTTGAGGAGGCAGGGGAAGTTGTGACACTTTCTGATGTTGTAGGGGAAGCAGTGATCGTTGTTGATGCTTCTTGGGAAGGACTGACAGATGTTGAGGATTCAGTAACAATGGTGGAAGTCTCCGTGGAACTTGGAACAGCGGGCGTGGTGGTTGAGGAGTCAGGGGAAGTTGTGACACTTTCTGATGTTGTAGGGGAAGCAGTGATCGTTGTTGATGCTTCTTTGGAAGGACTGACAGATGTTGAGGACACAGTAACAATGGTGGAAGTCTCCGTGGAACTTGGAACAGCGGGCGTGATGGTTGAGGAGTCAGGGGAAGTTGTGACACTTTCTGATGTTGTAGGGGAAGCAGTGATCGTTGTTGATGCTTCTTGGGAAGGACTGACAGATGTTGAGGACACAGTAGTCACTGGCAAAGTCTCCGTGGAACTTGGAACAGCGGGCGTGGTGGTTGAGGAGTCAGGGGAAGTTGTGACACTTTCTGATGTTGTAGGAGAAGCAGTGATCGTTGTTGATGCTTCTTGGGAAGGACTGACAGATGTTGAGGACACAGTACTCACTGGCAAAGTCTCTGTGGAACTTGGAACAGCGGGCGTGGTGGTTGAGGAGTCAGAAGAAGTTGTGACACTTTCTGATGTTGTAGGAGAATCAGTGATCGTTGTTGATGCTTCTTGGGAAGGACTGACAGATGTTGAGGACACAGTACTCACTGGCAAAGTCTCCGTGGAACTTGGAACAGCGGGCGTGGTGGTTGAGGAGGCAGGGGAAGTTGTGACACTTTCTGATGTTGCAGGAGAAGCAGTGATCGTTGTTGATGCTTCTTGGGAAGGAGTGACAGATGTTGAGGATTCAGTAACCATGGTGGAAGTCTCTGTGGAACTTGGAACAGCGGGCGTGGTGGTTGAGGAGTCAGGGGAAGTTTTGACACTTTCTGATGTTGTAGGAGAAGCAGTGATCGTTGTTGATGCTTCTTTGGAAGGACTGACAGATGTTGAGGACACAGTACTCACTGGCAAAGTCTCCTTGGAACTTGGAACAGCGGGCGTGGTGGTTGAGGAGGCAGGAGAAGTTGTGACACTTTCTGATGTTGTAGGAGAAGCAGTGATCGTTATTGATGCTTCTTGGGAAGGACTGACAGATGTTGAGGACACAGTACTCACTGGCAAAGTCTCCTTGGAACTTGGAACAGTGGGCGTGGTGGTTGGGGAGGCAGGGGAATTGCCGTTTCTTTTTGATCTTACAACAATAGCAGAGTCTTGGGAAGAGGTGTCAGTACTTTTAAATGTAGTATTCTGTTTTTTGTGTTCAATTATCATTCTTCTGTTTTCACTAGCATTCTCATCCTTCTTGTTGGTTTCTGTTTGTGTAGAAAAATCTAGATTAATCTTAGAGTCTTTCACCCTTAATCCCTTTTTTTCTTTTCCTCATTTTTCTTTTTTTCTTTCCCTATTCAGTCCCTTTTCTCTATTTTTGTTATCTTCTCTATTTTCTTGTTTTTCTACATTTACTTCTCTTGAATTTCATCATTCAGATTTATAGGATATTATAATTTAATATTTGCTAATAAATTAATCTCAGCTAATATTCTAATTTTTCAAAGAAAGAAAATGAATCTCATAAACATTTTTTTTCAGTTTTATAAATTCAGTATGTGACATAAAGGATAAATACTGTGTTGACCCTGAAATAGAGAAAGATTTGTTTCTCTGTAAGAATTATTTTTTTCTTTTTTTTTGTACAATAGCTTTTCATTTTTTTCAAATACATACAAAGTTAGTTTTCAATATTCACTTTTGCAAACCTTTTATTCTGAATTTTTCTTCATTCCTGTCCTCTACAGCTTTCCATGAACAGTAAGCAATCCCATGAAACTTTTTTTAAAATTCTTTAAAAAAAATTTTTTTAAAGGGCATCTGTTTTAAATAATAATACTTGCCTCCTCCTTGAGAATTAGCCAATAAACAAAATTACCCTACTTTGGATTCTCTGGAAGGCCATACAAAGGTCATACTGAAGCTTCACATTTCAACTTCCCCTCCATTATTGACATTTTATTCATTAGGAAGCAGGAAAATCTGATTGCCTGTCCCTTAAAGAACCAGGACAGCCTCCATCCTCAGGTATCTAGTCCTTTTCCTTTCTGCCTTCTTTCTTTTCCTCCTTCCTTCTTTCCTCCTTCCCAAATCTCCTTCCTTCCTCCTTTTCTTCCTTGTCTTCATCCCTTCTTCCCCCTTATATGTGGCTGCTCTGTACAAAGGAATACAAATTTCTTGAAAAAGAACTATTAAATCAGGCAATCAGATTCAAATGGAGTCCTTGATTATGCTTAACCCCAAATCACTCTGACTTTCATTGCTTGGCCAATTATTCCCATCCCAAATCTTCTGTTGATCGTTGTTTGGTTTATGGTTCAAAATCAATGTAAAAAAAATTGTTTCTGTTTTGGCTAGAAACTCTGAGAGTGTTTTCCTCCCAAATTGATCTTTTTTTTGAATAAGTAGTAGAAACCATTTTTTTTTTTGCCTCATTTCTTACCCAGCTGTAATCATTCAAAGCGTGTTGCCTCAAATAAACTGAAATCTGGAAAAGACTTTAGTTTAACAAGGTCAAAGTCTTCTACCACATCTGCATTTCATTCTGCATTCATATTTATACTGCATTTCTAGTTGTCCCATATGGCTTCAAAGGAAACAATGAAATTGTTGACTTTGCACACCCTGTCTCACATAAATCCAATTCACTTTCAAGTCAAAACATCACCTTCCTGATGTCATTGGTCCTCTTTGAGACGGAACAAACATTAACAGCCTAGTATAGAAGAAGTGGTTCTATCAAGTCTATACAACTAGTAAGTGCTACCCATTAATTATATAGACAAGACTTGAAAGCAAGTCTTTTGCCTGGTGGCCCTGGTGTAACTGTGTCCACCTTGAGTCTGAGACCTCCTCTATCTCCTCACCTCTGGCTCCCACTCCAGCCATTGTCTTATAAAGAATACTGGACCTAGATTTGTAATTAAAAACTGCAGATTTCTCTACATCAAACTGAAGTTTGCTCTCTTATAACTTATCATAATTTTGTCCTCTGGAAAAACAAATATTCAATCTAAATCCTTCTCTTTTCTATATCCATGAGGATATTTGAAGACTTCTCAGATTCTCATTCTCATTGTCTAGCTCTTTTTTTTTTTTTTTTTTTTTTTTTGGGTATCCTCCCTTGGTGAGGGAGAATAGTATAAACTTAAACCATGGAAAACAATAATCCATCTCATTTTCTTGGAAAGTTCCCCTTCAGCCTAACTGTGTGCTCAGCCACATCTACTACTCATCTTTTACTCTTATATCCATCTCCTGATATTCAGGAGCCATCTTTCAAAATTCCCTCAGTTACTATCTCCTCCAGATCTTCCTTGATTTCAGTCAGTCAGATATGAACCCTGTCTTCTCTGATTTGATACTTTTCCTACTAGTTATCTTATTCTAGTTTTCCATTGCATGTCTTCTAGCTCCCACCAGATTATTATTTCTTCCATATTGTGATTGTGTCCTGTTTATCTCTGTAGGCTCATAGTGCCTTGGGCACAGGAGGTGTTTAATAAAGATTTGTTGAATGCCTGGATGAATGAGTTCAGAGGAGGAGAGAAGAGGAGGCAAGGCATTCCAGGTGAAAAGAAAATCACAAGGAAAAGCAAGCATTATTGGAATGTAGAGGATATGTGGAAGATAAAGTTGGAGAGTGGTACAGTGTCCTCAGACTGAGTGAGAGATGGAGAGTTCTCTCTTTCTCCCTTCTCCCTCCCACCCCTATCCCCAAAATAACACTTTGCTAGGTCTGGCTAGAGTTCAGCTGTGCTAATACTACTTATAAGGTGCTCTTCTTTCTCCCTTTAAGAAAGAAATGGCCTTTCCCCTTTTCTTACATGGAATCATAGGTCTACAATTGGAAGGGACCTTGGAGGCCATCTAATTCAATTCCCTCATTTTACAGCTGAGGAAAATGAGGCCTAAGGTGATTGTGTGATTTGTCAGAGGTCGTAGATGAGGACTTTAAAGGCAGGATGTGATCTCTGATTCTCTGATTCCAGAGTGAATTCTCAAATTTCCTTCCTAGGTACCAAATATATTTGTTGAATTAATTTGTGGGGCAGTGAAAAGAATACTGGCTTTGAATCCCAGCTGTGCCCCTTGTTGCTTGGGTGGACAAGTCACTTGGACCTCTATTACCTAACTGGAAAATGAAAAGGTTGAACAATATGACCTCTTAGTTTTTTCCCAGCTCACAATCGATGATTCAATAATCATGCAAATGATCCTCTAGGATCCCCCTAACCCTATGCTCAGAAGCTTCCTCCTCTAGGACCCAACTTCCTATTTCTTTGATGATATGTCTCCTTCAAAGTGAGCAGTACTCTCCAGGTGTCTTTAGCTACTTCCATGTGCCAGCATAGTATTGCTTTTCAAAGAACAGTATATTCATAACTATGTTACACAGGTGAGGGACAAGCATGTTCCAGCCTCATGATTCATGCATGCTTCTGGACAGGAGAAAAAAGAAGTGGACAGTTATTAGAAAAGAACCAGGGAAGTTGGGAAATTGGTAGCTCTGGCTTCTTTAACTTAGCTCCGGTATAATGGTGTAATGGGTACTCCATGTCCTACATAGGCAACAAAACCAGAATTTTCTGTGAAGCTATAAGGCCCAATGTAGAATCTGTGATTCTTGTGAGCTAATGAAAGGCCTACCTTAAGCAATTATGTCCATACACACTTTTGACTGTTTGAGTAGACATTAATTAAGCTGGACCTCTTCAAATGGAGCATCGAGGCTCCAAAAGATAAAATTTAGATCCGATCACACTTTTTGATTCATAATCTGGGTGGGCAACACTAATGTCTGGAATGTTAAATAACACCAGATGAAGGAGTAAGATGCAATAAGATGCAGGACTTTGGGGAAATGTTTTCTTGTCTCTAGAGCTATTCTAGCCCCAGTGACCAGCACTCAAAAGGAAACCTAAAGTCAATTTTTCAGGGTAATCCAGTTGAGAAGGGTCATTGGAGTGATGATAAACAGTGGCTCAGAGCACAAAGGAGTAAGTGTAGATGGAAATCAAATCTTATTGAATTGGCAATTTTTTAGGCTCATAATAAATGTTTATTGATTATTGATTAATTGATTAATGAGAGCCTGTAGAAGAGGTGTGTGCAAAGTCAGCTATTTGTGCTGAGGCAGTCTGACTTTGTTTAAAACATTGACAACTCACTTGCATGCATCATCTCATGATTAAGTACGCCAGTCAAAAGATCTTTGTCCTTATATGGAACCTGCTTATGCCTGTCTATAACAAACAGCTCACAGACTGAATGAGAAGCCGGTTTCTGGATGCTTACCGTCTTGGTGTATTGAATAAAATATTTTAACTTTCTCTTCAGACCTTAAAGTATGTTTTGGTAATAAGTTCTAAGGTTTTATTAATTAAGAATTAATTGGATTTTACATATAAATTTCATCGATAATGATAAGGAAAGTGAAATTATTTTTCCACTTTTTAAAAGTATCTCATAATTTTAAAAGGCAGAAGAATTCATTTTACAGTTGGGCCCTCATAAATTTTTAAAAGATTCTTATGTCAGGCACAGGACTTAAGAAAAGATAGAAAGAACAAATATATAGAAACTGAAATTTTCTGAAGTTTTAAAATTGGAGAATCAGAATTATCTAGGAGCCACTAGGTATGGAACTAGAGAAGTATCTTTTAGAGATATCCAGAGAATAAAGCTTATATTGTCCAAGAAAAGATATCTAGAAACCAGATAACTACATGAGAGATCTGAGACTATCCTTTCTGGACATTCTATTCCTCTAACCTCCAGAGACCAGGAAGCTCTTACATAATTTTGTGACTCCTACATTCAGTTAAGTGACTCTATATAGAAACATGATCCTATATGGGATCTTGATCCATAGTTCAATAAGCTTAGCTCTAGGCAATTCTCCAAGATGGTAAATTTTGGGTGATTGTTGCTTGGCTTCAATAGGAGTTCTTCAAACTGAATAAAATACAAATTCTGCCCCTTTTCCCAGAAAAAAGAAATTAACCAGGAGACAGAGGTATCTTTCCTGACTGGGATGTAACTGCTATAATCTAATCTATTACACTGAACCATGTCCAAAGCCAAAGGCTACCTCAGACTCAGGAAGATCTGAGGTAAGTCCCACTTCTGTGACTTTGGACAATACCCCAGGTAACCCTTTAAGGCACAGAGGTTCTGTCTGTGTTAAGAGAGATAATTTCTGCCTCAATTTCCCTATAAAAGAACAGGTCCTATTTAAAATAAAAAGTCCAAGCTCACCTCACCAAATCAAAGGAGTGACCCTTTGATTTTGTAACCACAAGGAAATGATTGAATCTTGGTTTCTCTGAGTTCCCATCCCTTATGAGTCTGGAGAGAATCCCAGTCCCTCCACAGATGCAGCTGACCTCACCTGTATGACTGTAGGGTGCCTTCTGCCACTGGCACTTGGAGGCATTAAGTTTTAGATCAAAGGCACACCCTCCTGAGTCCCAGATGGTTCCATTGTCATATTGTCCTGAAAGAGAAAGAAGGCACCTGTGAAGCTAGAGGGATTAGGTTGGGACAGATTTGCATTGTACCCAGTGATATTCCTAGATCAGGAGGGGCTTTGGGGAAATATTTTCCTGTCTCTAAAGCTATTCTAGTCCCAGTGACCACCACTCAAAAAGAAACCTAGAGTCAATTTTCAGGGTAATCCAGTTGAGGAGGTGATGGTGAACAGTGGCTCAGAGCACAAAACTTTATGGAGCAGAGATCCTGGGAAAGAAGCAGGGCAGACTATCCAGTAAAGAGTTCCTCTGGAATAAGGCTTGGGAATGGAGGCACTGTTAGTATCACATTGTAAAACATTATTCTTGCTAAGTACCAAAGCAAGTTCTTCTTGTGAGAAACCCACAAAGGTCTTGCTTGGGTGAGGCAGCAGAGATGAGCTGTGACTTGGGGAAGCAGTCAGAACGAGCCTAGGATGAGTATAAAATGTTTAACTGGATCTAATTTTTCCCAGAATGGCCTTGAAATGTCAGTTAGTCAATAAAAATTTATTAAGCTGCTATAATTTGTATGACCTTAGAAAATCATTTCTCCTTTATAGGTTTATTTCTTCAATGTATTCTTAAGTTGATCGAGGTTGATGCTAATTAATGTTCATCAAGGTCTGTTATCATAAAAGTTGAGTTTATTTTTCCCCCAAATTCATTTTCCTTTATTTGCTAGTAAAAATTTAACCTCTGCCTTGGAAAAGAACAAAAGGAAGGTTAAAGGAAGACTGATTACCAGGGCTAGCCACCATAGCAAAAGGGGAGGAGAACGACTGCTATAGAGTGGGGCCAAGCGTAGGTAGAAAAAGCAGAAGGCAATAGAGTGAAGTAAGAATGTCTCTGGTTTTCCTCAGTTTGCACATTTCACTGCCATTAGTAAGGGGTCTTTTTCAGTTATCATCTCATTTATTCCTCACAAGTCCTCAGACATTGCAATCCCTGTTCTTGGAATGAGACCAGAAGGCCAGGAGCTATCCTCCAATCTTCTGCCTCCCTTTTCAATAGATAATTGCCTACATAGGAATGGATTACTGGATGCATAAAGAGTGGTGACAAATAACAAATGCAGGGGAACCAATGTGGTAAAATTCACACCTAACACAGGGCCTTTCTAGATTTTCACATGGGCATTTCCTAGCATTACCTGGTTCCCTCAACCATGGATGGGAACCTGGAAAATCTAACTAATAGAATCTGGACTCGATGTCCTACAGCCTGAATCATTAGCAATGTCCTGAGTGCCTCAGGAAAACACACTAAACCATCCTCCTGGATGATGGTTGGCGAATCCCTTGTTGGGTTCTGACTCTATCTTACTCAGACTTTTCCTGGACCTTTCTGTTTCCTCTTTTACCTTTCTGGGGCGTGGGGGTGGGAGGTGGGGGGTAGGGAGAGTTGGGGCTAGAAGCTATAGGGAGAGCTCAGCTGCAATTGTTAGGTTTCTTTCATTTTGGACCTGGGTTGTAATGTCATCATTCCCTCCCTGTATCCATTCTGAAACTCAAGTCTTAGAAGAATTGCCTGGGGCCACTGAGAGGTACCCGAGCCTTGCTAACTCCAAGACCAGCTTTCTATCCACCTTAGAAAATGGAGCTCCTTTGTATTGGATACAAGGATTTTTATTCACTGAAGATCAACCAAGTTGAATATAGGATGATTGGTTTTTCAGCTACAGCAGCTCTTAGAGACCGTCTGTCTATGAAGGCATAGGAGAGTTTTGATCTGTGACAAAACGAGAAGTAGCTGCCCTGATAAAATCTCAGATCCCTTCAGAGGACTCTGGAATAGGAGGAAAGGTGTTACCTTGGAGAAGGACCTGGGTTTGAATCTCAGCTTTGAAACTTACCCACTTGTGATCTTGGGCAAAATAATAAAACTTCTTTATCTCTCAGTGTCTTTGCCTACAAAATAGTTACGTTGCCTAAGTCACAGGGTGTTGGTTGTCAACTCAAGATTTATAAACTGTAAATATTGTATAGCCTATCATTTTATGAGGTGCAAGGTCACACGCATAAACAAGGTTTAATGGAAGAGGCCATATAGATAAGACAGATTCAGAATTCACTAAGGTTAAGTTCAAGGTCAAAGTTCACTATAGCACATTGCAAAGACCTTCCTCCCCTCTATCAAGGAGAGTTTCCTAGAGGAGGTAGACTTTTCCAGGCAAAAAGAGGAGTGCCTGGGTGGGTAGGTAGTCAATTCCTTAGCTGCTAAGTGAATAGAGAGAAGAGAAAGGTGGGTGTTTAGGGAAAGTCAAAGGAAAAAATCTACTTCATCCATTACTGAAGCCACTGAGTCCTAATGCCACTAGCTCAGATCATAGATATCAAGAGATCACTTCACATGGCTTGACTAGAATAGAACTGGATTGGGCAGGAAGACACTGTGGACCTAAAGAACAGCCAGAAATTCGGTTTTTGTTGTTGTTGTTGTTGTTTGCTGAGGCAACTGGAGAAAAATGACTTGCCCAGGGTCACATAGCGAGGAAGCGTTAGGTGTCTGAGGTCAGATTTGAACTCAGGGCTGGTGCTCTAACCACTGTACCACCTAGCTGCCCCAACCATTAGTCCTTGAGCTAATGCAGGGAGGACTGGGGATAGAAGACAGCATTTTAACTGGCCCATTGCATTCTCAGCACAGAAGGCCAACCTTTTCCCTTTCTTTGATATGTACTACCTGTCATCTTTTTTTTTTTTTTAAGATTAGAATACTTATTTTATTTTATTATTTTTTAAATTTTATTTAATTATAACTTTATATTGACAGAATCCATGCTGGGGTAATTTTTTTACGTTATCCCTTGCACTTGCTTCTGTTCCGATTTTTCCCCTCCCTCCCTCCACCCCCTCCCTTACATGGCAAGCAGTCCTATATATGTTAAATATGTTGCAGTATAGCCTAAATACAATATATGTGTGTGCAGAACCGAACAGTTCTCTTGTTGCACAGGGAGAGTTGGATTCAGAAGGTAAAAATAACCCGGGAAGAAAAACAAAGATGCAGATAGTTCACATTCATTTCCCAGTGTTCTTTCTTTGGGTACTACCTGTCATCTTGAACAGCACACACACAAAAATTATTTTTATACCTCAGTTTCCTTATCTGTAAAATGGAGCTGATAATGTTCTTACCACCTAAGGTAGAGAGTTTTTGGAAAGATCCAATGAGATGATCAATGCCTCCATTTCAGAGGCAATATCTCCATTTCAGAGACATGTATGAGAGGGCTTTGTCAAAAGCACAGTGCTACCTTAAGCTGCTCCTGCTGAGTATTACAGCTTCTCTTTTTTCTGTCCATATATCTTCAACCTTTCCCTATTAGCATTATAGAAGACACCCATTTTCTATAGTGGAAAGGTTTGAGTCAGGCAATCCAGGTTCTACGCCTGGCTCTGCCACTAATTCTGAATGAGTAATTCTGGGCTTATTTGCTTCTCTATAAAGTGAGGGTGTTGGACTAGATGATCTATGCCTAGAACAAACAAAAAATAAGTCAAAAAACATCTTCTAGCTATCATGTTCTTTGGTCCCAAGATATCTTTTAAGAGGAGCAGGCTAAACTCATCTGAGAGAGGGAAAAATTGTCCTGAGAAACCGGGCAAGTGCATTCTGAAACTTCCCTGGGAGTTTTTCTAGGGGATTGGAATGGGAGAATGTTTGAGAATTTAGGGGTGAGGATGATATCCAGAACGAGCAAAGAACAGCCAGGGCTTTGTCCCAGGCGCCAGAACTTTCTTCACATATAGGCTGCCCTACTGGATACTCTCTTACTTGGCCAAGATTGCCTCTTTCCAGGTACTATAACTATCATTTTCCAGGAGAGGAACTGCCCCAGTGTGCTACTTGGTCTAAGTACCCAAATCAACTAGGACATTAGAGATCAGAATGACATCAATTAGCACTGGTCCCTCCTTTTCCATAGTTGAAAACTCTAAATGGGCTCATGAAGAGTTGGCTATAACTGAAAAGAATGAATAATAAAATAGAATCAGGATCTCTGTGATCTTGGGAAAGTCACAACCTTTGGATTAGACTAGATGAGCTCTTAGGTCCCTTCCAGTTCTACACGTTTGATTGTAGCTAGGATTCTTCCATCTCTCAATGCTCATTGAAGCCTACTTTTCTGAACATTTCCTGGTACCCTTTCCAAAACCAACCTGTTCCTTCTCTCATATTCAATGACACACAGGGCTGATGGGGTGCAGCTTCTAAGGAAAATGTAGCAATAACCCTAAGGTTACCTGGGCTTGGGAGTGTTGTAGTTCCACAAACATTGCTGGCTGTCAGCTAACAATCTGTTGTTCAGTAATAACAAAGTTTCTAAGACAATAATGGGGTTTCCTCAACTCCACCTCTAAGCCAAAAAAATTAGCATATCAGTGACATGAAGCACCCGCTCTCTCTCCTATAAATTTATCTTCTCATTCCTGGTTCTTTGCTAATTCTTTTGGAATTTAGCCTGCTTTAATTGGCATTACAATTATAATAAATTTTGCCCCTTGACTTGGAGATGAGTCCGAGTCTGCAAATTCTTTTGAGACACCTCGGGACACTGATCTGGAGCCCCAGCCTTTTTGGGGGTGTCATTTGAACCTCAACAGAGTCGTAAGAATTAGAATGCTCCTTGCTCCCTATTTTCAGACCATCAACACTCAGCAACCATTTATCTTCTTTCAAGGTCCAATTCCTCCTTCCTGGATCCTTGTTTCTATCACCTATGGACTTCCAGGGCCCTCTTCCCTCCCTTCCCCACCCTCCCACTAAGTTCAGTTCCTGACTCACAACCTTCTTCACCTCAGCAGAGATCCCATCCCCTTTAAGCAATCCAGCCTCCAAATTCTTCAAACTTCCTAACTCTCATGGTGTATGCCTCCAGTCCACTTCAACCAGACAAAGCTTTCAAACTCTCTTTCCTTACCCCGTGAGAAATTCAACGGAATCTGTGTCAGTGCTATAATTCTGTTATGCCTTTGATGGGTTATAGCCCATCCATTGAAAAGGCAACCTAGAATAGAATGATGATAAAAAAAGATATGGAATGGCATAAGGTCACTGGCACACCTCCTTCCTACCTACAGAAATACTAGAAATTCTATCATTTGACACATTCTTTTGGCTCTCATAGATTGTCCAGGAATCAATTGCTATAATAGAACTCAAGTAGGGAGACACATTATACCCATAGGTTGAGACCCAGACAAAGTGGGCCTGAAAAATTCATTATAGTTGAAGTCCAAAAGACTTGAGGTAAGCATCATAATTCTGCCAATAAACTAGTAAGGTGAATTTGGGTGACTCACTTGCCATCTGTGAACTTTAGTTTCTTCATCCTTAAAAATGGAGCTAATAACATTTTGAAAAATGAGCATCGCAAACAAGACAATGTAGGTAAGAGTGCAGTGTGAATAGGCAGTCCCATTGGAAGTTGGTCTTTGGTAGGTTTGACGCTAGTTTTGTTAGAGTGGGAGGAAAGTTATATAGTGTAGCTCCTAGGGAGGATATAGCAATAACCCTAAGGCCACCAGGTTTTGGGACTGCTATAGTTCCACAAACAATGCTGGTTTTCAGATAATAATCTGTTGACCAGTAATAACAAAAGTTTCTGAAACAATCTAGGCCATAGGATTCAATAATGGGATACATCCCATTCCTCAAGTCCACTTTTAAGATCACTCCTCAATTCCTCCTCTAAGCCATAAACATAGCATATCAATGACAAGAAGTGTCAGATCTTTCCATCTTTTTCCTATAAATGTAACTTTTTGCTCTTGGATCTTAGCTAAATTCTTTTGGAACTCAGCCTGCATATTAAATCTTTGCTTCTTAGAACTCAACCTGCATATTAAATCTTTGCTTCTTAGAAACAAATTGAGTTTTCAAATTCTTTTGCCATATCTTCAACAACAACCTGGGAACCCTAACATTATTGGGGTGTCTTATGCCTTAACAACAGCACCAGTATATTTGTGATGATTGGAGATCTTTCACTCCAAGGGGTAGAAATGATGTAAATTGTGTCCCTTTTAACTTTTGTGGGGGCCCTGAAACTTTGTTCCCCTTTTGGAGGAGAATTCCTGAGTCTCAAACTCTCCCAGTCTCTTGGGAGGGGCCACACTCTTCTGTCCATAAGGGAAACTCCTAAAAGAAGTAGTGGCTTTTCAACTAGAAATCTCGGCCCTGGGACATAATCAACGTTGAATGGCTCAAACTCCCAGTTAACTAATCTCAATTTTGAATTGAATTGAAGCCCTAAACCTCTAGCTAATAAAAGACAACTCTGAACCCAGGAAGAAGTCCTAAACAGGATTATGCATACTGGTGACCCACCTTTGCTTATTTCCTGCCCACTAAGAAGGCCTACTTCTGGGCAAGCTATCTTCTTAGGGAAAATAAAATTCCTTTTGCCACAGATTTCAGGTTTGCAAATTCTTTCTCAAAGGATCTGCAGCTCCACCACAGGAGATCTCTCTCTTCCCCTCCGCCCCCCCCCCCCAAATTCTCACCCCTTATCAGAAGTGACATAAATACTAGTAGACCAAAAAAACAAGTTTATTCCAGGCCTATGCTTGAGTCTCTGGGTAGGTATTGGGAAAGGGGAGAAAAAACTTGAGGCGCACCCAACTATTCATTTTTTCTCTATTTTATGAGCTGAGCAAACAACCAGGTGAAATTGCAGTCTGAGACAGGACAAATTCCAGAGAGTTTCAGGTCTGATAATAGTTTACATGAAAGTGACTCTAGTTCTAGGAACTAAATTCTACTCTAAATTCTACCTTTCCAATTCTTCCTTTCTCCCGCTTATCATATGGGTAGGGAGGCATTAGAGAATACCCCGGCTATACTATGGAAAGCTAGAAGGGTCTGATGAAACCAATACCTCCTTCCCAAAGCTCTATCCTCTCTCCCCACCTCTTATGATGATGGTGACTCCTTTTCTTTACCCTGCTCCTACCTTTTTGATTCTTCTTCCTCTCCCTAGAGACAGCTAGCAGGTAATATAGCTCCGACTTCAGACCCTAGATAAATTGTGTGACTTTAGGCAAGTCATTTAACCTGTTTGCTTTAGTTTCTTCCACTGTAAAATGAGAATAATAACTACATCTATTTCCCAGGATTATTGTAAAGATAAAGAGAGACTATTTGTAAAAACAAACAAGATTTAATTTATACTTTAACATATTTAACATGTATTGGTCAACCTGTCATGGGGAGAGAGGGTGGGGGGAAGGAGGGGAAAATTTGGAACAAAAGGTTTGGCAAATGTCAATGCTGTAAAATTACCCATATATATGTAACTTGTAAATAAAAAACCAAATTAAAAAAAAAAACAACAAACAAGCAAAAACACTTAGCACAATGACTAATACATAGTAGATGCCATATAAATGCTTATTCCTTTCTCCCTTTCCTTCTCCTTCTGAGTTTAGTGGACAGATGGAAACTTCAAAAAGTCAGGCGTGTAGGGATGGGAGAGTGAAAAGAAGAAACGAAACTAAGCTCTCTCCGGGAAAGGAAAACCACTCCGTTCTACTTTCATTCTTTCTATTCCCAATCAGGACTCAAGACTGATGATAAGCTGGATAAGGATGATCCTAGAAAAGACCAGGACAAGACTCAGAAAGTAAAGGTCTAACCCATGTCCTCACTGTTAATTTAAGGAGATTTTGATGAGGGATGAGGGTACCAATGAAGAGGTTATGCAGGAATGAGTGGAGTTGCTTCCCTGCAAAGCACCAGTTTTGAGCAAAGAAATTCGCTTTAAACCCAGAGGCAATGGTAAAAAAAAAAAAAAAAAAAAACACACACACACACCAAGAGGGATAATCTGGGTGGGGCATATCATTCTCAGGGGAGAAGTGAACTGCAAAAAGTCATTTTTTGAAAACCTATTTTATGTATGAGTCTAAGGGAAGTCTCAAATAAATGTGAAATCTTGTCTGGGGTTGTGACTTCCCCCAAGAAATCTTATCTTGCTCTGAGAGGATGCTCTAAGAGACCATTTGGGTTTGGAGATCAAAGAGGACAAGGTTTTTTTTGTGATTTTTACATAATTTTATAGGACTCACTCAGGTCATACAGAGTTCACTCTCCTCAATTTCAGATATAGAGAAGAAAAAAGGAGAAGGGACCAAGGAAAAGGGTCAAACCATAGGATCATAGAGATCCCAAAGATTGTCCAGTCTAATTCTTTTATTTTATGGAGGAGAGAATGAGGCTAGTCCTTAGAATAAGCCTCATCAGAGGCAGGATTTAGCATCAGACTACAAATTTAGGATTGAAAGGAGATCCTTTGAGGTTTTCTAGCCTAATCCCTTCATTTTGAAGAAGGGAAAGCGGAGGTCTAGAATCATTTAAGTGATTTGTCCAAGATTACATAGGAAGTATCAGAAGCAGGATTTGAACCCACATCCTGGGACTCTAAAACTATTCTGTAATGAACCCCAGGTCACGGTATCATTCTTTCCACTAAATCATGATTGAATCCAGGTTCTTAGATCCCAGACTTAGTACTCATTCCACTATCTCAGAAAAGAATGGGAAGGGGCAGCAAATAAGGAAACCACGGAGAAGAGAAAAGAGGAAAAATGGGAAATTGTGTTGGAGGGAGGAAGGCAGTGAAGAAGACAGAGAAAAAGGAGATTTAAGAGTGGGAAAGTAGAGAAGGGTATTGGGGAGGGAGAGGAAAATGAGGAGGTTGAAATATTAAAATAGGGAAAGGGTAATGAGGGACAAAAAAACAGAGAAGAGAAAAGAGGGAGAAAGAGAGCTCTAAGAAGGAGTATATTGATTTATAGGGAGAGATTCTCAAACACTAATCTTTGCCCCACAAAAGTTTCCGTTTGGGACTAGAGACAATTGGAGGCTTGCGAATCCAGGAAGGGAGAGTCACTCACCTGTCTTAGCGAAAGCAAGCTGGGAAACTAGAAGATGAAAAACAAGAGACAGGAGCCAGAAGGCTAGCATCTCCTCCTCCCCAATTGGTTTCAATTCTTCTCAGCCCTTGTGCACTTCAGTCTGATCCTGTCACCTTCAGAACTGTTGGGGAAAATGAGCACTCCAGGAAAAGAAACCAGGAAATAAATGGATCTTGTGAGAAACCTTTGACCTCTCTGAAATTTTATGTCAGTCCTGAGTCTGAACCTGGACCAATCCAGAATAGCCATCTCCACTGAGTGGGTTATGGTGATGGGTCTTCAGCTCCTTGGCTAAAGGGCAGTGGGTGGGGAATCCCTCTATTTGACACTTTCCCAGGCCTTACCGGCAGACTAGGAAAAAGAGATGAGAAATTACAGATTTATAATCCTAAGAATAATGACACGGGGACCAGGAAGCAGCTGATTACAAAGAGTTGCAACAAGTAGAGAGCATTGGGGCAACAAATACTCAAGCAAACATATTAAAGGCTAGAAAACAATAGAACATCTAGAAAGGAGAAACTGAGACCTAGGAAATAGAGACTGACATAGAAAGTATCGATTTTGAAATTCCTTTTTGAAATAAAAGAAAAACAAAGATAGGGTGAAGGGCAAAAGGAACCAGTATGGGGGGCGGGGAGAGATAAATACAGAGAAATAGTAAACTCTTAGTTCATTCTCCCTTTGTACTTTTGCTTGATAGTTATTTTGAGAATAATTCAAAATTCACAAAGTATATTAATTTTTTCTAGCCAAGTACAAATTACTGGTCTAAAATTAATTGACATTACACTGACTTGCCTTTAAGAGATTAACAGAAGAATGGAGGGGGCAGATGGTAGGAAAGATTGATTAGAGTTTTGCCCTAGGATGTTGAAATTTAGAGTAAAAGGGCAGGTGAACACAATTGAGCTTGGCAGCAAGAATAATAATTATACCCTGGGTAGGCTTCTCTGAAGTCTACTCTACTCTGCTTCTTCCTAATTCCTTGCCCCCACCAGGAAGCAGTCCCTCAGTCTCCCAACCACAGAACTATATCCAAAACCTAAGGTCTCTTCATCCCATCCCCAAATAACTTTGTTTTCAAAAAGTAATTTGAAGGCACTTTTCAAGCAGTCTGCTCCCAAATAATAAATACATGATTAATTAATTAATAGCTCTGGGGAGAGAATGCTCTGATAGATTTGCAACAGGTGAAGCCCCAGGTCTATCTACTGAGTCACCTAGCAGCTCATTCTCCCCTACTACCTCTACCTCACCAAGTGTTAAGGGACTATTTGGGCCTTGGTAGAGGCTAGGCAGATAAAGAAGGAGTTCCTAACACTTTTTGAAATAAGAGACCAAAGTAGAGAGGAGGACAAATTCCTAGTCATTTGGGTTCATTTGAGGGAGGAGTCTAAACTCCAACTCACTCAGCAATTGAAATTTATTTTAATATTTTAGTGTTAGTTTTAGTTTAATATTTACTATTAGACAATATTTTAGTAAAGTATTACATAATGGACAATATATAACAATATAAAAATAAGACTTCATTCCTCCTCTAGAATATGGTCTACTTCTCCTTGCCACTGGATTAACAAGGCATATCTCCTTTGCTAAAAAAAAATCTGACAGATTTTCCTACTCATCCTCTCCCTCCCCTCTTTCCTAAGTACTCAGCAGATGGAAAAATTCAGGACACTTCCCATCATAGCCTAGGCTCCAGCAGTTTGCCTTCCCCAATATGCCACCTCTTCCTCCATCTAACTGTCCCTTTTGTCCTTCCCTGTTGGGGTCGCAGGGAAGCTCATATAAATAATACCAACCCAGAAATAAGAATTCCTGGAAGGAAAAGAATTCTTGGGTTGAATTCTCTCTGGCCTTCTTTCCCCCAACTCTCCAAGTCAATGATTAGTCAGTCACCTGTGACCTTCTATAACCCTTGGTTTGCATCTCTTCTGATGCACTGACTAGTCATCATTTTGTTGTGCAGTAGTCTCAGTCTTAACAGTTTTTAAAATTCCTTATGGACAAGAGGCAAGTCTTATCTAAACTTCTTTCTTTCTTTTAAAAAAATTATTATTCTTTTTCACATTATTTTCTTTTAAAAATTTTAAGACTCAGGTTTTCTCCCTCTCTCCCACCCTTTCTCTATCCACCAAGAATACAAACAATATGTCAATAATAAATGGGAAGTCATGCAAATTTTTTTTAAAAAGAGAAAATTATGTCTCGATTTGTTTTCAGCTCTCTCTCTAGAGGTGGATAGCACTTTTTCATCCTGAATCTTTTGTCATTGTCTTGATTCATTGTATTGATCAAAATAGCCAAGTTTTCACAATTGATTATCATTAAAACATTGCTGTTACAATACAGACAATGATCACCCAGTTCTCCTTTCACTTTGCATAGATCTTGCCATATTTTTCTAAAACCATCCCCTTGTCATTTTTAATAGCAGAGCAGTACTCCAAGCACAAATATATACCACAACATGTTCAGTCATTGCCCAATTGATGAGTATCTGCTAAGTCTCCAATTCTTTGCCACCACAAAAAAAGCTGCTATAAATAATTCTGTACATATTTTTTTTTTAATTCCTTTGGTATATTAGTATGTGGTGATCTTCTTTAAAATATAGATAATGATTTTCTCTGGGAGCAGGTTTCTTGGGGAGGTTTTCTGGAGGCAGCCTTAATTTCAGTTGAAAGTAATAATCACTCAAATGCAGCCAGATACTGAAAGTTCAAATCTTTTAATGTGTCCTTCAATATAGCCTGGTTAGCTTTTCTTAGAAGCCTCTCTCTCTCTCCTTGGTTCTAAGAGCTCTTGCAGCTTTGTCCTTTGCTTCTGCCTCTGCCTCCAGCCAGCACCAAGGTAAAAGTTGTAATGTATCTTTCTTGCCTCCGAGAGAGAGCTTCTGGCTCTCCCAGAGTGCTCTGTGTCTGGCCCAAAGTGCTCGCTGGCCCTCAGAGCTTCTTGCTTATATGAGCACTCTAAAGGTGTGAACACAAGCATTGTGTCTATCAATTCTACTTAGTACCTTGTTTCTTCTGGCCCATAACATTTCCTTGTAAGATCAGATCAATCATACCGAACCATGCTAAATTAGATAATTATTGTCTCTATCAACTCTAATGACTTAACAATTTGTAAGGATTCCAATATTAGTAGTATTACTAGATCAGTTTTTAAAATCCTTTGGTAACTTCAGATTATACTCCAGAATGATCGGACCAGTTCACTATTCTACCAACAATTTACAAATGTACCTGTTTTCCCTCATCCCCTCCAACATTTGTCATTCCGGATAGGCATGAGTGATGTAGTATAGTTCCTAGGGAGGATGTAGCAATAACCTTTAGGTTTATCACCTCCATTGATAGTAGGATCACCATTCAAATTCAGGCTGAAAAAGCCTTCAAAGCAATTTCATTTGGGAGATTCTGGTCTGATCAGCTCAAACTGCCCCAGCCCCCCACCAAGATCTACTCATATAATAGGTTTCTGTTTACTCATTTCTTTGCAGGTCAAGAGTAGCGTGCCCTGCCTTTTTGGTATAGCTACATGGACCCTTGTCCTGTAGGCATTCCTTTCTCATTGCCAGCCTCCATTTTTCTAATAGGACTTTGCCACTAAAGAAGTCAGTTTTTCTAGCAAAGCTGACTTCTCATCCAACAATAAACTTCCATTTTTGCCACCTAAAACTCTTCGGGTTTGTGAATTCTTTCACGAAAAACCTTCGCCTCCAACCAAAAGGGGATTTCCACAACTCTCTGACTGCCATTAGAACCCCATTATTACCAGACCACTCCTCAACTCCACCTCAGTTCTCCCTCAGTTTTGTAAAATTATTATATTAGTGACATGAAGTACTTGATCCTTCTGTCTTTTTCCTATAAATTTATCTTCTTGCTCCTGATTCTTTGCTAAATTCTTTTGGAACTTAGCTGATTGTTAGCAGTGAAATAAATATTTGCCCCTGAACTTGTAGACAAACTGAGTTTGCCAAATCTTTTGCCATACCTGTGTACCTGTGACACTGACCTGGGGACCCTGATCCTTGGGGTATCTCATGCTTCAATATTTGGTTATCCATATGGGGAGCCCTGAATTTTAAGTCCTTGTTAAAAATAAGCCTTTTCACCCCTATCCTATAGTTGGCACACCCCAAGAACCTTGCTATCCCAGTTGTAGACCCCAGGTGGGATCACCAGGAGGGAAGTATTGATAAAAAAGAGTGGAGATCATTTTCTATTTTCTTGCTGAGGCAAGTGCCTCAGCTGGGGTTAAGTGACTTGCCCAGGGTCACACAGCTAGGAAGTGTTAAGACCAGATTTGAACTCAGGTCCTCCTGACTTCAGGGCTGGTGCTCTATCCACTGCACCAACTAGCTGCTCCAGAGGGGTCATTTTCTAATCTGCCTCACTGAAAGCATCAAAAAGGGAATGCAGAAGCAGATTAATTATGAAAAACTCAAAGAAGTTATCCAAAGAGCTGAGGAAAATCCTGCCCTTTTTCAGGGACACCTTGTAGAGGCTCTTAAAAAAATATACTCACTTGGACCTTTCTTTTCCAGAGTGGACCACTGTCCTCAGCATGCATTTTATTAATCAGTCTGCCCCAGACATTCGAAGGAAGCTGCAGAAGATAGCCATGGTCCTCAGACTTTCCAGACACAGCTCTTGGAAACAGTCTTTAGAGTTTTTCATAATAGGGATCAAGTTGTGACAGAGGATCAGGACAGCAGGCTAGGGCTAGAAACAGAAACCATGGGGGTTTGTGCTTCACATTTCATGGCCAGGTCCATGCCCTAAGTGCAAACAAGAGGGGCACTGGAAGAGAGACTGCGAGCAGAGGGGTCAAGTTACCTCTTCCCGATGCCCATTCTCCAGTCTCCTCAGAACCAGGAGTGATGGTGCCCAGGATTCGGCCAGTTTCCTCCTTACTCCATCATGATGGACAAACCCAGTAACTCTGAATGTGGCAGGTAAGTCCACTGAATTTCTCCTTGACACAAGAGCCTTATATTCTGACCTGCCCTGGTCCTTGGGCCCCTCCCCTACCACCCCTCAGAGGGTGATGGGAATTAAAGGAAAATGTAGGACTTGCTTTGAGACCTTTACTCTGTCTTGATAGTTTGGTGACCTGTTGTTCAAACACTTTTTTCTTATCATCTCCTCCTGGCCAACTCCCCTGTTGGGGTGTAATTTGATGTGAAATTGGGGAACCAATTTTCTCTTCCCAGACCTTTGTTTGTACTTTTTGTGCTTCTCTTAAAGTCCTCATATTCCATCTGAAATATTGTAGGAAGCAGATTCCTCTGTCTGGAACTAAGGAATCTCTGGGAAGGCTATTTATGACACCAGCTTTAGTGTGCTTCAGGGATCCCAGCATGTTCTTTTACAGGCACCAGGACCCAATGAAGCCAGAGGCTAGAAAGGAATTGCAACCCCTGATTGAAAAATTTCTTAAGCACAGGCTTTTGG